>NW_028232789.1:600000-982463 GCF_057557595.1 Rhyacophila brunnea
TTGTTTCTTTGATTTCAGCGAATTCTTTATCATGAAGTTGCATTATCATTGAGAGGGAAGTGATATCATTTTCAATCCACTCTTTGTTTCGAAGAATATCTTTTACTTCTTCGCTATTTCGCTTTCTTTTTTCGTTTAATTCTTCTAAACTTCTTTCTATATTCTTTATTTCATCTTCGCTTGCGTCATTATTGAATATATTTTTGTGCTTACAATTAGAATCGATCATAAGCGTATCTTTTTTGTTGTATCGGCTTCTTTTTATCTCGAGATATCTTTTATTAACTATCATTTTTTTGAAATCATATTTTTCAAATATTTGAGACTCGTTAACTTTTCTAGTTGCTATTGGAACATTGTTGAGGTGAGCTATATTCGCAAAAAAAACGAGGTATTCGGGTCGAGCATCGATAAAATCAAGAACATATCCATCGAATCCCAATCGCTCCAACTCATTTTTAGTGAGAGATCCAGGCTGTAATTTTTGATTTGCGCTTTGTTCAATAACGTTTACCCTGAATTTTTTATCGTCTTTCACCTTTTTCGTAAATAAGTCAAAATCAGCGCTATTTTTACATATGAATGTCACGAGCAAATTATGGCCAAGCATATTTTCGACAGGAAGTATATATTCGGGGTTTTTAATTTTCACATGCACATAAGAAGGTTCGATAATTTCTTCTTTAAAAATGTTTTTATTGTTTCGTAGCCAAAGAACCGCTTCGTGAGCATCTCTGTTGTATGATTTCAAAGATTCTAGTCTTTTCATTTTGAATTCCGTAATTACAAGTTTTCTTTTTTCAAGTGCATCGAATTCATTTTTTATATCTTTATTTTCTTCATCCTTTTTTGATAATTTCATTTTTTGTTTTATTTTTTCATCCGTTTTTTTTTGAATAATCATTTCCAAAGTGTCTACGATCATTTGAATATTAATTCCGTCTTTTTCGTTCTTCGAATTATTACCTTTGTGGCTTAGCCCCGAGTAATTCTTATTTACATCCTCATGATCATCTTTATTGTTAAAACTCGAATTTCCGTTTCTATTCTCATCCTTTTTATCATTAACCTTATATATATTCAATCGGCACATTTTTAAACGACTTTCAATGTTTTCATAGAAAGATATATCATCATTTTTAAACTTACACACTTCTTCCATTATTTTTGAAATCATCTCTTCTTGTAAATTTGAAGAATTTTTTATTACTATCTTTTCCAATCTTTGCTCAATTTCTTCAATTTCAACTAAACACTCATCAATAGCATTTTTTCTTGAATTTTTCTTTTCTTTTACTCTCACTAAGTCACACATTAACAAACTTTTTTCTTTTACTATTTGTTTCAATTCTTCTGACAACTTTTCCAAAAAATCATTGTGTTCAATAAAGGTTTTATATTCTTTCTCTATGTCCACCATTTCCACCTTGGACTTGATGTCATCAATGGATTTGGAATGCGCATCAATCATATTTGTACAATCTTCAATAGATTTTTCATCAGCCTTGACAGTTTCTTGCAGTCTTTTCCTATCCTGAACTATATCCGAATACTCTAACCATTTTAATTTTAACCTCATGCTTGAAATTAATTCCTCTTTTCTCTTTTTTTCATCAATTTTATCAATCTCTTGTTTCAAATTATCCACCGCCTTTTCCGTCCCCACCTTCTTCAAATCTATATCCGCCAACTCAGTTTTGAATTTCGTTGTCTCCCCTTCAAGCTGACATATTTCATCAATATTGCTGACCAAATTCATCTCGGGAACAGTCTTCATCACTTCCAATAAAAGATTTTCTGGCGTTAATCGTGCAAACTCAGATACTTTCTCTTGTGGCAGAAACTGTGTCATGTTTGATACATTTATGTTCCAATATGTGAGATGGTTTTGAATATCACTCTTTTTAACTTTTTTATCATCAATAAAATACAAACTCGATTCTTTTGTTATAATTCGTTTGAAAATTGTTTGCTTTGTTGTTTTACGATCATCATAGAACGTCGCCTCAAGTATCGCTTGATCACAACCGAATCGAATATATTGGCTAAGATCACAATTCTTATTAAGTGTCTTTGGGGAGCCCAGACATATGAATGCAATCGCGTTTGTAAGCGTGCTCTTTCCAGACCCGTTTGGTGCAGCAATAAAATTTAGATGTGGCGTAAATTCAAATTCAGCTTTCTCATATATTTGAAAATTTGTCAAACGGAGCTTCTTGATAATTCCATTTCGTATCATTTTAAAACGGCTGTAAAATTTCTTAGTTTTAAAATTTTAATTCTATTTAATCTTATGATTTCAATTTTCATATATTTATTGATAATCCAAATGAAAATATTAAAGCCTAGTAAAATTCTTATTATATATAAATATCTCAAAAATAAACAAAAAATTCATGGTCTTCTTCGAAATAAAACATAATAAAATCTTTCAATATAAATAAATAGCTTAAGAAGGTGTATTTTTGTGTACAATAAAAATAATGCAAATTCAAAATTATACAATAAAATACATCTGCTTCCAATAATTTTATCATATAAACATTTGTTTTGATCTAAAAATTCAATAGAAAGCTTTAGACATGTAAAATCAATTGTTTTAGGACACTTGGCTTGATATAGAGTGCTTAATAATATAAAACAAGAAATTTAGAACACTATATTTATATGCTGTAGTTTTATATGAAATTTAAGATATATAAAAACTGATTATATAAATAAAAATGCATTAGCTTGTTTAAATTGCTTACCAATAAAAAATCAATTATTTAGAACGCTTATATATTAAATTTACCTACTAAAAAGGAATCAATTATTTCAGGATACCTATCTTAAAATGCCGTGCTCATTAATAAAAGAACGGAAATTCTAGAAGTATTAGCTGTATATTATGTGTTTATTTAAATACGTAATTTAGAACACTCAGCTTATATGAATTTTATGATGATAAAAAACTGAATATAAATCATTAAAAATGGTTTCCAGATATTTAAGTGCTCATAATAAATAAAAATCAATTTTTTAAAATAAATCCGAAAGAATCTATCCTTTAAACGAATCCGTTGCTGCAATTAAATGTTCCACAAAATAAAAGAAAAATAATTATAAAAAAACATTTTAAACCGACATTTAAATATTCACACGTAACTTCCAAAGATCACAAAATTTAAAAAAAATAAATGCTAATAACTTACAAATTGCCCGAAAAATGACCAAAAAAGATAATATTATTTTTATGATATTTTTAATTTTTTTTTACTGATAAAATATTGTAATGTCGAAATTTCCTAATCCGCATAATATTTTGAGGATAAAGTTAGGCATAAAACTGTTAAAGTGTTAGCAATATGAATCTATTACAAATTAAAAATACAAAGAACGCAAGAAATCTTATTATTTTCTATCCTAAAGATGTCAATATAATTTTCGAAATATGTTAAACTCAAATAAAAAATAAAAAGCTTCTTCTATGCCATAAAATACCCGAATTAAAAAAAATGTCATAATAATCTAGGATAAGATCATAAAATCGTTTATTTTGCGTATTTTTAACCATACATTTAAAATAAACAACTGAAATTGCATATAGTTAACGTAATAATAAAACTTTAAATAATTAAACGTCCGATCTTTTTGAAGTTTTTTCTCTACTGAAAACACACATGATTATTTGTGTGTGGCGTAAATTATGAAATTGTATTATATGGCACTTTGGTTTTTATAATTTTATTTATCGCGTAATTTTATTTTTAGGAACACTGGTTTTTATATAAATCACCCAAAGAAGAGAATTTTCGCGCTTCTATTTAGCAATTACCAGCTTGATAATCTCTAAACATACCATATTTACATGCTTTTATAAATAAACCTGTTTTATGAATATATGAAGTTCTATTTTTATTTTTAATAATAAAGTTACAGTCCATAAGTTTAAAATTCGTAGAGAATACATAAATATATAATGCGCGAATTCGAGGAAACTACAGAAAAATGAAAATTTACGAATATATAGAATTCTAAAAATGTATATTAACATTAAATTAAAGAAATTTTAAGGTGGTAAATTGAATCAAAATTCAAAGAAGATATATTATAAATTTGCCATTATTATAGCTTCTGATAATTTCTGCAATTATAGTTGTATTAAAATAATAATATATACTTTAGACCCCTAAAATTTCTTTAGAATAATGTATTTATGGCAAAATCCCCCTCCCCAGAAAAAATCAAATGCTTTTTAACAAATAAATTTAAAATTAATTTATCGAGAAAAACTAAAAATCTATTTTACAAATTTAATTTTTAAAACCAACATATTTAGCCTGGCAAAATTGCACAGAGAAAGATCATAAAACGTCAGTAATAAACATAAAATAGAGTCAATATACCCATAAAAAAGTACCATAGAGGAAGTTTACATAATACAAATAAACAACAAGCTAAAAAGATTTACCTTTTACAGATAAAACACTTTTTATTAAACAATTATTTATAGGCTTTTATATATACAGTAACATTATGCTAATTGTAAGATACCACAGACAAAAAAGAATCTAATTTATGATAGGAATGTTACCCATCGTTTAAACATAAAATTTTTTTTTTATGGTCTATAGTTTGATGTAATTTTTCAGTTTTGAATTTATACGAAATTTGAAGATCATGATAAATTGAATATCATTTAAAATGAGTTTTTTGAACATAAATACTAAACTATAGTGGTGTCATTCTTAAATTAACATGATAATTTACTGACGATAGCATATATAAATTACTAATTTGCTTAAGTCACATTATGTATCCATCATCCATGATATTATTTTTACATCTTAAAAAAATAAAAGATGATATTGATCAGTTTAATTTTTCAGTAAGTATATTTTATGACCTACGAACACTTTTAAAACACGCAAAAGTAGTCTAGAATACGTGGTTTGAAATTTTTAAATAAAAATGAAAGATAATCTTGCAATAAAAATTACTGGTTTTTATTGCTAATCTATAATATATTTGCTTCTAACTATAAATGGGTTAAATTTTTATTTTTATTCAACGTGTTATTTAAATTAACTTATATTCTTAATACTATAATGCAGATGGTTTTTGTATACTATGAGAAAAAACGTTTTTTTGGGGTTTTAAAATTTACTGTTGTTTTTTTAAATTTAATTACTATCTTTGAGCTAGTTTCTTGTTTTTGAAAATTCATATTTTTATTAATTGTACATCAATTTCCCGTTTGCTTATAGCATTTAATATCGAGTCAATGTTAATTAAATATTCTTAAAAAATGCTAACCAGCCAGAAAAAAATTGCATTAAATACATAAATTCAATTATTTTATTTGATTTGGGCATGATTTATAAAATTAAATGTATTTATTTTCTTTCTTACTCTATTTAATATAAAATATACATCAAGACGCTATTTTAGCTATGTACAAAACTTTTTTTTTAAATATTATAATGTAAAAACTTACTATAACCATCATTCAAATCAACGAATCAATAGACTTTTAAAAATTATATATTATCATTAATATTTTGTAGATTCTTAATTTTAATTTTTACATAAAATTTTTAGAATAACATAAAACATTTGATTTAAAAAATATTATATTTTATTGATGAATAAAAAAGCTAATAACAAAATGATGTGATTTAAATGTAAATTAATCCAACTTTTATCTTCGAATAGTAACCTTTATATAATAGAGGATACAAAAAAGGCATATTTATAGCATAGAATCAATAAACTAATATTTTTTTTCTATAAGCCGTATATTATTTCAATTTTTTTTTCTAACTGAGTAAAAACACGACATGAGATGTTTGTGGTGTAAATACTTGACCTAAGTCACAATTTAAGAGATGGGAGGTTCGAACCCTTGACATGCAAGAGAATTGTATAAAATATTGGAAGGTAATCATTGCCGTATAGCTGTAAGTTACAAGGAAAATCGTGGTTGCAGAACCGCAGTAATAAAAAGTTTGGGTTTAAACATAGACTTGATGTGAAGCAGAAAAAATTAGACTTTATTTAGAAAAGCAAGTGCAATAGCCTAAGCCATTACTTATATGACGTCATTCCCCCTTACGATGGCCCGATTTCAGTGGTCTAATTAAAAAAGGACAATCTTTTTTTAGATATATACAGAAATTTAATACTAAAATGTGACGTTTAACAGCTAAATACAGATCTATAAAGCAAAAGAAATATAAATTCAATTAAAAAACAACTATATAATAATCTCTTGAATAGATATTCCAATAAAAAATAAGTAAAAATAATCCCTGTGTTTATTTATAGTTTTTTTGTGTATAAAATAATATTTTCAAATTTTTAGGTAAAATAATACCTAATAGCTGTTCAAATTTTTCTTTGATTAAAAAAACAAGTAAGAATACATAATAATATGTATTTAAATAGATATTAGCCTCAGAACTCTTGTTGATCAGGATACACAATATTGTATTCTAGTAACATCCAAATTAAAAGGCCTTTTTAAACTAATTATAGAACAGTTATAGACTACTTTTTAAAAAAGTGGTCATATTTTATAAAGCAATATTATATCTAAAAATTAAGTTGTGTAAAAATGAATATAAATATAAATTTACAGTTTTATGTCACGAACCAGGTTGAGGCATATATTCAAACTTTGGGATTGAGAAAAACCCTTGAATTAATAGGTCTCGAAAGAAGGTGGGGTATTGAAGAAGACTTTGGAGAGGAGAAGATAGCCGAAAGTATAAATACTCTGTGCGTACAGAGAATCAAGCAAGCTGTGCCTGAGAATAAAAACTAAAATTACGACTATAAATATGGCCCATAAATAAAAAATTTTAAATTTACAGTTTTCAAGACAGACGATAAATTTAAGCATATACAAATGCAAACTATATCTAACAATATTTTTTTCTTGAAGTTAAATTTGAATCCGACTTAGAGTTTACATAGACCCCTGACCATTGATTACATGAATTGATTTCGTATTTACATCTTTCCCTATTTAAAATCTTTATTTACTAGAATTTATATAAATGAAGGCTTCGTGTAATTTTTAACAGGCGATTTATGACAATAAAAAGGAATAAGTCATAATTTATTTTAATTAAAAATATATAAAACACTTGAAATTTTTTAAAGTTAGTGAAAGAAGCAATTATAAAGCGTTATAATAATGCGAAAATCACAAAATTTGGTATAAATATATATTTTGTATGTAAGAATACACATAAAGCCCAAAAAACAAATACAATGAATTAGTTTTACTTGTGAGATACATATAAAATAAGCAGTTTGATTTAGATTTACGTCTTTTTGAGCTCGCTGAATAGAAAAATAATATTTTTATGAATAGATATTAATTTGGCAACCATATATCTCTGAATGAATGTTTTAGATCGAATATTCAAGTTAAAAAGGCAAACTTTGTATACATAACAGAATGGATAGAAAATCGTTTTGATGATTAAGAAAGAGAGCTGATGCTGCATTTTTTACATTATTGGAAGATCTAATATCAATAGAATAATTACTAATTTTATAAACTTTAAAATGGTTATAGAAGTAGATTTATTTAAACTGATGCGGTAAAAAACGAAAGATTTAGAAAAATCTTCTCTTTCGCATATTGAACATTAATATATAAGAATGGCAACACTGTGCAGCTATATTCACTAAACCACATTCTAGAAATAATCATGTGGCTTGAATAGGTTCATTGAAAATTCAAAAAATACGAATCATGTTTTATTAATTTCGAATGTGTAAACACAAGAAATGTTTTTATTAGTCTTAATATTTTAAATTAAGTAGGAAAAAACCATAAGATCTAAAAAATTACCGTTGATCGTAATTGTAATTTCACCCAAAAATATTTTTTTGGAAATATAGCAACCAGGCATTAAAATGTATTTTAGATTGTGTTTTCCCTAAAGACTATTTTAGACGATTTTGATACTTCAGTAATAAAATTATAGAAAAAAAGACCAATTTAATGTTTAATTAGTAAATATTTTTGCCAAAAACAAAAAATTCAAAACTGGGATAGTTTTATGTTATTATTTTGGAACAAAACTATTTACCGTGGTTGGAAAATACAGAAATACTTCCCGATTAATTTTATCATTCTATCCACTATTTTTTCACGTATTCGGTTTTTTTTTGCAAATGATGTGGAGAGGGAAATTCGTTCTAGTAATTACACATCTCTGTGATAAATTCAAGGTAAAAACATATTCATGCTCAATATATTAAACTTAAGAAAAAAAAATATATCTGAAGCAAACGTTTTCATATTTTTTTGTAGTACTTGGTTTATTCTGTTATTCGACAATCTATCCTGCTCTCTTAGTTACATATCTGTTATGTTTAATTGTCTTCTTGATTGGTGGCAAAATACAATTATCTTTCTGCCAGATTTATTATTAATATAATAAAATACATTATAAAATGCTTACCTGTCTAATGTATAGGATGAAATATATTGGTATTTTATTGCCAATATTTTTTGATGGTACGTAAACTTAGTCTTATAAGACTATATTAAAATACATTTTTAGTTATATAGATTTTTTTATATTTCTGAAATTACATTAAATACATAAAAAATGTGAAAAGGCATATTATTCTTTATATTTAATTTTTTTTTGGAACTCTTAAGTATAGATTCGATATGAAAAAACTTATCTCAAAGGTATATTATCCTTTATGTTTATATATACTTTGTGAATTCATAGATATAGGCTAGATATGTGGTTTATCTTGTTCGTTTTCTTTTCTTTTTTACAGTTGTGAAAATATTGATTGGCTCAAAAGACAGACTAGCTAATTCTAAAATTTTGGGCATATATTATTACACAACATCTTTTTTTAAATTTACGTACTCTTTTTAAAACACATTTTTGCCAGTTATATTCAATTTAACTAAGTTATATTCTGTCGAATAGAATCCGGAAAGAAATAAATAAGCGGAAAACTTCGAATATGTTTTTGATTTATCTATTTTGTTATTCATTTTTTAATTTACATTAACCTATTATTTTTGAACCATATAACCTTCTTATATTTAGGGTGAATTTTTCCCATTTCAATCATATTCTAAATATCATTGCGTGTAACAATTAGCAGAATTTCATCTTGTATATTTAGTTACAACTATTATCGTGATTCGAAATCCCAACTTTATATTCTCTAAATCGCGCGGAATATCCCTTTTAGCACTCACAAGATCATTTCTCTGCAAAAGAGAAGTGGGATTATTATTTATCTAGATTTATATTTGAACTATAATATGAAGATTAATGGCTATGTTATCATGCATAAAACTTTGACGCCGTAATATATTTAATAACGAGAGTTCGTATTCCATCGATAACACCAAGATATTTATCTATAAGAAAAAAACACTAGGTCAAACTTAAGAATAGAAGAGAAAATAAAGATTATACTACGTTAAAACACAAATACTTATTTTGGAATACACCTGAACGTAGTTGACACTGCTCGACCCGGTCATCAAACGCTAATACTGATACTAAAGGCCAAAAATGCATGGCACGTTTATTTTGCTTATGGAGAACGATAAAAAATTAGTGGTTTCGAAAAAATCACATTATTATTTTTTTAAAAAAATGAAATTTAACATTAAATAAACCTTTTATGTATTTTCATCGAAAAATCAAAGCAATATGTATTTAATGAAGAAAGTCACACATGAGTTTTAAGGTGGAAATGACCGGAAAAAATACTATCTGTTTTATTCTATTTACATATTAAAGTTATTTTTATTCTTCATAAAAATTAGGTGTGTTATGGTTCGGAAATTGGAACAAGTTTCCAGATAGTGTGGTATAATAAACTTACTCTTAATATATGTGTTTATAGGATAATTTATAGACATAATAGTTTTTAATCGTCATCCATGATGTAATAAAATATAAGTCACGGGATTATAAATATGAATACTAAAAGACTGGTACACAAAATATTTTTTATAACACTTTCATTTTAATGAACGTATGTTTATATAAAAATCATAAACATGAAATGTGCTAATAAATGATCTATAAACGATTTTGATTTTTTTATACTATTTTCTTCGCTCGTCTATTCATTCTTGCAAAAATTTTAAAAAATCTCCATCACATGTCTATTAAAAAAATAGATATAAATTATGGGTTTTGAAATTTTTATTTAATGATATAAATTAATAAGCATAAAGCACAAATGATTTATATTTATAAACTAAAATGACTTACGCAAATTTATATTAATATTTGTGTGTCTCGCTTACAAATTTATATTTTCTTAGGATCGGAATAGGCCCTACGTAAAATATAGTTGAAAAAAAAAGAGAAACATAAGTATGGTACTAAATAAAGATCAATAAAATTTAGTTTAAAAATTTTATAACATTGTATGAACAATAATAACAATCTATTTAGTAAAATGTGGAAAATCAATGCACTTTTTAATTATCTTAAAAAATATTTAAGTTAAGTAAACAAGATAAAGCGCCGTAATATTCTTGAATAAAATATTTCAGAATCATTGAATTTATTTTTTGTGGGAATGTAAAATCAAATATAATTTAGACTTAAAGAATTTTTTATGAAAATCATAAGAGATTTTTATTTTTAGAAAAAACATGAAGTTTTTTTTATTTATTTAATCCCATAAAGAATTTCATAGCGCATAAAAATACGTATATTAGAAAAAATAGTTTTATCGATGCATATTCCATATATTCGATACAGCAAAGTCAGAAATTTTTATATATGATTTTCGTGAATCATAAATTTCAGGTGATTCAAATGCATTCGGATCATTCAATAAATTATTTATATCAATTACTCTCTTATTAATAATATTTTTTTTTGATCTAACTTTACATGAAATCCTTATTTCATTGTTTAGAATTTTAAAATCGTTCTTCAAATTGTAAGCCTCTCGAGAAAACATTCCGAAAAACTCGTTTGACGCATTAAACACCATATTCATAATTATTTTGGGTGTTGTAATATCTTTCAGCGTTTTAATACGAACTTTCTCATCTAGTTTTGATTTATTAAATAAGCCGATCCACATTTTTTCATCAAATCTTGATAGAATTTTTTTGATTTGCTCGTCATTTATTCGCATCAAATAAAGCAAAATTTCAATTATCGAGGGATCTAAAGATATGTATTCATCAATAACCTTATTAAATTCATTTTTATAACTCTTTGATCTCTTATTTGCAAGTGATTTATTGCAAGTTCGTTTTATTTTAGCACGAAGTGCATATTTTAATTCTTTAATTCCGTCGGCATCAATTTCCAGTGAATCAAAAGAATTAGATAATGCTTTTATTTCAATTTCAGTAGGCATCTCTTCTGCAGAAAAGTTGGAAAGAATTTCTTTGTAGATTGTAGCAATGGTATTGTCAAGGAGTAAATATAAAAATTGCTCATAAGAATAATCCAAACTGCAAACGCAAGAGGTAAAATATCTCTTGGTCAAATCGTTAGAACATAGTTTCAAAAAGTAATTGAAAAATAGCTTTTTCCAGACACTATTTATTTTACCCTTTTTTCGGTTTTTTATGACCTCATCATTTAATTTCTTTTTAATTTCTTCAGAAAATCTTTCCATATATTTTTCAATTTTTTCCTCACTTTTACAGTTGAAATAAAATGTGAATTTCTCTTTCTTCTGATTTTTGCCATCTATGATTAGTAACAATTGACCGTCTATTTCTATCCCTGTTTTATGCAATACTTGACTCATAAACAAGTGTGACTTTATTTCTTTATATATAGCGTCATATTTCATTTTACTAATATCTAGGTAAATTGTGTTTCGAACCTTACGATTAAATTCTTTCATCATGAAAAGCATCGGATCATTATCAAACAACATTATTTTTATTATAGACGTCTCATCGCAAAAACATTTGGACAAATTTAATATAAAATTTGTTATCTTGGTTAAAACCGAATTCTTTTCGCATATTAGAAAATTCTCCTTATAACACAAATAGTATTTCTCATACATTCTTCTCAGAATCGGCGTATCAATCATTTTAGCATTGCAATTTTTTAATTTGCTGAAACTAGGTGAATTTAAATTTTTTAGCAAGAATCTTAAATTTTTAATATAAGATATCAGCATATTTGTATTATGAGGAAGATCACTATTTGAATTAATACGGGATTTAGATATCGATTCTAGATGTATTTGAAATTCTACTTTGTTCAAGGATGTAAAAATACGTAGATTCTCGTACATAATGCAATTTATGCTCTTATTCATAATATATAAGTAAACCCTAAACCCAGGATTTGAGGCATCGTAATTATAAAAGATCTTATTATTCATATCTGAAACTTCTATCAATAATTCAATTTGATAAAAAGGGGAAATCAATTTAATACTTTCTATAGTTTCATTTAAGACAAGAAGAGGAATTTCTTTAACAGGTATAGGATGGTTATTTCTTGAGAGATCTTCATGGATATATAGAATTTCTTTGTTTTTTTCTGAATTAAAGTATTTAAATCTAAAAAGATCCAATTTCAATTCTGCTTCAAAAACCTTTGACGAATTTTTTATTTTATCTTCAAAAAACTCAGTTATTGCTGTTATTTCCGGTTTATAATTTTCATTAACATAGAAAATAAGATATCCGCAATCCAAATTTTCCAGCTTCTTTAATTCTGGTCTGTAAACATCCGTAAGCCCGGAATTATTAATGATTAAGCATGCATCTAATTGTATTTCATCAACAGAAAGAGGTTCAGACAATTTATTCTCATATCCTTTCTTAAAGTTTTCAAATTGTTTATATTTTTCTCTGTGCTGGGATTCAAGTTCCGTGATAAAGGGGTTTTTTATTTTACCATTTTCTTTATTTTTATCTAATTCTTTGCTATTTGATGTCAATATGTCCTGTATTTTTTCGATATAGTCTTTAATAAAGATTCTATTTTTTTTTCTAGTATAATTTTGATCTTTTTTGATGATTTCGCTTATAGTTTTATTTATGAAGGCTAAAGAGAAATCATCTAGAATATCATCTCTACAAAAGATAAAATCCTTTACGTGGCAAATATTGTCGCCGATAATTTTTTCTCGATCAAATATTTCCGGAATAAATTTTTCATAATCTTTTTTTTGCATCATCTCTATAAACTCGGCTGTTTCTATTAATTTTAAACAGCGATTTCCGTTGTTATCAAAATCACGCTTTATATCTTTTAAATTAAAAATTGGTGTATTTCGGTCAATGAATCCTGTATAGGATAAGAAATACTCCAATGAATCGAGAAGATTATCATATTTTTTTGCTACAGAGATCTCAGATGAAAAATACGATGCAGCGTATAATTTTCTATCATAAAAATTTTCAAAACATTTGTTTATTTCTGTGTAAGGCATCTCATGCAAAAGCATTTTTGGATATTTTATACAAACTAGAATTTTATTTCCATTTGCAATCACTCCTTTTTCTTCTGTTTTATAGAAGTCTATAAGTTCTTTGAAAATATATTTCTTCCATTTCATAGAAGTAATCTTGTTTCTATGCATAATATCCACGTAACTGGTTGAATAATGCATAAATTGATATAAAAAACTATATATAAAATTGTAAATTATCTTCATATTTGTGTATATTTATGTTTTATTTATAGCTTTATTTTTTAAAAATCACATGAATCATCCATGTTTTCCTTTTATGTTAGGTTTTGATCATTGTGATCATAATTTATTGAATATTCATTTTTAAAAAACTTAAAAAATTCAAACTATCAGAAGCTTAATACAAAAACTCCTTTTAAATTTTGCGATCTGATATATAGCTGTAAATTACATTGCAATTATTAAGAGTGATAAAATAAAATATAATGGTTAATTACCCGTGAGATATTTGTTTTATTATATAATTATTTTGAATATCGTGAGATTTCATCTGGTTTTGTATTGGTTATCTTATATGAAAGATGTTGAACTTAATACCAAGCTGTAAGGCCTTATTCTTATATTTTAAATAACATGGCTCTTATATATTGTTTGTATTTCAAATATTGCCATTAAAACGAGCCTGAATATCTTTTTTTACTGTAAATTACTCTAGGCCTAACTTTTACTTCTATATTTTACCTATAACTTTCTATGTAAAATTATTTATGTATCTTAAATACATTTTAAGATTGAGGATGTATATTAACCGATCCAATAATTTTAAAACACATATCAAAGCTTGATTTTTACCGCCCAAAAAAATCATGAAAATTTAGATTACGGCTAAATAAATTTTTAAAACCACCAGTGATATGTTTTATAATATAATTAAATTTGAAACAATGCAAAGTTTTTTTTATTCAATTTCACTTATTTACTAATTAATTAGTGATTTTATAAATTTTAGGTACATATTATTAAATATATGTAGGTTTTCTAAAGTATGCGGATTATTTATTAGTTTTATTATAATCTGATTTAAATTTAAAAAACTGTATTTTATACACTTATGCTATAATATTGCTTTTTTTAATTTACTTAAACACCAAGTGGAATTTTAAGTGGATTTATCCACTTTTAATTCTTTATTTAAAATTTCACAGGGATAAGGTGTTGCGTTGTGCTTCAGTCAAACATGTTGTGATAATAATTCAATGATTATTAAATATCATAAATTTCTAAACCAACTACGAATTTTTTTTCGAGCTTCATCAAAAATTTAGGATCATTAAATTTCACAAATTGATTTCTAGACCATTTAAAATTTTCCTTGAGTCTCATCAAAAATTATGCGATTATTCAATATTTAAATTAAAATGCTAAATCACTTTAAATTTTTTCTTTTAATTACATCAAAAATGCTGTGATTATTAAATATTACGAATAAATTTCTAAATCAGATACGAACTTTTTTTCAAGCTTCATCAAAAATTTCATGATAAAATATTTTTGATCATAAAAAATCACAAATAAAAAGCCAAACCACTTTAGTTTTTTTTTGCTTGGACTAGTTGATTGGGGATAGTATTCTCTACGAAGAAATAAATTATAGCTATAATTATTTATTGGCAACCAATATATGCAACAATAAGCCTTTCGTGTTAACATTGCGTATTTAAAGACACTTTTATATTATATTGAAAATTAAAGCTGCATTAAGCAATTATTTTATTTAACATCTTGTCATTGTTGTTTTTTCCAGCACATACCATATAATAAAAGTCTGAAATCATGAATGTTTAAGACCATATTACATTACAAAACCAAGTAAAACAGCTTTAATTTAAATAACCGGGTTTAAAATAAGAAATGACAGCTATCACACATTTCTTATTAGTTAATTACTTGCAATACAGAGCAGAAAAAATTTCTTAAAAATTATTTTATAAAAAAATACGGCAAATGCAACAGTTAAAACTTCGTGCGCATAAGCCCATTTTTACATTATTTAAACACTTTAATCACACGATATACAGTCAGATTATAAATTCGGTTTTGTCTGTATGAAAGTGTCATTTATAACACGGGATCATGTGCATCATGATTAATAAATTTCACATAGTAACAAATATTGTTTTTCTTCACATACGTTGCAACCTTTTGTTTCTTTGCGGATAGTTTAGGGTTTGTACCTAGTTAGAATATTAAGTATAGCTTCAGCATATACTTCAATAGATAGTTTTTTCCCGAAAATCACAAAAGCTTAAATTTTATTTGATGAATTCCATCTAATTAGTACTTACTTTTTCAATCCAAAATCATAGGATCGAACCGAGCTACTTTTTATGATCCAAAGCCTAAGAAGTCAGAAATGATAACAAATAATTATAAATATGCCAATATGATTGTAATTAATAACTCTTATTAATAAAAATGAATTTTACCATATTGTGTTTTAGTTGTTCTTATTATTATGGGAATATATCTTATAACTAAACACTACGGGTCTCGATTCATATATGTTTTACCATCTCTATATTTAAGTAAATTTTTAATATCTATACAGATTTTATAAAATAAGTAAATTCGTTAATAAATCATGATGATAATCTGCTTTTTTAGATTGTATTTCTGTAAATAATGGTCTTTCGTGAAATTGTGACGAGATAAAAGCAAAAATATGCCATTTTTTTTAAATATTAAAATTTTATTTATGGTTTAATTGGATTTTTATCCGTTTAAACTTATTCAATAAAAAAATTTAGATTACTATAAAGAAGCAGATTTTCTTAATGCTTCTTTCCGCTTCATCGTTTCAATATAGCCTCGTCTTTCAATACTATTAATTCAAACTTTTCGCACAATCTGATTGTTTGGCGTACGCTTCTGCATGTATTCAAAGCACCTTAAAATATGAATTATAGCATTTCATAGCGGAACTATCTTATTTTAT
Organism: Rhyacophila brunnea; assembly: GCF_057557595.1. NCBI lineage: Eukaryota > Metazoa > Arthropoda > Insecta > Trichoptera > Rhyacophilidae > Rhyacophila > Rhyacophila brunnea. Next base: position 616,403 of record NW_028232789.1, read on the forward strand.
GACTTAATTGAAAACATTTGTGTTCAATATTTATAAATTTAGTTGTGTTTTTTTTGCTATTAAATCATATTTCTTAGCGGCTCATTTTCGACATTAGTTAGGTTATTAACACCAATCAATTTTATTTTTATGCTTGTAATCGAGGCTTGATTTCATCATAAATGAAAATATCTAGTCGATCATGCTATGACATCATATAAGTTCTTATCCGTGTCCACTTTATTCCTGCTAGTTTGTTTTATATTATTTCTTAAACTTTGAGAAACTATTTTCTTATTTCTTTTAAAGTTGAATTTTCAGGAAAGCATAAAAAGTAATATTAAAATCGATAAAATAATTAATTCAAATTGAATATACTTTAACTAAATAAATTTTGTTCTGTAATTTTAGATTTTTTCATCAAACTGTACTTGAATGATTTCTATAGGAACATCATATCTATACATTTGGCATTATCCTCTTTTCTTACTTCTTCTTCGATATCTTTACTCTTCTAAAGACATATTACTTCAAGGTTTTTTTGTTTATTCCATAGTTTGTGTATATGAAACGATTTGGTTTGTGACTTCGAGTTCTTTCTAGCACATTTCATGATATTTTGCTGCATTTCCGCCCCATTTTACGATATATGGTATAATCTCAGCCTTAAGCTTGTAAATAAAATACGATTCTGATACTAGTAAATCTTATTTTTTTGGTTTCTCGTTTTCTAACATGTTTATATATCTATACTTTTACACCTATTTCTATCAAGCAATATATTTTTTCTTTAAATCATGTATGAATATATCAGGCCTGTCACTAGAAAATTTATTTTCCGTTTAATTCTCGTATATTCCTTATCTCGACATGTTTATTTTCCATTATATCTTATACTTCGAGCCTGCATATTTTCTTTGTTTTTTTAAAACTATATTTTCTTACTAGCATAACTTTTGGCATCTATTATATCATTATTCCTGCTTATATAATCGTGGCTTAGCATTTTTTGTGTTTGGTTTCCATATTATCGACAGTTTAATAGATTAATTACATTAAGAGGATACTGATTAATCACAAAAAAAAGCGTGCCTGTCTTAAATGAAGTGGATTTTGGCTTCTTTTATAGTTTTATATAGCTGAAATTAGATACTTTGAATAATATTCAATATCTAGATATGAATTATCGTAAGCGTTGAAGGGGTTTTAATTTAGTGTTTTTGATTTATATAACAAAAAAAAATTTATGTTCTTGAACCAGCACTTGAGTATCCACTTTTTCAATATTGTATTTTGCCTTAAAATATGTTGTTTAAGCCCAAGCATGTCATGTTTTAATTTTCCATTTTCTATATAGCAGCTTTTTTAGGCGATATTCCTTCTTTATGTGATGATGATTGTTTCAACAGCAGCACTATTCTTTTGGATATATCATAATGTTTCTAATCCACGTCCAATTTGATTACATTTTAAAACGATCTAACTTTATTGGATGGTTGCTGATTCTAAGTTTTTTATATTTATAGGCTTCTAGTGTCACTATTAAATTTTTTAAAATCATCAGATCTAATTCCAGCAACCGACATGATAATTAATTGGAGATATTGCATATTCATCTAAGAAATTATTACGTTTTTGCCGTTCTGTTTAGTTTTTCATATACTTTGTACCCTCTCCTACATTTCGTTTATTATTTTTTCAAAAGTTTCGATTTTCATTCTCAAGTTACAGTCCTCTAATATTCCAAAGTATTTGTATCCGTCTTTCCTCCCAGTAATGTTGCTGTTTCTGAGCTGTCAACATTATTGTTTTTCTGATTTTTCAGTGTTTATATTCATTCCTATGCTATCACAGAGCTGAGCTGTCGACATTTTTTTTTTTTCTGAATTTCTGTATTTATTTCATTCCTATGCTATCACAGAGCTGAGCTGTCGACATTATTTTTTTTTCTGATTTTTCTGTATTTATATTCATTCCTATGCTATCACAGAGCTGAGCTGTCGACATTATTTTTTTTCTGATTTTTTTGTGTTTATATTCATTCCTATGCTATCAAAGAGCTGAGCTGCTTTATCTGTCATCAATTTCTGATTTTAATTCTTTTTTTTGCTAAGATTCTTCAAATTTCATCAATAAAAAGAAAGCGGCTGCTTAAATTAGCGTCAAAAATAATATCAAAATTATAAATATTAGTAATTCAAATATAATCAAAATTTTTTATTTATGTGATAAGTTTCTTCTTTTTATGAATTCAATCTGTTGCGTTGTAGACCGCCCATTAATAATATTGCACAACTCCTTAATCATTCCTATGAAACCTTCCTCTGATCTATCTTCATCAACTCTCTTCTTCTCTCAAATGAGATGAGTTCAAGTGTCCTCTTAAAATTATTTTTATTTATTTATGGGTTAAGTTCCTTTTTATCGATTTTATCTATTTAGACGTGGTCAGCCCATCAGGAATATTGCATAACTCCTTAAATCATCTTTTGACACCTTCCTCTGATCTATCTTCATCAACTGCCCTTCTTTCAACATGAAATAAAATAACTTGAATAAATTTTGCAAGAGGGCGCGCATTAGCCATAGATTAGTATAAAAAATAATATTAAAAATTTAAAGAGTTAGCAATTCAAATAAGAATATAAATTATTTATTTTTCGGGTATCTTGATCAACTCTTCATTTATCTCCTTGACAATATCTTTAGGGCTTCTACCATCAATTTTACATCCAACACTAAGACAAGTCCCCAAAACACATTTTACGGTTCCCACCAATTTCTTAGATTGTGACATAGATGCTTTCTTTCTTGCGATTTCAATAATGTCAGTCATTTTTAGCGAACCATTATGAAGAATATTTTTTTCTTTCTTTCTATCCCTCACTGGTTCTCTTAAAGCCTGTATTATTAAAGAGGCTGTATTTGGGTAGACTGTGACTGTGGCTTTCCTATCTTTTATCGCAAGCATGACATGAACTCTCATTCCTTTGAACTCTGCTGTTGCCTTTTTTATATCTTCACCAATAACTTTTGGTGACAATCCGAGTGGTCCAATTTTTGTTGAAAGGACTGTCCCTGGAACTTCGCCTCCCATAACTTTTATTCTTACGTACTTGTATTCATCGGATTTAGCTTGGCCACTCATTTGAAGGGTAAAAATAATAATTTACAAAATTGAAAAATGAAGTAAATTTTAATCGAAGAAGAGTGCTAAAATTATCGAAAGCAAAAAATATTAAATTATGGCAGTTAAACAAAAAACCCTGGCAAAACGATAAATATAAAAGTAAAAATAAGAAGTATGGATTTTTGAATTTGTAAAGATATGTGATATAGATAAAACTTTCTTGGATCTAAATGTCTCCACTGATCAATTAAAGATTAGATTGTTATGATATTTAAATTTCTTATGCAATGGCCTAATTAATCTTGAAATTTCTTATTTCCTTGTAATTGAATTATTAAATGTAAAGTAGAACTTTTTAATTTTTTTGGTGTATAATGTACATTGAATTTTATACTTTATAACTCTAAAGCAATATTTTTTTGAAATCAGATTGTATTGATTTTTGGTCAACAAACAAATATAGATTTTTAAATTTCCAAGACTAAAATATTATTGTCAAGAAATCGGATTCTATAATCATTTTTCCGAATGAATAAATATTTAATTTTATATTTCATAAATTTAAATATTTTTTATGTTTATTCTCAATTAATTACAGTATGTTTGTAAATACATATACTATAATTCCTTGAATATGATATGTACTTTTTTTATAAATCAAAATCTTTCTAATACCACAATAGAATTGCTTGTGAATCTATTCTATTTCTTTTACAAATTATTTTTCTCATAAGTTCAAGAAATTTACTTTAATTATTAACTGCGATTATTTGAACATTATTTATATATTAATTTTTGTCATTAGATTCCTAGGCCATATAAAAGTAATGAATCTACAAATATATCATTTTCTAATTTTAAATAGCAAAAATGTAATTATTTAAAATATATGGGCATCTACAAAGATTTTTTTTTAAATTAAATAGCCTTAGTTGATGGAAATATTGTATTTTGGGTGAAAATTAATCAAATAAAAGTTAAATTCTAATCAAAGTATTTAAAATAAAGGTTTTTACGTGTAGAAAAATATCCTAATAAAATATTAAATACATTTTATAAAGCGATTCATACCCATGAAAATTAAGCTGATCATATATAAGTAAAATGCTGCAAGTTTTGATTTATTATTTTGAATTGAGCAAAAATCATATATTTTTTAGATGGAAAGATTTAGAATTTAGTATATAAAATTCCCTATATTTAATGGTGTTTTAGTCAGTACTAGAACTGTTGCATAAATGGTATTTAGGATTTAAAAAGATTTTATTATTTAATTGATCACAATAAAAAGATATATCATGTTTATTTAAATTATGTTATTTTATCTGATTTTGCGAAATTATAGAATCCGATTTAAAAAATTTAGCTGAAAATACATGCGTTGTAAATTCAAATAAAAAACTTAGCAAATATATGTATTTTACTCATACATAAATGGTAAATACATGATTTTATATAATTATTTACCTGTTTTTAAAAGATTTTTATATTTTTTTTTACCTTGAATATTATTTTTATGAAAAAAAACCATTCAAACAAAAAAAACCTATCATAAGATTATGTTCATTCCAGAAAACCTGTCGTATAACTTTAATATTTTATTTTCCCAAGAGGTTGAATTGAGTATACTTATTTGTCAAATATATAATTAATCTATAAATATAAAGTTCTTTTTTTTGTTTTTAAGATATGAGTGTCATTTAATTAATTTTGGTTTGTAATCTAAAAAAAGAACCTCAAAATTTGAAAGTGAGTTCGATATTCATATTTGTTAAATTATTTTAAAAAATGAGTTCATTTTGATCATCTGAATTTTTTTCACTTTGCGATAACATTGAAGTCATAAATACACTTTTTTAAGAATATGACATAGAATTAATCTTGAGGCTATAAAATCAAATAAAAATGCCCACTAGTGCATTCGGTAACACGATAACACGACCGGATTGAATAATACCGCGCTTAAAATCATCATATAAACGATGCAGTGTCAGATATAAGCGAAAAACATACTTTAAAATTGATTCTGCTTTTAAAACAATCGATCTTAAATATTACTGGCTTTTCATTAAATATTTAATCTTCTTGTCCATATTGTACCAGTTTCTAATTTACTAAATAAATGTTATTGGTTAATCCGATTGATCATATTTATTTGTTTTTAAGATTATTATTTTATTAAAAAAACCAATTGTGGTTTATATTAAAATTCACAGAAATTAAATAAAGTAAGTTATAAAAATAAGTAGAAGTATTACAAAACCCTAAAAACCAAATGTATAGTGGTGAAATTACATGAAATAATATTTAAAACTAAAGTACAAGCCTATAATAAATAAAAAATTGCAAAATAAATAGCATTAAAAGTATTAGTTTCAATAAGAATGGAATAAATGTGCCTAAAATATGAATAAAATTATCATACTTAGCAATTATATTTTCCAATGATAAATTGAAAAATATAATCTAAAAATTAATATGTTGTTTCCAAATTCGTAAACTATTATTTTTGGCAGAAATTATATAAAAAATACTTAAAAATATAAATAAATCTTCTAAAATTTCAAACTATCAGTTCCATGATAAATTGAAAAACATAGCCAAAACTGGAAATTTAGCTATTAAACTATTATTTTCTTAGGTTCAAAATAAAAATCTTAATTTTTTTTAATGAAATAACATGAGCGTAGACGAAAATTTCGTTTTTAATTTTCTAGATAAATACCAGAATTTTGTTATGCAAGTTCTGATAACATTAATAGCTTCCAAAACCATATTTCGCAAACATTTAACGAGATAAAGCCATTTAATAGAATATATCTAGATTCTATACCCGGTACAATATGTATAAAAATTCATTTTAATGTTCTATCTAATCTTATATAACATCAGAACCCATAAGAAAATATGAAATTTGTTATTTAAGAAAATTAAAGGTTCGATTTAAAATCATATTATATCGTAGAATAAGTGATTTCAACTGAATTCAGGCTAATAAATTAAGTCAAAATTGATCAGTGATTAAATTAAAATTTAATGATAAAACGAAAACAAGTCTGTTTGATAGCATAAAAAGAATATAAACTATTAAAAAACGCTATATCCGTTATTGTGATGGATATATTGTGGAATGGAAAAATATACTTTAAATATCAAATACCGAGAATCCAGATTGAACTAAAAACACAACCATATGATACTATATATGCTGAAAAAGGGTGGCCGTGGGTTAAGTAGATTATTTTCGAGTTACTATAATCTTTATATAGAAAGTAATAAAATATTCTTCGGTTCTCTTTTGTAAAGAATGATAATATACATCCGTTCGCTCTGCCAACTTTTATATTTCTTATTTGATGAAACAAAGAAAAATACACAAGTTCACAGATTAGTATATAACGAAAATAAATATCAACGATCAGATAACAAATACAGCAATAATTGTGGTGATATTAGTCGATTTATTTTTTGAATTTTGTTATGTAACCCACTTAATATATATCTGTAAATTTTTATATTTTGATTTGGATTTTATTCTATAAGAAATACGTCTTTATTTCCAATTTAAAAATCATATCTAAAAACAAGCCATATCATCTTCCCTCATATTTTATTATATATATACTTCTTTTCAAGACTTATTAGTTCAAGCTTTTCCTGAAAACCTATAATTTGAATATGTGCCCCAATTCGGTTTAAAACTAAGAGCTTTTTCTGTGAATTTTAGTTATGATATTTTTTAAATCTACAAAGATAAGATTTTTTGTTTAATAATACTTTGTAAAATGTTTTAGTCTAAAAAGCACTTCCAGAAATTCTTCATAGTGTGTTTCGAGTTAAAAAAACATTTTTAAAACTTATAAATACCGCCTATTTTCTTAATTTATCGATGACGCATGTAATTGTATTACTTTATGATTACTACATGGTAAATTTAATAAAAATTAAGAAGTGTCTATGATTAAGATATTGAGGTGAAAAAATAAATGTCTGTCCCATTAGATATGTATTTAATTTTAGATTGCGTGTGGTAAGATTGTGCGAATACAACTGAAAGTCAATTTAAAGAAAAAAACATTGGTAAGGAGATTATGATAAAAGAAATGCAAATTTAAGACCATTATCTCATATAATAAAAGAAATGTGACATTAAAATTTATACAAAACTTATTATTATTAAATATCTTTTCATGCTATACTCGTCTTCAAATCTGTAGCTGCAAAAAGATACTAAATCGATTGTTTTTATACTTCAAGTATTTACAAATTATTTTGATTTTTAAATCACAATCATCGAACGATAACAGCCTCTATTTATTATAGAGAATTTAAATTTAGAAACTGGTGCGATAAATGTTTCTGGCAGATTTAATATCTGATCGTTCCTTCTTAGATACAAACTACTTGTATAAACCATCAACGAATTATAAATATTTATTTTTAATTTACTCGTGTTCTTAAATATATGCCATGTATTCTGTTGGCCTAATACATTTTGTACATTTTATTAGAGATAATGGTTTCCTTATGGCACATTTACCCTACGATCAAAAATTTTACCTGCCCCTTTATTTTTTTCTTTAGAGCACGACAATACATCAGGATATTAGCAATATTCTATAATTGTTTTATTAAGGTCGCAGTTTTGTGTGGTAATAGCCACTTTATTTAATCTAATAATGACTAAAAACAAAACTGTGCTCCTCACATTTTTTAATCTTATAAGAAAGAAGTTCCATTATTAAAAATGGATGTTTAGTTTAAAATTTGGTTTTTGTAAATTTTCAATTCAAAGTTGGCTAAAGATAATAGAATTGATGGTTGCTATCAAAAAAACCCAAATTAGCCGATAAGGTATCATATATAAAATTACACAAATACTTTGAACTCGAAATATAATAATTTCTGAAGAAGAAATGATGATAAAAACTGAAATTTCCAAATTATCTAGATTACATCATTTGAATTTGATAAGAAACAGACAATGGTTCAATATCGTAGAAAATTATTGGAAAGGATATTAATGCTGGTCGAAGTGTTAAACGCAGAATAATTTGATTAAAGGTATAGTATTGAATGAATTTTTAAGTAACAGTGAATACAGACTATGCTTTTAGACTTAATTCTTTTAATTTGTTCACCTGTGAAAAAATAAATTCTGCATACTTGGATTGAATTGATAGCTACTTTACGAACCATATCGACGTTAATTAGATATTTATTATAGTATAAACATATGTTAGATTTATATAAAAAATCAATAAATTTATATTTGGTAAATGCAATTCTAAAAAGAATTTAATTAGTTTAATATGAAGATCTTTTCATTAAAACAACGATGAAATTTGAAAACCTTTTACAAAAGCTTAATAAAATTTTTTATAACTTTGTGAATAATATTCCAGTTCGTTGCCGTTTAATCTAGAATATTCGAAAATATGGTAACCGTAATAGAATCTTCATAAGTTGGCACTCAATAGAAACTTTCATTTGAATAAAAAAAGGCTGGCATATAATAGATTATGGTTGAATTTGAATTCTTTATTCGATAAATTCAGATTTATCGAATTGTAACCAAATATTATCAAAATTACATAAAAAAAGTTTCAAGCAAATGGATCCCTTTTCAATCTAATTTTATAGGCACACATTATTCATTTTTAAACTATATTTGGTTATAAGAAATGAAATATGCTTGATATTTTTAAAAAAATTATTTGCTAATAATCATAATTTAATGATACAGGTTTTTGTGTTTTAATCGGATAATTTTTGTAAAAATAACTTGGGCTTCTGCAATTTATTAGTCTAAAAGTAAGAAGTACCTATTTTAAAAGCAAATAAAGTCAAAAAAAACAAGTTATACAGAATAATAATGTTTAGTTGATTTTTTTTTGTGTTGCCTAGTTATCGATTTACATTTTTAATGGTAGCCTCATTATAATACTATAATTATATTTTGGTATGTATTTTATTTATAAAACGAATTAAAATTGTAATTCAGAACCGCTTTATGTTCTTTGTGCGCTATTTTATCATATATTATATATTAATTTCAATGAAGTCAACCTTTCAGGGCTTACATATAGGATCATGTGTTTAAAATTACTTTCAATTAGGTATGAAAACAAGAAAATAAAGTGAATCTTAAATCATTTAAATCTAAAAATACAAATTTTTAATAAAATAATAGTTAGGATCTGATTCAGATGGGGTATTTTTTTAAATAAAATTGCATTACAATAGTGTTCTAATATCAGAAAATCAACATAAATGAAATAAATTTTTATTTTAAATATAAATAGCCTTTAAAATTCCCGTATCGAGAGAATATTTTCGCCTGTCATCAAAAATTGGATTCAATATAGGCATAAATCAGAAGACAATTTATAAAAACTGGAAAAAATCACTTAAGGGCAGTACTTGCAATTTATATTTTTTTTTAAATATTTTATATCATATAAAAATACATTTAAGTACTTTTTGAAGCCATTGTATATATATTGCCTGAATTATATACATATTGTTACCCGCTCTATTACAGCCCAGCTCCAAAAATACTTTTGATCTGTATTTTTGATTTTGATGTCTTTTATGTTCAATACAAAAATGAATCTAAAGTAAGAATATAAATTATTAAAAATTATTTAATGAAATATACGATTAAGATAACACAGGCATCTTGCTTTTAGAAATAGAAGCATAAATAATATATAATTATAAGCGCACAGATTTTATATTTTTTGCATGGATGATTTTTCAGTGTCGTAGCAGTTACTTTATTATTCCTGTGAAGTTTTTTTTAATAATTAAAAATTCAATGACAAGATTTAGTACCTTTTTTTTATATTTGAACCACGCTTCGCTCTTCCAATTTTCAGTGTTTGAAGGTTAATTCGAGCATGTGTTCTTATAAGATACACATGTTATTTTATCATGTAGAAACTATAAAACCCAAGAAATTTGGGATTACCTTCTCCTGTATTGAAAAGTAAAATCAAATATTTGAATCTTAGGCTATATATCAGAACATATTTTATGTTTGAAAATACCTTTTAATTTTTTCCTAAAATTTCTATCTTCACATAAAGAATTGTGTATGTTTTCATTATAATATCTCCGAGATCTTAAATTCACATACAAAATTTATTATTTTCAAATTATATGATGAATCCTTCCAATTTTATAATCATATTGCAATCAGATGGAATAAGCTACCAAACCAAAATTACAAAAAAGGTAAAATAATATGATAATATGTCCAATTATTTATGCAGGCAAGCAAATATAGTTTAAGAGAAACAAAGAAAATCCGAATTCACTCAGTAAAAGAGATTATGGTGAATAAATATGCTGAAAAAAATAGATTCGCGAATTAATACAGACATTAAACTTCTTATGGGTGCAACTAATGAATTAATATCCATAAAAAAGAAAAAAATGTAATAATTGATAGAAATATGTGCAACCAGTATATAATATAAAAATGTTTCAAAGCGATATCACACAAATTATGATACACTAGCATCTGAATATACCAAAAGTGGAAGTTTAAGACAAAAATAAAAGCATAATTCGTAGCATGAGATATACCCGTACTCAATATCATAAAAATACCCGAAAATACTCAAAATCAGAACTCAAATTCCGAAATTTATTTAAAATATATGTTTATACAAAGCCCATTGTCTAATAGATCTTAGAAGTTTAGAGATATCGAATAAGATGTAAGAGAAGAGCATATATACAAGAGAATAATATCATATTTTCTCTGGAAATCATCATGTATTTCTTGAATAAAATTCTTAAATTTCAGTGCTAAAATATAATAATAAATAAAAAAAGGCATTTAGATTTTTTATTTCAATCATACGATGATAGTTGCACCTCATATTTTTATGTAAATAAGATAGCCGAGTCGGTTAAGGCAATGATATTGATGTTAAAAAAAACTAATTCTTGATGACAAAAATTACGATCTGCTAATGTGGGCTCTTTAGCATAATTTAAATACCAAAATCACTCAAATTTATCCCTTAAAGGCTTGATTGATAATAAGGATTCATTTAAAATAACTTTCAACCTTTCTTAAATATAAGTCATTTAGAACTTTTATATATTGTGCATTTTAAATTTGATTCAATAGGCGTACAATAAATTTGCATAGTAAACATATTCGCTGTGTGTTTCGTTTACATTGACATACGATTAGTTCTGGAATGATTTGACGTTACAGTGGAGATATAATTTTAGGAATCAAAATTCACAGCATTTTCACGTTTTCGATTAGCTTCTATTTCATAAGGTATCATTAAGTGAACCTCTGGCGCATACGCTCGCGTATTTTTATTTTCTTCTTATTTCTTTGGTATACACTGGCGCTAGGTTTCAGCTCGATCCTCATTATATTCTTATTTTTTTATTTTTTCACTATTCTTTTCGTCTAGGGCGAACCAATTTTTATTTTTTTTTCAAAGTCGGAGATCATTTTCAAAAATTTGCGTAGAGAGGGGGAGTTTAGTGGCTATTTACTGAGATGCAAATATGGAGAGATATGTAATCCTTATAATATTTTATTGTTTTTTATTTAAACTACCCTTATCGTTGTTTTTTTTTATATAATCAAAATTCTCTCATAATAGTTTTATTAGGTCTAAAATTTTCCTTTCCTATTGACATTTAATGTTTTATATCAAGCTGTGAACTTTGGGTTATATTTAAATTTGTTATTAAATAAACCATGATTTATTCACCATGTATTATTTTTATGTTAGTTTGTATATTTTTATGCAAAATATTAAAATAAGATATGCAAATGTAAATTAAAAATCACATACTGTCTTTCAAAAATTTATAAACAATTTTTGCGGAAAAGATAGAATTTACTGGTTTCAGACTAACTTTTTGTAACATATGGTATCTATATTGGGGAATATTTATATATTTTTGTATCAATATAGAATATAATATCATAAATCTCCTTTTCAACATTATATCGCGTGTATGTGCTATATATCATACATATAATAGCGTGTAATAATTATGAGTGTTAATCAAAAAGGATGGGATCTTTTAGCCTTTAAATATATAAAAACATGTATATTTATAAACGCTACGCTATTATTTCTCAATTATTGTTCTTAAAATGGTCAAAGTTAAATAATAGAGGGTACACTTTTTGGTATGTTTTGGTTTTCTTGAGTCCTAAATGTTATGTATTATTCAGATTCATTCTATATGATATTAGGCTAGAATCTAGTATTTTTGGTTGTGAAATTATTGGGGTTTCTATTCATTATCATTAGTTTTCAATCTTATAATGGCACATTATTTCACTTGAATCAACCTGCGGTGAAGTTTTTTGTGATTTGGAATAGGATTTAGATTAAAAACAAATAACAGAAATGATTAATTAGCGCAAATCCAGACTGGAATCTTTAATTTAAATGATTATCAATTCTAAGTTCTCTCACAAAAGTATATATATTCCGCTATGCTGTAAGCCATACAACAATTACGGGTAGACAGACACATGTAAATGGAATTTTTTGAACTTTAAAAATACACTCGGTTGTATAGTTGAAACAAGAAGATTTGCTACCTGATAGCAACAGCAATAAATAAAAGCTGCAGATGTTACTATAAGGATATTAGCCGAATCGGTTATCCAATAGAAGTGGCACTATTGAAATTGTTAAACTATACCTACTGAAAAATAATAAAAGTTATCAGTTCTACAAGAAATAAAAAGAAAATTCACAGAAATTCTTTATTCGATTCTTAATTTGCAGCTAAAGACAATCATAATCAAATAGAATGATAAGAAAAATAGACATTTTTTTCAGTTTAAGAAATCCAAAAAAATATAGTTTAAAATATAAATTCAAAAATTCTATTCAAATACTTGTAAAACTATTTAATTTTTAATTTATTTGATTTTTCATTGGGTATTTTTTTTAGGTTTCATAGTAATTTTGCTCAAGTTGTGTTATTCATAATAGAAAAATTTGCATATGAAAGTTTTACTGTATGAATTGCTGTATTTATTTGAAAAATAACCATAAAAATATATGAATAGTTTGCATTTTTATATTATTCAAAACTGTAGTATATATGAACCTATTTGTTTAATTTTGGGTTATTAGTATAGTATTCATACCAAGTTGATTTCACTTTGGGATAATTTTAAGTTAAATCGTAATATATAATCATAATAATTGTACGAATGTACACTTACATGGGGTTGATCTGATATAAGCAAAAAAAGATTCAAAATAAACAATGCTGAAATATCCAAAACATCTTAATTTTTTTTTCACATCTTAAAACTAGTACATGTTGTCGATTTACTTCAAAAATCTTTAATAAAATGCTTTATCAAGTCAAGCTTATTTATTTTGAATGTTTTTTTTGATTCATTTTAGAAACTGATCGTCCAAGAAGAGTTTTTATTCAGGGTAAATTTAAATCACAAAATCGATTGGAATTCCATTACGATATCTTCCAAAATGATTTTCTAGTCTGTATCGAGCTATAAAGTATGAATTAATTGTTAAATTCACAAGCATATTTGCATATACAAATATATTTTTCATAGAGTTTATATCTTGTTGAACTAAAAAATTCGCCAGTAACTTCACGCGATATTACTTATATTTTAATGATTAAATGTATTATATATTATGGTAGATTGTTTGAAAATTTAAAAAGGTGTTTTTACTTTTTTAACAGCAATTCACTGCCAGTTCCGAATGCTCACATGATTTATTGCCTTTTCGAATTTTGTTAATAACAAAAGAATGAAACAGACACTAGAAGATTCTAAAAGTTTAACAGATGTTGGTATTTTAGAAATGTAATTTTGGTTTATTTAAACTTTATTCTTATTTTCAAGCCTGAAGAATGTTCCTAATATAATGTATGTATTCGGAATTGAAACTTAAAATGGGGTAATCGTTTAAGAAAGAAAGGTTAGAAATTTTAATTATATATCTATGATGTTTATAGTCTTTACAGTATATAAAATCATGTTTTTTTAGTATGAAGGGTTATCCCCCCTCTGGGAATCACATATATGATATTCTATATCATCAATATAAATCACCGAACCTTTTTCGATCTTTACATATTTTTTACCATCTATTTCTTCATATTTTTTAAACTTATTATTTAGAAAAATAAATTTTTCATGCTCGTTATCTATATAACATTTTATTTTTTTTACTCCATCTTTGTCTAAATACCAAAAATCTTTATCCTTGCAGAAAGGCTCTATGCTGATATATTGATAAAATTCAAATTTATCACAATTTTTCGCTTTTCCATTTATAATTGTAAGATCACTAACACTGTTTCTAAGATTTGTGATTAATGAAATAAATCCTATGTTTGGAATATGCTCTAAGGGCGTGATATAAATTTTAGAGGACACAATACATATATTAATCGCTGACAAAGTAATTTTATACTTATAAATATACACAATTTCAGTTGAATTTATCACATATGGCTCTAGAATCAGTATTTCCTTTATGTCATTTATGTATTTTTTACTACAAGCTACTGGGTCATAGTCTGGTTTAGACTCCTGTATTTTTTTTATTCCTTCGCAAATTGGTGAATGAACATAAAGATTTTCGCATGCATCTACATATACTTGTGTAAATTTCGACCATGTGTACAATATCATATTTGTATCGGCGCATGCTTTTATAATTATGTCTTTTGAATTGATAGAAGAGCTTCTGTTATTATAAACTCGCAACTTGTCTCTTTTAGAAATAATTTTAAGGCCAGTAGTTTCCCTATTTGAATCCACAATTTCACTCCTTGAAAGCATGCTTCCATGACATTGAATATCAGCACCAACTCTGCAGATGACTGAATTTGCCCGGAACTCATTTTTTGAGTTTGAAGCCTGGTCTGCACACAAATCACATTTAGATTTTCCATAGATCTAATTATAATGTATATAAACAATTTGAACATTGGCATTCTAAAGGGTATAAATAAAATCTTATTAAAAATGGGGGGTTATCAATTTACCGAACCTTTGAAAAATCGTTCTATAAATATTAAACCAGAATCAAAGATTTTCTAGGTTGTTGAACTGGGATCTATGATCGAGTAAAGCAGCATCAGCAACAATATAAAGACAATCACTCTCCTATATAGAAAACGATAAATCTTAAAGTAATTTAAAATGGAACAAATGACGTCATATAGGCGTGTTTACTTTATTACACTAAAGGAATAAAAGATACAAAGATTGGAAAAATTGAAGCAATATATCGGCACTTAAATAAAACTATGATATATTTCGAATTCGCGATTAAATTCCTATTTCAGATATAATATCATAAGTTTGAACAAATTTTATTTTTCCGTATCCTAATGAACGCTTCAATATTTAATAAATAGGTAGCTAACATTGGGAAACACCAAGAAATGGCATACAAGCGTAAGTAGACATTTATAAAGATATCCAGAATCAGAAGAGAATAAAAAAAATTAGTAGTGTAATAAAATCCTTAAAAATAATTTTGTATAGCACAATAAAGCGAAGTTGTAGATTTATGTAGAACTAGAACAATTTTTTTAAATAGAAAGTGATGTTAAAGTTTATGAAAAGGTTTATAAAGATCGAGAAAATGGCATATAAAAGAGTAGCAGAATATTGGTTGTATTTTGCAAAAAGTTAAGGGTGGTAAATATGAAAAAGAAGTCTAAATAATGAGAAACAAAGGATTGATGAACGTGGCAAATTAAAAACGATCTGAATAAATTGAAGTTGTGAATGCAGCGTAAGGCAATTGAAAGAAGTTGTTTTATGGGTAAAAAGGTTTGGATAGGAGAAATATATATCTTTTAATATGCTAGAAGCATAAAAAAGTGAGTCATAAGGCTTTTAATTTCATTGAAAAATTAATAATGATGCATAGACTGAAAATGGTAATTTTTGGTATTTTTTTATGTATTTTATGCCAAAAATATTTAAAGTGTCAAAGTTTTTCATATTAGGAAATTCATGTTATAAAAAAGATGCTTTTCCAACTAAGTACAAGGATTAAAAATGAAAGAATCACTGCACACTAGTGGAATATAAAAAATATATATCAGCAGTGAAAATCGTAGCTCAAAAATGGAATCGCACTTTATTGGCATTTTAATTTCACAGATATGTGATATTTAGATTATTTAGAAAGAATACAGGTAATATATAGCGGAATAAAAATAGGTAAAACCCTGTGGATTTATAAAAAAAAATCAATGGTGAAGTGCTATAAGTAGTTTATAAATTTATAAAATTAAATTATCAGTATTTAAGACAACTTTAAATTTATAAATGTAAGTGATATTATTATAGTCACCTATCCTTCGTACTGGTTTAACTTTATTGATCTAAAAGAGGCTTTCTACTGTGTTTAAATTTAGAGAAAGAACTAATTAGAAACGGATTTGATACCAAGCGTAGAGCAGATATCTGGTATAGCATATTATTAGAATAAAATACCCAATGATATAGTAAAGAATTATTATAAAAATTTTAGGGGACTTATTAGAAAAAAATGCCGTATTATATCTAAATAATATCATTATTTTTGCTGGAAAATTGAACAGAACATGAGGAGATTTGCAGAAAAGTTGTAAGAATTAAAATAGTTATTAAATATTAAATATCAATAAAATTCATTTATCATTGCAGGTAGTCATTATTTTACGAGTAAAAGAAAATGATGCCAAAATAATATCTCTAGAAGAACATAAAAATAAAATTTTTAAATTAAAAGGGCAAAGAAGATACATATGTGTAAATTATTTCCATAAAAGGAGAAATAGTTTAAGAATTATAAAAATAAATATGAAAAAAAGATTAACAATGAGTTTGAAACTAAAAAAAGAAAAAGAATGAATGTGGAATAACAAAATGAAACAAGAATTCAATGAACAAAATTGAGAAGTTTGAGATTTAAATAAGCTATACTTCTTCACTATTATAAAGATTATACATAAAAACAGATTCACGAATGTTGGCGTAGGGTAGTGCGGAAGCAATAGAACACCAATAGATATATAATAAAAACGAATCTAATTTTTTTTTACTGAAACAGAATAAAGCTATTATATTTTGAAAATAAAATTTATATGTTTGATTTGTTGTAAAAATGTTTTTATATGGACTGACGACTTTATATTATAAAAAAGACTAATCATAAGGCTGTGGAAATGATAAAAAGAACAAGTTGATTATGGTAATGATTGAATAAAAAGTTGGGTCGAGATAACAATAGAATATATTTTTGACAAAATCCAATTAAAATATAAATACATGGGTAAATCAGATAAGTTTAATAGAAAATTCTACATAAAAGAGAAAAGAAGCGACGCAATAAACTAGTAGAAAGGGAAAAAACACATATAATGATAACGAAATGTATTTTTGGAAATTTTAAATGTAAAAATTTCTTTATATCGAAAAATACACTAAGGATGGACTTTTGTGAACAAATCAAGTTAAAATGTGACACGGATTGCAAGAATATATTTATAAAGACTTAAAAAATATACTTTGCTGCAATAGTATGAAAATGCAAGATATGCAAGCAGAATATTTAATAACAGGGAAAACAAACTATCTTCTGCAGTGTAGATTCACATAAACCCTTTAGGGGTTTTTATCGATTTTTAAAGTGAGAGTCAAGATATAGGCGTATTACTTGTTTTAATTATATATAGAATAGACAGTAACAGCATTATTTTATTAAAAATTGCGAGGGAATTATTGTTACGTTATAAAGTGAATTTAAAGAAGGATTATTACCAAAAAGATTAATTACATAAAATAGAAAAATATTAATTAATAGATATTTAAGAGCTTAATGCCAAAAAAAAAGAATAATAGCATCGGACTAAAGGTGTTTGAAACACTATGAGTGAATAGATTAGTGGAAAGAGTAATTGGCATATTGAGCGAGTAGCAAGCAAAAACGTGATATAAAAATGCATATATGATGTTTCTAAATCACAGAAGTATACAATACAATCTTTTGAAACAGTATAAAATGTAGCCCCAATAGATCATTGGTGAATATTTTTGCTACCGATCTGATAGAAAGAAATTAAATTCAACTTAACAAATGCAAAACTGAGTTTAAAAAAATGTTTTTATAAAAGTTTTGCAAAAAATAATAATAAATGGTTGAAAGGCTGGTTTTTTTAGGTCCAAAAGGTACATTAAGTGCATAAAAATAGTTGTGTAATTTTAAGATGAATAATAATATACCTATATTTAAGTAATGGCTGTGTATTATAGATTTATTTAGGGAAGTCAGCTACTTTTAAGGGGTATTCTAATACAACAATAGTAAATGAAGAGGATAGATAATATCATATTGAGAGGTTCAAAAATATATAAAAGGCAGTGAAATTTTTTTTGCCCCTTAAATTTTTCTCTTCTATGGCAAATAATTGCCAAAAACTAAAAAGTAAGGATTAATTCAAATCTTGTTCTTAAATTTATATGAAAGCCACCATCAAATTTTTAATGCTCGGATTATTTTAAGCATCGATCGTATGTATTTTGAAATTTCACCATAGAGTATTTTTCTAAATTGTTGCTTTTCAAAGCCAATGCAAATCTTAAGTGATTTACTTGCTTGATTTTGTATTTTTTTTATAAATAATTATTTAAATTCTAGAAAATATCGTATCAAACTAGATACTAGCACAAAATAGAGATAAGAGATAATCATGTCTGTTATAACATTACCAGAGATGTTTTTATCGATTTAAAGTTATAAATTTAGACCTTTGCCGATATATTTGTGGAAAACGAAATTGCTATTTGATTTTATATTTGCTCTAAAACATTTAACTATGACAATAATAAGATAAATTTATGAATATCACAGTAATGTTCTTAGAAAAATATAGGCAACTAACTATTCAAAAATTCTTATTTGATTATAAGAGTCTACATCCTCTAGAATATATAGTCAAAAAATACTCGCGAATATTCTTTATTTCATGGATATAAAATGAACATATAATTTAAAAAAAACTGATTCTAGTACAACTTTAAACTCAATTAGGTCAGAAATGATAATTTTAAGGGAGTAATGGATTATTCCAGGAAAAAACATCTTAATTTAAGTATTATAATTATATTTGCAACGATTGCAATAAAATCTTCCGTCTCTAGTACATTCTTTAGATACAAAAACATTAATACATATGGGGAGATATAATCTGTTTTATATTCCGTCTCAGGCAGAATATAGCTTCATAAGGCGTTTAATTCGTTTAAAGCTTACGTTTTTCTTTATTATATAAATTACTGTGTTTTATAAAGAGTTTTTCTACTAGTTTCATACTAATAAGCTTATATGAATCCGCATATTTTTTACTTAGACTCTGATTCTCGATAATTTTTCGAAAAATTTATTACTATAAGACAACAGTTGATTGTGGGATACATTAAAATTTTTAATATTTTCAAATTTCTATATCGTTATCATGATTTTGTGCAGAATGGTAAGAATGTATCCACATAATTTTTTACCATTTTATTTTAGGTAAAATTCAAATCAAATATTTTAGGAATAATCTTGAATATTGAATAAATACAGCCAGAAGAATGTTAATATTACCTTTTCCTTTTTTTTATTTTAAAATCCGTTAAAGGTATTTGAATTATTTATTTATTATAAGAAAATAACGGGTCTTCTCCATTGTCAATAGGTATAGTAATTAAAGTATAAAGCTCGTAACAAAATATTATAATTACAATTTCTGGCGATAAAACAATGAAATTGTAAATACATAATGCTAGATCATCAAATTTAAATTTGAAGCTAAATATATGAGCCCCTAAACTATCGATACCTTTATGAGTCATGCTAAGTTCGCAAAGTATTTAGACATGATATCACCTATATTCGGTATATTAAATCAAGTATGGTTAATTCGCATATTTTTAAAAAAGATAATTTTAGACACACAATCCAGCATATTCTTGTGATGATTATGTTTGCTTTATGCCGAAAAGGTGTTTCCATTTTTTAAAATTCGATTTAATGGATTTTAACCTAAATTCAAAAACCTTGTTTTTTATTATAATACTTGTGTCATTATTTTAAATCACCAATTTAATTATGGCTTATATATAAAAAATAGTGTTCAATCCTGTATTTTAATTTCAAATCGAAATTTTATAAGGATTAGTGTAAAATAATAACTATAATTATTATACATAACAAAAATTGATGGGGTTTGTATATTTTTCGATGTTTAGTAAATGATGGTGCCCTACACGATGAATTGATTTTGAAAATTCCTTTGTGCCCATCTGTTGCATTATAATATATTTTCTAACGAGTTCGGAATAGGTGAATTCTCAATCTGCTTTATTCAAACCGATTAATAGCTTAAAAGTTAATTAAAATTTATAGAATCTAAAGAACGAAAAAATTTTATCGTATTAAAACTTTTTTTTAATGAAAATATAACGCATAAAATCATAATATGGCTTCTGTTGTATTGAATAAGTCAAACCACATCTATAAGAATCTTTTTAATCAGCTAAGAGGTAAATTTTATCTCAGTTATGCAACAAAAAATTAAACAGAAATCGAATTATATATCGTTATAGAGTTTAATTCATATTAATAAGACATTATATATTTTTAATAGTACTTTTCCTGTTTAAACAATGGTTTGATGCATTAAAAAACAACTTAATTACCTAAAATCATCCATAATGTTATAAAATCTCTAAAATACATGCTTTTATATTTTTTCCATATATACCAACTAATAAAAAGCCATTGATGATTAGAATTTATGTGTGTAGTTAAAGCAAAAATAAGTGCGCGCATAAGGAAGAAATCAATTAGAATTATTTATGATTGATTTAAAATATTTGGACAGAAATAAACCTTTTAGATACTTCCAGATACTTACAAAGATTCGCGATTGTCAAGAGTTTCGTGATGTTATCCTTATACACACAAACTATGCTTTGAGTTAGCATATAAATCAGCAAGAAATTTTTACATTCAACTTGACAACATTTGATTCTTAAATATAACAATCAGTATGAATTAATAAATAGAGAAAATCTGTCGGTTAGAATGATCTGTTTTTTTATGTTAACAAAAAAAATCTTTTTATCTAAGCAGAAGATCAGATAGAAATATTAAATCAGAAACTACTATTTATTAGCAGAAAAAAATGTGTATATTCTAAAAGAATAGCTTTTAAAATTAAAAAAAATTGAAAAAAGGGTTTATAATCACTTATGATCAAACATGCTGCAATCTATAAATTCCCCTTTCATATAATGTTCAAATACAAGATTTTAATTCATCATTTATGCTGAAGAGTACTAAAAATATATTATACAACATAAATCAATAAAGTTTTAAAGGTGATGGGTGTTTTTATATGAAAAAATTTCTATTTGATATTATCATATTACCCTGGAATATTTATAAAAAATGTAAATACATCTATATTGTTTGGAATATTTATGTATTTAAAATTTTCGTTGAAGTAAAGCTATGCAAAGGTGATAAAAATATAAAAAACCAAGGTATAGAGCCTTTCGGATTATTATATTTGATAGTTATTAATACAGATATTTTTCCTGAAAATTTTGTCTATTTTCGCAGCCATTCTTGCATTATGATCATAAACATTTCCATGTACAATTCCAAAATATTTTTACTTAATTTAAAATGATCATCAATCATTTCTCATATATGAATATACATGATTAATCACAAAACTATTTTTAAAGATACTATAAGTTATTTTTATACCGATACAAGTTATTAGTCCACCGATTATGACAATTTATTTTTCTTAAATGGTCGTTGATCAGGTCGCAGTGCTCAATATGTTATTTTGACGGAACTGGGACACATCATCACTGTTTTTTTATATTTTTTTTTATCGTTAAGCTAACCAATAAATATATATTAGAATGCTTTATATCGATAAATTACATGATTTATAGCATAAATTCCATAAATTGTAAAATTGAAAGGGCATTATTTTGATTATTAATAATTATTTTTCATACATTGCACATGACCCTTATTTGACATTTTTTTGTATTTGATTTAGGGCTTTTATATAATTCAGTTTTAGAATTTCTATCGGATAAATAATTAAAAATATGTTTATTATGCCTAAGTTGATTTTTTATTTGGTTCTGTCGCATTTCTACACTTCAACAAATAAATTTAAAATGAAGATGCCCAAAGAAATCCCAATATAATAGCAAAAATTCAATTTATAGCCATTATGCGAGAAAGAATAACAGTTAAATTAGAAAAATGTGTAATATAATAAATACCAACTACCAAGGGTAAAATAATCTTGTTTTATCAAGTCATATATTTTATATATTAATTGTACAAAATAATATAAATGTTGTATTTAATTTGGTTTCTTTTACTTTAATTTGATTTTATAGATGAAATAAGAGGCAAAATTAATAATCCTTTTCCCAATATTTTCATTTAATATAAATAATAGGTTTTTTAGGTCTTTTAAATGTGGCGGTGCAAGCCATATGTATCTAAAGGGTAAATAAAAACTAAAAACATAAAAATATACAGGGGTTTATTCTATACGAGATATTTTAAAATTAAAATCAAAAAATAAGTATGGTTTTTCATTGTTATTTAATATAAATTTACGTTGCAATATTAAAATTTTATAAAAATATGGCAAATATATCATTTCAAAAGTCACAATTATTGTCAATTTAATAAATGAATTAAAATTATAATTGAGAAATAGGTTAAGCTGTGTTTTATTTTTTTTTAATTGATTCGGTATAAGCAAAATAAGTTTTCATGTCTAAATTTTATTGCGCAGATTTTTTCCTTTGAAATTTTTTTAATTTCCCCTATAATCTGAATCTGGGGTAGCTTTTAAATATATTAGCAAATTCAGACTATTTATATTCTATCTTATTCACAAATAAAATTTTTTTTTGTTCATTTATTGTTCTAAACGAGATTTTTTATTAATATAAATCTATGGCGTACACGATCATTATTCCTTTCTAATATAAAGTTTAACAACTTATGTTAAATATAAAATCATTTATATGCATATTGGCTTTTTCTGTCATTTAAATAGCATATAGATTGACAAAATATTGTAATCAGCGAAAAAAGAGGTGTATATTCAGCTATTGTGCATATTAAGAAAAACAAACATCAAAATAACCGGTCTAAAGCACAAAAATATTACACCTTAAGTTTTTTTTATAAAGACCATTTCAATATAAGATAAACGCTTAGATAAATATAAAGAATACATTCGCATATATTTTCTGGTAAATTAATTTTTTTCGTATGTAGTTTTTAGAATTTAAGCATCGGCTTTCTAACACAATGTTTATTGCGAAATAAAGCAAATTTTTCAGTCATCTATTGGGCTGCCTAATTAAAGTAAATACTGCCCCGTAGATAAGTTATTTTAGTAAATCCTATGCTATCAAGCATGAAATATTAGTAACAAAAAGAGTTTTTAAATTTAATTTTTCTTTTAATCGATGTTATTATCTATTTATACAGCAATGGTTTTCATTACACTCTCTTTTCATGTTTTTTTTTATAACTTAGAATATCAGATTTTATAATTAATTATCATTTTATTTGGTATATAAAATTATTGATATTCTATTTTTGCGCTAATCTTGAATGTTAGGTAGTAGTTTATAATTAATTTCTAAAATAACATCATTTAATCTCATTTTTAATTTATTCATGGGCTTTTTTAAATATATAAAATATAAATTTTACCTATTTGATATCTTAGATTTTAAAATGTGTTATTTTTATAACTATCTATATATCCTCAAATAATGTAATTTTAACAATAAATATGAGAATGATCTTCTTTTTTTATCAATTTTTAACCAAGACTATCAGCTGGTCGTTTTCATATTAAAAGTCAGGTACTGTAATTTATGTGCACTTTATAAATATTATTAGGGTTAAAGGTATGTATATACAAAGAAATAGAATAAAAAAATGCAAGATTAGTTTACAAAAACAAAAAATATAGCCTTAATTTTAAAAAATTGTCGTTCTGGCTGAATGATTTGAAAAGAAGAAATGAATTAATGATTTATAGCACAATGATGAAATTAGATTAAAACCAATCACTTTATTGAATAAATATATATTTATTTTTAATATGTATATAGAATAAATAATGCGATAAATAATTATTAATCTACAGAAGGAAAAATTGTGATTTTTAGATATTAATGTACTTTATGGCAGAAATGATTTTTTATCATCTAGTTTCTAATGAAAATAAATAAAATATTTCTTTTGTGGGCTATGTCTAAAATATTCTCATTCGAAACATATAACCTATATTATAAAGAATTGAGTAATTTGAATCGTGTATTACAGAAATATGATTTTAATGAACTTGTAAGAAAGTACCAAGCTGAAAATAGAATTGATTTTATGATAAAACCAAAGATTGTAAGTCATCATACCCCGGAAATCAACGAAAGACACCTCGAATTTTCCCTATTCAGGACTTAAAAATAACTTCAAAAATAATAAATATATTCCAATTAGTACTTTTTTAAAATATTTTTTTGCATTATATCTTATATCACACAAAATTTAAATATGTGAGATATTTTAATATTCCCAGAAGATTAAAACAAGATATCTATAATTACAATGGCATACACTCTCATTATTAAAAATTTTTAATCCTTAATCACATAATTTTATATACAGAAATTTCAATAGAACTTATTGTTTCAGTATTATTAAAAACTGAAATATGTATTTAATATGATATTTTAAATATATAAAAGTTCGATAGTAAATCAGCTAAAACCCAGATATTTTTACATATTGTTGGCATCTTTTCTAAAGCAAAAGAATTAAATACCAGATAAAATAGTAATTAATGCGTAAAGAGCACTTTAAAAGTTGATAATCGATGGTCTTGCTGGTATAATTTTATATGCGCACTTATTTTTTTCTGAACGAAATTTGATGGAAATTAAAGCATTATGTTCATAATATTTAACTGCCTAGCACATAAAATCGTGATCTTAATATAAATTAGTCTACTTTATATGCTTAGTGCCACAATGTAAAAAAAAAGAGATCCTACAATATACACATTAAAATATGTTTTGTGCGTATTAGCAATGCGTCATGAAGTAGGTAAGACATCACAGAATAACAAAATCGTATATTAAGAAGCCAAATAAGGCTGAAGTATGCACTCAAACAACAGCGATGAAGAAAAAATTTGAATTATTAGCTCTTTCAAGTAAAAAAAATGTACTAAAGAAGCTTAAAAATATATTTTATTTATATTAAGTATAGATACGACCTGTTAGATTGTATTTTGAAGTTTTTCTCGACTGAAATAGCATAAGACAATGAGATAAGCTGGCTTATAAATAGGTTTATATGCTTTTAGGTTTAAATCATAACCTTTAATCATTCTTATATTTTCTTCTCAACTTGAAATACCATTATATTCTTTGTAGTTTTTCTAGGCAAAAATTTGTGATTTTTATGGTTCGATTTCAAAGATTTTTTTACAATAAAATAATATAAAGGTTTAATGATCAGAATAATGTATTGTAAAATTTAAAACTCAAATAAGGCGATTTTTTAATTTTTAATAATTGATGAACTTGAAAGATTCATAAAATGTAGACTAATACAATCAGGATCTTATTCCTTATGCGTTTTACGATGACATATCATAATTTCTTTGTTTAAAACATAATTTTATCAATTTAAATTCAGTTTTGCAATTGAGCATTCATAAAGCATGCATAATATAGTACAACAAATTTCACAATAAGTATTTCCATGTTTCCCCTGTTCTAAAATTGTAAGGTTTTAAAATTAATTTTACTGATTAAATTTAGCATTAGTGAAGTACGTAGTGTATTTTGTCAATAAAAGGCTTGTTAAATTTCAAATCTATTTTTTTTAGTTATTCACGCCAAAGAAAGAGAGTACAATATCTAATATTTCAAATTACCTCAGAAATGACATGAAAATATTCATGATTGTTACATATAAATTTAAACAATACATTAAATAATAACCCCTTTAAGATTTTTACAAAAAAATCATCCACTTATCAACTGATTTCTTAATATATAAATTAGAAGACTATTGACGCCTCTAAAATAACGACATGAATAACAAAAAATCAGGATTTAAGCCGAAAATAGAGCATCTGAAAAAATAAATTCCGATAAAATTTATCAGGATTAAGGTTTATTTCGTATTTCAAGTCAATTTTTTTATTCTGTGAATTAATCTGTTTTCTTTTTTATGATAAATTGAAAACTGAATTTGTAATATCTTTTCTTTCTAATCTTATTATTTCCTAAATAATCATCATCAATATTGCCAGCCTATCCAAAAAACTCGATTTTACCATAAATATTTATTTGTAAAAAAATCAGGAAAAATTCTGTAAAGCTATTCTAAATTTTTCTAAACGAAAAAATAATAGATAAAATGCATTTATTGGGGGCAATAAAAAATATACAAATTAAAATGATCTTAAGTTTCTCATTTAGCAGCGTATTTTTGTTCATTTTGGTCTGTTTTTTTAAAAATAAAACGATTCCTCGATACTAAAAATACATGTATTAGAAGATATAACTTTTAGAATTTAAAAAAATTACCAATCATTTTTATAAAAAAGTTATTAAGCAATAAATTTTTTATACAATGTACAATTATTGAAAATAAAAGGTTAAATAAATCAATTTATTACAATCCGCATATCATGTTCTCCAATAATAACTGTTTATTGGATCTAATATATTTTGTGATTCGATATCTTTTATTTTTTTTAATAGTATTTTATTTTCAATTTCAGGTGTTATCATTTCTATATTTTGAATTAGTTTTCTAAATAATTGCATTCTCTCTCGATACTCAATTGATATTAGTGGAGCTCTAAACATAAAAATATGATTAAAATGATTAATTAAAATGAAAAAACTACACAATAGCATTTATATATTTTAAATTTTTGTTTAAAATATTTGTGTAATATATAGGGTATAATAATAAATCAATAAAAGTATAAATAAATTATATATCAATTATAAAATATAATGCTATAGAACGAGCCAAAATGTTCTTCTATTCTATTAATTAGGTGTATTTGCAACTAGATCATTAGGGATAAATTTTAACAAAATAAAAATATTGGCTGATCTAAAAAAAACATTTTTTTTGCATTTAAACATTTATATAAGATACCAAAAACATTAAATTTTTAGAAAAAATAATAATATAATATTTTATTGTGTTTTAATTAGGTGATATTGATAATTAGTCTATTTTAAAGTACTTATTAAGGAGTTTGTTAAAATTATGAAATAATTTTATATTTAAATATAGATTATTAAATTAGTTTTAAAAGAAAATTTTCTGTATGGGTGAGGCTTTTAAACACAGATTTATTTTATTTATTAAATATATGACGCATAAACTTTCTTGGATTTCAGAGCTTAAAAACTTGATTTATTAGAAGTATTCAAGGCAAATTTTTTATTAATTAGATGCTGCGGCTTTACCGTTTTCTTTATAGTTTATTTCACTAAAGAAATCGATTTAAACTACATCCTTTTGATTAAAAAATTATATATTTATACTCCTTTTAAAAAATATTTAAATTACCGCTGTTTTAATTTAAAAAAAAGTAGTATTTATACATTTTTGCTTTAACTAAACTTAAATATAACCACAACTGTTTTAATGTTTATATAGTTAATTAGATCTTTTCAATTTTTTAGCATCATTAAAAGTACTAATATGATTTTGTGATAAAAAAATCCTATTTGTTTTTCACATAGAATCGGCCTTTATTTATTGGAAAATTTATATATTCTTATAATAAAACCTTTTGAGACCAAATATATCAAGGTTCACAAATATAAAAACGATAATTCTTTAATATTCATTCTATTACCAGCGTTCTTTGTTGGATTCTTATATTGGAATGAGTGGCTATGTTTTTGCAATATACAATTTCTATAAGTGCATATTTTTCCCATGTCGAATTACTCCAACTTTCAATAATAATTAAATTATTAAAAGTAGATTGATCGTGAAACATGTAAACAAAAAGTTTTTTAACACGCAACTTGTTTGTATAGTAAGTTTAAAATATCCACTTTATTAAAGTATATACTTTGTCAGTTATTTTGAAAAAATTAGAAGAATTCTTGTCTTTTATACAATTATGAACGCAATTCGTTTGAATTTATTCTAAAGTGATATAAATATTAGTAATTTATTTTTTCCACAATAAGTTGCTTCTCTAGCATCTTAAAAATACACTTATGAAATTTTTCAGCGGATAACTATTCTTAGATAAACTCTAAGATAACCAGTATGACCACGTAAGAATTAACCAGGATATACTTTTCAACTAATATTTTTTTTGATGAATCGATAGAAGAAAAGATTCAAATGAAAATTATTTCGAAAATAAATTTTCAATTCAAGTCAAAATTTGCATTTCTATTATTAAAAAATCTCCTTTAATCAAACAAAACACCTATCGGTTATAATAAGTGGGTGCTACTTCTTATTCGAAAAAAATCGAATGTTTTCTCGCAGAATCCTATAAGTATGTTTTTTATATTCAAATTTTCACTAATGCATCAATACAAATGCAATTAAAATAATTAATTCACTTATAGAAGCACGTTGTTCATGATAGAAGACGACTTCAGATGTAGATTGATAAGAATTTTATTTCAAAAGTGTTTTTTTTGTGAGTTTGAAAACAAAGTGTGCAATACAATAGTGCCCATTCAAAAAAAAAATACAATCGACCTTTCCAAAGACTTAAAAAATGAACAGGAAATAGTAAAAACTATTCTTAAGATGGGAAAACAATACAAAAAAAATAAAAACTTTAAACTTTCAAATCCTCTTAAAAATACAATATTATCCAGTTTTTTAAATTCATTGACGATATTTTTTCCGCATTGAAGGATTATTGATGCGTGTTGATCTGGATATTCCGCACTGATAATAACCAGATTAAAGCTCTAAATATATATTTAAACACACAAGTTAAGCACTATTTAGATTAAACTTTGATTATTTGTAGATCTAAATATATATATTTATGATAATTTTACATAACAACTTTAGCATGGCCTTTTATTATTGATTTAATGTTTATTATGCATTCTTATTTTAAATTTAGAATACAAAAAACATTTTATTTCAAACAATATAAATTTAAAAATCCCTAACGCGCCTGTTATAATTTGAAAAAAACTTAAAACTTAGTAGGTGGAAATTATTTTTATTTAATATCCTATGAAACGGTGGATTTGTAGCATAAAAATCAAGATAAAAGATCCAATGGATCATTGTTTTCTAGCTTATTCAAATGGTATTATCCATTTAAAAACACATAATTAAGATATTAGTAAAATAAACCACCAACAACCGTTTTTTATCTTTTTATTTTATTTATAGAGAGTTAGAAATACGAATTTAAGCAGAAGTTTATGAACAAACAATAGGATCTAGTAAAATACTTGATTAGTTATTATTTGAAGAAAAAAATACCTTGATTATAATTTTAAAGATAATATGTTGTAAGAACTATTGAACAAATCTGTAAATAATTTGATTTTAAACTTTTGCTTTAAACAAATTTAATAGCTAAAAGTCGAATTATGGCACAACTAAATTCATATATTAAAAAATTGCACATTATAAAGTGTTGAAGCATAGAAGATAATGTAAGAGATATAAAAGTATGCTTATGAGAAACTAATCGAGTTAATATGTATCAAGAAATACAAAATTTTTATTTATGGGTTAATGTTTTTGCGCTTTTTATAGTTGTTAAAGCAAAACTTTGGACTGATCTATAGAACAGATTTGGCTAATACCTTTCCACCCCATAATATTTACAATATTGAACGATGCGTCTTCTTCTCTAAAGACTTATTAGTTAAGTGTCTTTCTAAATCCCATTATTTGTGCGTATGCTTACGCTTCAGTCGGTATTCCTAACACCTTAATATATGACTTATGATTGATCAAGAAAAAATTTTAATTAATGATACAAAAATCATTGTATTTTTTATTTATGGGCTAAATTTATAGTTATAGTTTTTGGTATCGAGCACAACCTGCTTGATTTCCTGCGCGCACAGTGTATTTATACTTTTTTACATCTTCTCTTCTTCAATACCTCTCCTACTTTTGAGGCCTATTAATTCAAGTGGTTTTCTCAATCTCAAGGTTTGTATATATACCTCGATCTGATTCGTGACATCTAGTTCCTTCTGGTCACTTCTATGATATCGTGTCACCGTACCATCCTATGTCATAAATATGGGAAAATTTTATGATATAATAATCAACCCATATTTAAATTATAAGAATATAAAAATTATGAACTTTTATCATTTAAATATGAAGTGGCTTCACAAGAGGGTCTAGAAATAATTTTAGCACATGGCTTTAATGATGATCATGTGCTAAAATAAACATAGTCATCATCAATTTAAAATTGATTATTTATTAAATAACATCAGCGGAATATATTTTACTCGTATTTATTTAAATTTGTATGTTTTCAGATATCATTCGATTACAATGGTCATGTATATAATTTCCTTTAACCAATATATTACAAATTTTGCATTCTTTATATTCATCAGAATTTTCAAGTATAAAATCTTTATATTGTATAATGAATCTTTTACTAATTTCATACTCACAGTCTGCTGGTTTACTATTTTTTCGATCAGAATATGTTGACATGGATTTTCTAGCTATCCATCCAGAATCCAGAAGCCCGATTACTTCGGATTCTTTAACAGCAATATTATTGAGTATCCATTTTATGTTTTTTATATTTGTGTTTATTTCATCTGGCTTTTCCGAATTTGGTTTTGGCTGTTCATGATCTAGAAGAATAATGCAAGATTTATCGTACCATTCTTTTATTGTTAAATTAAGACCACGTAGATCCGAAGCGATGGATGATATGTCTATTGGATTATTTTCTGTATAATAAATGCCTGTCGTTAGTAATTTGAAGAGAATGTCGGACATCTGGGGTTTATAAATACAAATGGTATATAATTTATATCGGTTTATTCTCAAATGACTCATTCCATGAAAATTTTTATTGATTTTTTGGTGTTATTTAAATGCAGATTTTTTTATATTTTTAAAAAAAGTGTGGGTCCATTTTCATTAAGATTGTGGTAACATAAAGGTATGACAGAATGAAGATGATATATTTGCATTAATGATTCATGTAAGACTAAAACGTGCAAAATGGTGTGTTAAACGCGTTAAATAAATATTATTTCAAGGTCAAGCTGTATATTTAATGAAAATTATATATTTATTGATGTTTTATATTTTAGCCATGAATTTATCCTAAATAAAAAAATAAAATACTAGATGGACATTATATAAAAAAAGAAGTAAAAAAATCGATTGTATATTTTTTTTATAAGCTATATTCACATTTATTTGACATTATTTGCCTAATAAAAATTAAAAATGATTTTTAGAAGAACTATTTAGTATTCCTATAATAATTTATAGATATACATTATCACAATATGAAAGTCAATCAATATATTTACATATTGTGGGTGTAGAATAGTATATGTTTTTTTCTCATTTTAACATATCAATCATATCTCTGTAACTACTGCATCATAAATAGATAAATAAATTAATATTTACGAGGCACGAAACAACAATTCTTAAAGTACACCTTATAAAAGTGGTAAATAATTGATCATATCTCTATAAATAATGCTTTATAGATAGGAATTAAATTTATAATGTACAGTCGCAAGATAAAAATTCTTAAAGTACAACTTTATAAGATAAAAACAGAAGAAATGATCAATAATATGTCTGTAAAAGATCACCAATAATGCTAAAATAAATTAATATTGACGAGGCAAAAGATAAAAATTCTTAAAGTACAACTTTATAAGATAAAAACAGAAGAAATGATCAATAACATGACTGTAAAAGATCATCAATAATAGAGAAATGAACATCATTGACGAGACACAAGATAAAAATTCTTAAAATAGACTTTATAAGATAAAACAGAGGAAATGATCAATAATATGTCTCTAAAGGATCATCAATAATAGAGAAATAAACATCATTGACGAGACACAAGATAAAAATTCTTAAAATAGACTTTATAAGATAAAACAGAGGAAATGATCAATAATATGTCTGTAAAAGATCATCAATAATATTGAAATAAATATAATTGACGAGACACAAGATAAAAATTCTTAAAGTACGACTTTATAAGATAAAAACAGAAGAAATGATCAATAATATGTCTGTAAAAGATCATCAATAATAGAGAACTAAGTATAATTGACGAGACACAAGATAAAAATTCTTAAAATAGACTTTATAAGATAAAAACAGAAGAAATGATCAATAATATGTCTGTAAAAGATCATCAATAATAGAGAACTAAGTATAATTGACGAGACACAAGATAAAAATTCTTAAAATAGACTTTATAAGATAAAAACAGAAGAAATGATCAATAATATGTCTGTAAAAGATCATCAATAATAGAGAACTAAGTATAATTGACGAGACACAAGATAAAAATTCTTAAAGTACGACTTTATAAGATAAAAACAGAAGAAATGATCAATAATATGTCTGTAAAAGATCATCAATAATAGAGAACATAATATAATTGACGAAACACAAGATAAAAATTTCAAAGCGTTATATTATTTCTGAAAAAGCAGAAGGGGTAATATTAAAAACTAGTTGATATCTATCAAAAATTTACAAATTATATTTGATTTTAATTTCTATAGTTATATTATAAATTAACTCAAATTTTTGATTCTGTAGTTTTTTTATGTGAATTTTTAGGGTGAAAAGGGTTTATTATTTTTATGAAGATTATATTAGCTTAGTTATCCATAACGGAATTAAAAATAAAAAAAGAAAATTATATTATCATACAGTTAATTTATGAAGAAACTTTAGATTCTTGGTCAAATTAAAGTGTTTTCAATTCTTAAATTCTGCCAGAATACAATAAATTAAATATCTTCTTCACTGCTAAAATATGATACAGCGAAAAATGCCGCTAGAACAGAATAAGTAAGATCGAAAGAGATTAAATTCAAAAGTATAATATATATTATATCGTAACATAGTGGCTGGGGGTATCCTTGGAACATTGAAATTTTAATTACAAATTTGAATACCTTTTTTATTCAATGCCAGCCTTAGTATAAAAATACTTTTCACGCCGTATCTTAAAACAGCAGAATACAATGGCTTTCGAATAAAACAATATTTTTCAAGTTGATTTATTTTATTCTTTACGTACTATTTTAAATACCCCCAATGGTAATTTTAAAATTAAGAAATAATATTGATCAAGAAAAATTAGATTTATATACGAAGCATCTTCCTAAAAATTATAACTTTGAATTAAATAAAATATTAAATACAATTGTGAGAGGAGTTCACAGCAAAATAGCATTACAGATGCCCGATGGACTTTTAAAATACGCTATGATAATTGCAGATACTTTAAAGGGAATGATATCAGATCGCGAAATCGATATCTTATTATTAGGAGACGTTGTATATGGTGCATGTTGTTTAGATGATTCAGCTGCATACGAATTGGGATGTGATCTTTTGGTACATTTCGGACATTCATGTCTTGTACCTCTCAATGACTGCAAAGTAAAATGTTTATATGTATTTGTAGATATTTTGTTTGATATAGAGCATGCTATTAAGATGATAAAGGCTGTTGGTATGGATTTCATAAATAAAGCACGAATAAAAAGTGAGAAGCATGATTTTGAAGTAAAATCAAATACACATAAAGAAAGAAAATTTACTATGGAAAACGTAAATGCTACTAGTACTAAATTAGATATTGAAGATAAAGGGCTTGAAGTTTTTCAACATATGGCTATTTTGGGCACTATACAGTTCAATACAGCAGTCAACATAATAGCTAAAAAATTGAAGATACAGACACCACAAATAAAACCATTATCAAAGGGTGAGATTCTTGGATGTACGTCTCCACAAATAAAGGACAATAAAATAGTTATTTATATTGCTGATGGAAGATTTCATCTTGAATCTATAATGATTCGAAATCCAACATTAAATTACTACAAATATTGTCCTTTTATGAAAAAGATGACCCGTGAATATTACGATTATGAGAAAATGATTGAAAATAGAAAAAAAAGTAAAAATATCTTTATGGAAAAATGTAAGAAAATTGGATTGATTTTGGGGGATCTTGGAAGGCAAGGAAGCCCTAAAATTTTTAATAATTTAGAGAAGCATTTAAAAGAAAAAAAATTCTTTATATATAAAATCGTTCTCAAAGAAATAAATCCATTCTCACTTGCCTCATTTTCATTTTGTGATGCCTTTGTTCAAGTCAGTTGTCCAAGGCTTAGCATTGACTGGGGTCTTAATTTTGATAAGCCAATATTGAACCCCTATGAGGTTTTTAATACACTAGAAGAATATTCAATGGATTACTACTCAAAAGAGGTATCAAACCCATGGAATAACCATTAAAATTTAATTTAAAAGCATCTAATATTTTTAAATCCACATTCTCTTGATTTATTATAATTTTATGTGTAAAATTAACTTCCTTTATCGAAAATACTTGAAAACTATAGAATAGAAATTTCATCCCAAGATTTAATTTGTTTTTTATGGTGAATAGTAATAACATTTCCCCCTACTTAGCATAATTTGTCTTTAATACCTTCTAAAACATTAAAATCACTATTATAATATTTAAATTTATTTACTAGTTTTATTTTATTTGATATTTATTAAATCTAGCTTATTTATTTTTATTATACAATACGGATTCCTCTGCTGATCATTTATAGTTTAAATTTATTAACAAAACAGCACTTAATTACACACAAAATATAAATCTCATGGCATAGAGCTATCTAGGTTACCAAGAAATTATAAACATATCAACTGTTTTATTATTTTAAATTCTATTATTCTATCATAAATAAACGAATATTATTATTTTTATCTTCAATCATGGTACTATTTTTAAATTCTATTATTCTATGATAAATAAACATATATTACTATTTTTATCTTCGATCATGGTATCTTTTTTTTAAAAAACATACCGCGTAAAGTTATGTGCTATTTTAGATTGTGATATAGGGCAATTTTCTATTTAAGTCAACTGGTTTTCTATATATCTAACTTTTTTGCACCTCGTATGACTATAAGAAGCCGAAGCCTAAAAGTAATGATAGAAGTATAACAACCGAGCATAATATTAAGAAATGATAGGTTTCTAAATTTCATCAATCACTAGGAAGTCTCAAAGGAAATATAAAATTTTTGTTTAAGTTTTTTTAATTTATGAGCCTTTCAATATGCGATGCACAATAACAAAAAAAAATGATGGTGTTTCTATGATTTTGTACATAAAATCATCAATTAGAAAAATATAATAAAATTTTATAGGTCTTGCATAAAGAATATTTGAGAACAATAGAATTATATATTTCTATTTACTCTTGATATAAATTTATAGCAAATTTTTTTCCAATACACATACACCTCTTAATATTTAATTTTTCTTTAATTTAGTATCACTATTAATACTTTGTATAAGCTTCTAATTTGTATTTATATTTCCTGTTTTTATATTTTGTACTAATAGTCTGTAATTTATAATCTAAAATATTGAAAAATAAAAGAGTTAACTTATATATTCAAAACTTTACAAAAGTCTACATTTTATCACTTAGATTAAATATAAACGAAAAATACATTTTGAGCAAGCTTATAAAGAATTAAAATTCTCATATTTTACTATGAAATTTTTAATGATCAAAAAAACAGTTGAAAATTCACCTAAAAAATCCGAGAAAGGGTGGAAAACATAACACGCTACTATCAAAATCGAGTTATAACGTCTTTATATTTTTATTCACATGAAAAAAAATGTGCTAAATTTATTTCTTTTCGGCCGTTTGCTTTTCATATTAATAAAAAAATTGTACTTTAAGATATTAAAAGCAGTTAAATATTTTTTTTATTTTTTTTTGATTCCGGGATAACTAACACACTTATAAATTAAAATTTGAAAAATACTAAAAGTGAATTTTATAATAGAACTTAAATTTATTGGATATTCATTATTAAGTACATTAAAAAATAGTTAAAAGGGTAAAACCAACACACTTATAAATTAAAATTCGAAAAAAATACTAAAAGTGAATTTTATAATAGAACTTAAATTTATTGGTTAAGTAGATTAAAAAAAACAAGAAACCATAAAGAAAAAAAAATAAAAATAACATATTTAAGCCTTTTTTATTGATATTGATTTTCAAACACTATTTTGGAGTAAAGAAGCTTTTTTGGACTTTCAAGCACAAAAATCCCACAGCAATATAAACTAAAGGCAGAATCCACAACCCTCTTAACCATTTACGATCCCGTCTCATAAACCTAATATTCTGCTCCTTCAATTCCTTTAATCTGATATTAGAATTATAAATGTGGCGAAGATCCGTTCTTAGCTTCTCAATAATACCTTTTAAATGTCGATTGTCCTCATCAATATCAAATTCCTTGTCCACATACGTTCCTATTGAAAAAAGAAGTTTTTCTGGCTCCATGTTTGTTAATGAAATTTTATACGTACCATTTCCACTAAATTTAATCAAACTGTTCGCTTTTGTTAGAGGTTTCTGGCTAGTGTCTTTCGCCTGTGGATCGATTATCTGGTACATCACTTGACCAGGCGAAATGTTATTGAGTTCGATTGTTAGTTGAAGACCATCCTTTGGAATATATTCATAAAAATCGTATGTTTCTTTTGGTTCAAGAATTAAGTTGTGTTTCCATCCAAATACTGCGTTAATTAAAAATAGCAACATTTTTGTGGGGTCTAAACAACTCTTTGATACAATCACAAATTATAAAAAATAAATGGTTAAATAAATTGTTTCTTTAACACTGATATTTGTTTATATATTTATGAATTGTCCTATTTAAAATCGTTGTAATAATCTATACATAGAAGTTATTAGATCGAATGTGTCTTCCTTTAAATAATATAAACTCTGAACCTTTATTCCAAGTCAAACTAATGATAAAGAAAGCCTTAAATATGTTTTTTTTTTGTTTTATATTTTATTTACACATTATTAACAAATAAATATTTTGATTCTTCTTTTTTGTTCAGTTTTTGGTGAATCCTGCATATTTTCACTTTCCTCTTCTTTTTAAATAAAACGATAAAAATTATATTCGTTTGGTTTTAGCTCAAATTATTTTTAATATATTTACAATTCATATATTTAATCGGCTTTCATTGTTATATATCATGATAAAATAACCAAAAATAATTATTGAACCTATAAGTATGCTTTTTACGAAATGGCTAGAGTTAGTTTGTGGTTCTACATTCGATATTATTTTTTTACATATTATAATACGTAGTTTGCGCTATTTAAAGCACTATTTAGATTCTAACATTATACGGGTGTAGGATCTAATTTTCTAATTATGATTTTAGTGTATAATATTCATTGTTAAACTGAAAATCATTCGTATATTTGCTGCATAAAAAAAGTAATATAAACTATCATAAAATTTTCTATAAGTTTTATTAATTGGTTTCTAAAGCAAAAAAGATAAATTTTCTATAGTTTACTGATGATTTGAATCCTACTTACGGGCGATTATAATTTATTGTTATCTTTTTTAATCTAAATTAACAAATTAACAAATTCAATATTTGCAATGCCAAAGCACACCTTAAATAATATAAAAAATTGTATCGCGGATACAAGTTTATTTAAAATACCTGGAATTATATAAACCGCGCGAATCCATCAACAAAGAATACATTCTAGTATCATATTAAATTTATGAAATTTTCAAAAAAGGTATTCTATCGAAAAATACTCTGAAAAAATATAATAAGTCTTATTAATATCATAAAATAAACATTTTTAGACCTTATATTATTTATAAATTCACTCTATTTTACTTTTTTTTCAGCATAATTACCATGTTTTATTTTCATATAAAATTTGATTTTTTATTTATAACGCTATAATACGCAATGATAAAGCAGATTTTTACGCTGTATTATCTATCTCTACTAAAAAATATGAAACAGCGACTTTAAATTTTGTAAATATACTAGATAATATAAAAAAATTGCAAAGATAAGGCTACTTGGCAATTTAAGTTTATTTTTTGAATTGTGATTATCAATTTTTTTAAAATTATAAGATATGCAAACACAAGACTCTTTGTTTAATTCACAAAATTATCATTATATGTGTATTCTTTTATAGAATTATAAAAGATAGAAATATGAACGAACAGATGAATAATTTGATTCTCAACATCTATATTAAAATCAAAAGGTACAACAAATTTTTTTTTAATAATATTTGCTAAATAAACGTTATTATTGTTGGGTTTATTTTTATTTAATTAAGAAAAATGTGACAATTTTGAACATTGTAAGTTGAATCAATATGCTAGTTTTGTTTTTTTTTCTAATAAGGTACAGGTTTTAATGAAATAAAATAAAATTCTTTATAACCACAATTCTACAGCCTTATGCCAAATAAAAAATATAATAGATGTAAATTACGGCCTTTATTAAAAAGTATATTTTGTAAGAACCAAAGTATCAGATTTATAAACAATTATTTCTCCTAAAATTATAATCGCGAAAAAATATCAGAATCTTTTCATAGTGTGCGAATCCCAGATTTTTGTGTTAATTTATTGTAGATGGTTTTTTCTATTCTATTATCATGGTATTACATCTTAAGCACATAATTTTATAAATAATCGTTTAAGTTCATGGAACTATAACTTCATAATAATTTATGTAAATATATTACCTTGATTTTATCAAGCTTAAATATACAATTACAAAGCTCCTCAAATTAAAATTCAACAAAAAATAATATGAACATAAACTTAGCTTTATTATGGAAATAGTATTGGAAGTATCAAAGCCGAATAGATATATTTTAAAAAACATAATCTTATATATAGTAATAAAATGATTGAAGAGATATATTTTCGAACCCCATATACCGAATGCAAATAAAAAAAATCGTGGCTATAATATATTTATTTATGGGTTAATTTGATCTTTAGCTATTTTATTTTCCTCAAGTATCAATTCAAATTATTCTGTTCTGTTGAGCTAATAAATTAATTTAACCCATATACTTATTTAACGTATATTTTAACACCAAAAAGTAACGGAAATCTTGCGACCTTATATATATGATTCTAATATAATTTATATCCGATTTAATGTTTTAGAGATTCTGATATAAATATTTATTAGCATAGTAACATATTTATTTTTTTTTCATTTAAAAATTATGTTCATAAAATAAATTTCTGATATTTATATTATTTTAAAATATGTTTGATGCAGTTTATTTATAAGTGTTGAAACTTATAATTTTTTTAATATTTAATTGTATCATTTGGTTTTTATCTATATGTTTACTATTAAAAATCATATAAAAAAAATCCAGTTTATTTTTAGATATTATTATTCTGGTTTAAATCATATAGGTTCAGATTAAAATATATTATGTTGTTAAAAGAATGTCAATAATTATAATTTTTTTTTTATTTATGGGCAAATGGGACGGTGTGGTGGCATAATATCATAAAAAGTACCTTAAGGAACTAGATGCCACGAACCAGGTTAAGGCATATATACAAACCTTGGGATTGTGTATAATTTTTGAATTAATAGGTCTTGAGAGAAGGAGAGGTATTGATGAAGACTTTGGAGAGAAGAAGATAGCTGAAAGTATAATTATAAATTAAACGTATGTATAAAATTGAATTGCTTTTGATCGTATTCCTCGGCTTAGCTCAATTTGAATCGGGTAGCAGCAAGACAGGCGTTTTTTTATGGTGAAAAAAATAGCTAATCATAATATTTTTTTTGTATTTATATTCTGAGAATTGAAAGAAATTATAAGCATATTATATAATGCATTCGGAAAAGTATGGGGGTTAAAGAGTAAGTTAAAACATACGAAGAAACAGAATATATATTAATATTGAGCAAAATTCATAAAATAGAATGATTTCGGAACCTCTTTAATAATATATCTTAATATGTACATGTTAAATTTATTATTTAGGCATTTTCAGATTCAATAAAAAAATGTCTTTTCTGATAAGTAGGTTCACTTATTATCATACTTTTTAGTGAGAAAAATATAAATTTAGATATAATTAGCGTGAATTTCTCTGGTTTAATAGTTAAAAATATAATAAGCTTACTATAAATGAATGTTTCTTACTAAAAAGTGACATGTAAGATGTGTTGATCATGGCTATTTTTGATTATGCAAAAAGTAGGCTTCTTATATAAGCTCTATTACAACCCGACATTTTAAAATTTATATCAAAACTACTTTATTCTATTTTTTTATAAAATAAAAAATATTCGCAGGCTAACAAAAATTCAAAAAAAGTTTTAGGAAGGCAAATTTACAAAAATAAATTTAGGTATATAGCCAGGTTCGCTGTCCATGAATTTAATATGTGCAAAGGCACAATCAAAAAAATTAAAAAAACCATTCGGGCTATATATTTCATTCCAATTTATATGAAATAGACTACATTATGTATATGCTATAATACCATGAATTTTTACCAAATATTTACAATTCAATCTAGGGATAATTGAACAACAGTTGTTTCAAAATTACATGCACATATATTGTATTTATTCAGCCCAGAATAAGTAAATGAATGTTCGATGATCAATTTAGCTTATTTAAAATAATTTTAAACTTAAATCGGCATAATATAGATAAAATATAATTGCATGTTCGATTATAATCCAGAAAATAATATAATTTTCCTTTTTTCATTTAAAAAAGCTTATAATTCATATATCAATAAGAATAGAAATAAAATATTGATGCTGCTATCGTTTTTTTCATACTAGAATCAAATAATGATATTTTATATCAAGGCGATAGAGAACATATCTTTTTTTATTTCTACATCTAATTGCAGATCTTGCCATATATTTTATCCAATAAATTTATTATGCACATAAACATAAATTATAAAAAATCAATTCCATTTGTATAATTTGCTATTTTATTGGTGATTATTATACTTTTATTAAGATAGAAACATGGTGAAATATTTTTTTAAAATTTAATATTATCCTGGAATTTTTCTATTTGATGGAAATCAATAGAAAAAACCGTTGGTGACTTTATATAATACTCGGAGATATACATAATTGTAAGAATATAGACCCAAGAAAACTGGCGTAAGAATTTTAGTGACTTCAGTTTAAAAAAAACGTTTCATATTTAAGGTCTAAGAAGTTTGGGAATAGTATCAAATTTAGTCGTATAATAGTAGTTCGTGTTAATTAATCTTAAAGTCATTTTAATTCACACATTATAAGGAATAATATTTCATTAGCAGAAGTATACATATAAAAATCACGTGTTTAGAATATTTTTCTATTTTTTGTGATGCTGCTCGACATATTTTATAGAGTTAAAAAAAAGAAAAAACATAGTTTGTATTTCCGATCCCGTAAGAAATAATCATTTTAAATCATATACTTCAATAACTTGCCATGGTATGTTTAAAAATTACCATAAGCCGCATATTGAGTAGTTGGGGTTAACGACTGAAGCAAAAGCGTACGCACAAACAATAGGATTGAGGAATACACTTGAACTAATAACTCTGGAAAGAATACAGGGCATTGAAGGAGGTCGTAAAAATGACAAGGTGGCATAAGTATCAGCCAAATGTGTTTTAAAAGAGGACTGAAATTTTGTCTGAATAAGATTTAATAGCTAAAAATTAAATTAACCCATAAATAAAATTTTAATTATATAGTCTTTTTATTTTTAATTGCTTTTGTAATAACCTAAAATCTGTTTTCTTTATTATGAATCAGACTAAATATTGTAGATACATGAATTTGATAGAATCTTTGCTTTTATTTTACAAGTCATTCAAATATATATAACAGATTTATAGGGCTATATCTAAGCAAAATAATGTTTTAGAATATGCTTTTTTTACGAAATTATTTCTTATACGCGACAGCAGATAAAGTTATTTAGAGTGTATTACAACAGCAGCTGTATTAAATGAATTGATAACAAATTATAAGAAAAATAACGAATGATATAATTTTTCGATGGGTACATGTCTAGCAAAAAGGCGCTGATATACCATGGTCTCATATGAAAACATGATTTAGAAGGTAATTATTTTCTATTTTTTCCAATAAGATACATTAGAGTGGTGCATAAATACAAAAAATTCGAAGTTCACTGACCATTATAGAT
Source organism: Rhyacophila brunnea (assembly GCF_057557595.1). Lineage (NCBI taxonomy): Eukaryota > Metazoa > Arthropoda > Insecta > Trichoptera > Rhyacophilidae > Rhyacophila > Rhyacophila brunnea. The sequence goes on from NW_028232789.1 coordinate 659,005, forward strand.
GATTCTTTTAAATATGATTATTTTGGTTTTCATTTGCATAATAGAAGATCTTTCAAATGATATTTTATGGGTAATTTAATTGAAACACGCATTTAAATAATAATATTTAATACAAGATGTAGTTATTTTGAATCAAATTCTCAAAACAAATTCAAAAATTTCTTTTATAAATACCGTAATTTTTTGGGATCTATTTTTACATTAATTATCCTTTTAGGGTTATAATAATTAAATTTTTGAAGAATTACAATCCTATTCTTAAAAACAAGATTTTGTAAATTTTTTAAATATGAAATATGTCTATGAAATTGTAGACGTTATATTTTATCGCCGATAAAAAAATATATAATTCTATTTTAAAGAATTTGAAACTTTTTAGGGGGATAATCAAATGGACAGCATCACAATTTTAGGCAAAAATTAAAGCTTGATATAATTAAATTATAAATTCATTACAACAATAATAAATAATAAGAATCAAATGAATTCGTCTTTCTCGATAAATTTATGTTATTATCATAAAGAAAATTATATTTTTTATTTATTGAGCCCGAAAAAAAAAATCTCTTATAATAATTCTTCTTTTTTGCGTAGCAACGGTATTTTTTGTTGAATAAATTACATATATAATAAGAAACCAGAGGGAAATATTGCAGGTTAAATTTAGCACCTAGAAACAAAGACTTCAGAGAAGAAATAACGCATCAAATATCGGCAGAAAATGAACCCCCAAGAATATTTTTTCTATCTTAATCTCTATTTCTATATTTTCACACCTTAATATCAATAGAATGCTTAAACAAAAACATAGCGCGTTCTTTAAAAATTTTAATAAGTTGATAAAAAGTCATGAATCACATTAGATTTGATATTGACGAAATTGTCAAAATACACTAATTTGTAGATTTTAGAATAAATTAAATTAGTTGGATTTAAATATTTGCAAGGGTCTTATAATATGTTATTTTCAAACTTATTAATATTTATTTACATTATCAGTAGTTCAATGCCAGCTAATAGATATGAACGCATGAAAAATACTATTGCTGAATGGAAAACTTTTCTAAAAAAATCAGGGCACGGCTCTGATGAAAACGAACTAGAAAAACCAAAAATAGATTCAAGCAACACTAAAGAAAATTTAAATGTAAATAAGAAGAAAAAAGTCAACTCCGATGCACCAGAAATATATTTTCTTACCAGAACCGCATAATAAACCTTTTTAAGGTCATTTTATGCAGACAAAATATGGTAAAAAATTTAAATATGTGTTGATAACTCGTGATATAGACTTTTACACGTTATTTTTTTATAATTGAAAGCAAAATTATAGTTTCAAATTAGATTTCGAAAAATATAGCAGAAATTTTCAAAAAAATTACTGATCATCAATCAATAAATATCCTTATTATTTTTTTTATAAATATTCTAGGCTATTGTGCGTGAAAAATCAATAATCATTACTTGTAATTCAAAATTGTCTCAAGTATAAAAAAAAGGTATTGAACACCAGACTTTAATAACTTTGTGCGAAAATTTAAATTTATATGCTATACTAAAGCATTAATTAATTTTATAATTCAATATAAACATATATAAAAATGCAATTTTTTTCATGAAATCAATTTTTGCATTAAAATTATTTCTTTTGTGAATTTTACTGACAGATTCGAAATATTTGGGTGTTAAATTTCTTGATTTTTGTAATTTATAATTTGACATGCTAATATATGTTTATTTATATAAGTTTTCTTAAAAAATATTTTATTTTAGAGAATTTACCAATAAAAGATTATAATACTTTAATACAATCGAGTATTTATCGAATTCGCTCTTTTTAGGTGAAGTATTTCTGGGGATAAAACTATGTAGAAAGATTGAATTAATAGAAAAAATAAATTTTAAAAAGAATAAAATCTTACATCGATATAATTTAAGTGAAAACATATTTAATATATTAAAACGAGTTACATTGCCATTAGTTCGTTCTTCAAAAAATTCCAAATTGATAGTATTTTTCAAAAAAATGTGCTATATGTTGGAAGTATGTTTAAAAAGACCCGTAATAAGGAAACAGTGGCATTTTTTTATCGCTTCACTGCTTTATAGTAAATCTTAAACAGCAAAATCCTTTTAATTCTTTTTAATATGTTCTATAAATCGTATATAAAACAATTTTAATGGTTAATAAATTTCCAAATTGTATAATACATATTCCGACATAAAATCGGAAATTTTATTATTACAAAGACCCTTATTATATACTAGTTCATATTGTAAACAACGAATAAGCATAAAAAGGTTTCTTCTATATAAAATGTCTAAAATGCAGATAAAAAAAGAAACATTAAGCCATCCCAAAAAATAGAAAAATACATACTTTTTTTAATTTTTATATAAAATATAACTAAAACTTCCTTTATTTTTTATTTAAATTATGACATAACATATTTTAGTAAGAATACAATATGCGCCTTTCAAATGTAAGCAAATAATTTCATTCTCAAGATAAATAGATTTAGAGTCTGAAAACAAACAATAATAGTATAAGACCACTATATTATTGTGTAGTACCTAATAAACCACATAGTAAGCGTTCTAAGTAGAATTACTTTCTTTTCATTAAATTTATTCTTACATTAACCTTGACTTACAATGATTATATCGAATAAAAAAACCAAATTTTTTTTTTATAGATTAAAAAAAGATAATATACTAAATTATATACTTTTTAGCCTGCAGTAAAAAAAAATATGTGCGACAAAAGCATACATTCAATATTATTTAGAAACAAAATGATCATATAAACCAGTCAATAATAACCTCAAGATTGTTTCTTTATATATTTAAATGTACAGAAAAAACTAGGATAATTGTATGTTATTATTATATTGACTAAAGATAATGTCAATTTTCTTTGTATTTAGAATCTCTATAAAAGATTAAAGCGTGAGATTCATAATATGTACAAATTTAAGCGAGCAGCGAAAGACTTATCATCAGATAGAATATATAAATATTTTTTTAGAGCACTTCTTGAAGCGAGAAAACAAGTCTTAGAAGTATAAATACGCAAGATTTACCATATTCTTGTATGCTTGACCCTCTTAAGGTTCTTAAAGGCATATAAAATATATTTATTTGAAAAAATACCTTTTTAATAAAAGATGGTTATCGATCATATTTTAAATGTGCTTTATGTCTCTGATATACAACAGTAAATTTAATGAAAGACTCGTGTCTGACTTTTCTAGGCATTTAATTTAGGGTTTTTTGTGGGAATATATGTACTTTATAAGTGAAAGATAAAATTTAATTCTACTTTTATATATTCAGAGAAAAAAGAACTGCATATTTAGTTGTTTCTTTTGCCGATTAAAAAATATTATTTATTATAAGCAAAAAACAGCGTAACTTTAAGCCCAAGACTGCATACATAAAATTTATAATATATAAATACTGGAAAACAATTATGATACAACATTTTATGTATAAAAGAAACACTTTGATCTTTATATAATTTTAATTTTGAATGTTATCAAATCCGTTCGAAATGGAGTAGGTAATAAAGTTTCCAAACTTCGATGTTCAATAAAGAATTTTTATTCACAGTTACGCTTAAATAAAATAAACCCTGTTTGCAACACATTTATAAGGAAAATTTTAGAAATATTATAGACAAATTTCATATGTATTACTGTTCTTTTAAAAATGTTATGATGTAGGTAAAATCTGTAATAAAATAATATCATACACTATTATATAACAAAAAAGAAAAGATGAAATAATAATTGGAATTTCTATATGTTTTAAGTTATTTTAAAACAAGTCTTTTTAAGTAGTATAGCATTTTTTCATTGAGCTTATGGTATATTTAAATATGTAGATAATTTTTATGTTGAGATAAAAATACTAAAAAAGGTTTTTTATCATTCTTTTTATGTATCCTATTTTTTTAGTGAAAATACGATTTGTAATCATAAAATTTTGTTCCTTATTCTGCTTAAAAAAATATGCAAACGAACATTTCTTTTTCAAAAGGGCTTTTAAATAGATTTAAGAGGCTAGAAATTTTTCCGATAGTAGTTAGTTTTTTTTAGTATTTAGCATTTGCAAAACATCATAATTTTTTATACAAAGCTATCAAATAGTATAAAAAGGATAAAATTATAATAATATCATCATTAGCACACGGATTACGCTTTTATCACACTCAATTTGATAAAATTATAATTATATTAAAGTAGAAAAACAAATTTTTTGTCGTAAACAGTTTTTTATTATAATTACATTTGTAAATTGAATTTATACACCATTTTTTTTGTTTTATTTTTTAAAGGCATAAATGAATCGGATTTTATTATTGGAGAGTATTACGCTTAATTCATGGACCCAATTATTAGTATTTTATAATAAAATTGTAAAAACCATTAAAAGGGTCGATTTACGCATCTAGATAACATTCATTTTGCTTTCATGCAACAGGAGAACTCTTTTTATGTTGATATATTTAGGAAACAGATTACTTCTTTTCTAGTTAAAAATAAAAGATAATGCTATAAGCAACAGTATATTCTAAACTTTTAAAGAAGTTTCTGGGGGTAATAATACTTTTATTATAAATCTTTAAGCCAGAAATATCGTGTTGAAAGTTAAAGCGTTTTTAGATATTATATATCAGAATCTAAAATATATCTTCAAGAGACGCGTACAAGTATGTTTTCTGCGCCAAAAATGTTTCTAGTGTTTAAAAAAATAAGTCAATATAAATGTGTTTTGAAATTATAATTAAATCGAGATAAAAACCTTCTTTTTAAATATATTATAGAATATGGTTTCTAATGACAAAAACACATTCCGCTTTAATATTATCTTACATTTTTTTAGGTGGTTGCCTATTTTACCCTAATTTATTCACAAACCTCACATTTTAGTATTTATAAAGTAGAATAAACTATTAATATAAGACTTATATCGTTATATTTGTAGATTATTTGGTTAATTCTTTCCATTTTACAGCCTTTTAGTTTATGTTTTTTTTGTCCTTTTATCATAATGACTTCTTAATGTAGCTACTTGTATTTAAGTTACCATTTTTCATGTTTTTAAAATTCTAGAATGTTAGTTGTAAAAACAATATGAAATAAGTTTTTGCAGTATATGTGTATAGTAGTTCCTAGTTATTATATATACGCAAAATCTTACCTTTTTCGTAATTTGATATATAAATTTAGTATTCCATATTAAAATCATATTTCTATTATAAATAAATTCTTAAAATTATGCATCATATAAGATTCAATTCTTTAAAACATAAGATCAAAAAATTGGCTTTAACCCTCGAAATTTACGCGCTTTAGATTAGCTGTTATGAACTATTTTTGCAATTGCTTAGTTTGTTCTGTATTTCATTGTTTCTTCACTATTTTTTTACATCTATGTGCTCGAAATATTAAAAAAAAACCTCGTGATTATGCGGAATAAAAGCACCGCAAAAAATATCATAAGCAAAAAAAAGACATAATGCTATTGAAAGACAAAAATACAGAAAAATTTAATCCCTTTTTTTATTGATCAAATCTTTCCCTTAGGAATTTATGCAATTCTTTTTGGCCTTTACAATTCATAAAATTTACATTTACGATCTAATATGGTATAAATGTCATTTTTTCCCGTAAATTAGCTTGAAAAAATCAATCTTATATAACTTATTTGTTTTTTTAGGTATAGCACCAATAGATCGCTTATTATTTAAATATAGAGTATTTTTTTGTTCTTTAGGCTTTTACTTAGTTTATTGATCTCAAGTCTAATAATCATCAAATTTTTGTTTATAAAATATAAAATGTTAAAGTAAAAAAGAAAAAATTTATATTTAAAAATTTGGATTCTTTATGATATATTTGTTTGGTTTCTATGATAAAAACAACAATTCTTTTCTAACCATTAAAAATATACAAAATTAAATAATATTTTTAAAGAGCTTCCCAGTATAGTTTTATTTCTGTTTCTTGAATTTTTTAGAAGTAAGTGTTTTTAGTCTTCTAAGAAAAAAAGATTTTATTTTTATTTTTCATTTTTAAGAAATATGAAATACATATATAGATATTTTATTGTTATTGAGTAGCATTATATCATTTAAGTATCTATTAAAAGCCTATTAACAGCGGTGTACCATAAAATTCATGCGCAAATACCACATATTCACAGAAAAATATGGGAATATTCAGATTAAATTTATATTGGTAACAGCTATTCATGCGGTGATATATTTTAAAAAAATATAACTGAAGAATCTTCTTAATGTTTGAAGTGCACCTTTGATATCCAAAATATTGAAAGTTAAAATTACTTATTCTATATTGATAATCACAGTAATAGTAAAAAAGTGAATCCTTAGAAAAGCATATACTAAACTGATACATTTATAATTGCTTAAATTTTAATAAACAAAATAGAAGAAAGTTTTCATGTTGAGCAAGATGTGCTTCTTCCAAATAAATTGTAAAAAAATATAATTTTGCGAGTATATAAAGCATCCAAGTGTTATTAATCTTTTTTTTTTGGTAAATTGCAATAAAACCGGAAATCAAGTAATTTACAATGGTGATAGAAAATATAAATAAGTCAAATTTTGACAAAATTTAATGCCTTTTTAGTGTTAAAATGCTTATGCTGAGTTCGTATATATTCTTCTTAATTATAAATATTGTTCAGATAACCAACATAGAAAGAGGCAAAACAGTGTAATAAGAGAAAAATATCATGTTAAGGCACACAGTTTGTTCATAATATATCCTTGTTCTCATAATAGATGCAAATACACACTTCTAAAGGAAAATATATTATGAATGTGTTATTATAAAAGGAAAATTGGAATTTTTTGGTTTTAATCATAAAAAAATTATTCTTTTGCCAGTGATGGTGGTGATATTCTATTAACTATTGTAATGTTTTTTTGACCCTTTATAGCTGGAATTTAAATGGTAATTATTTTAGTATATAAGTCTATGAGTAAATTTAATCATCTAGGCTTTACTTATGTAAATAAGTGAATATTAAAAAAAAATAGCTATAAAATATGCATTCATAATATATAAACTTCACAAATTTAGCATATAAATATGCAAAAAAATGCTTTTTTACCTTTCTTATATAATATTTTTGGTTTGCTATTAACCTATCTGTTGCAAAGAGTTTACAAATAACCATAATAAAACCACATTGTTTTTGATATTGAATATATATTTTGCTATTTTATTGGTTTTATATATATAAATACAAGGTTTTAAAAACTAGAGAACATGTTTTATGTTTTCTTTTGTAATATCTTGTAAATAATTTCAGGGATTAGAAATTTTTATAGTATAAAGTTTGAGCCTATTAATTACTAACGAGTGACTATGGTTAATTGTTAAAAAGTTTGTATATTTATCCTAAAATTTTAAGGATTCTGGTTTAAATTATTCACAGAAAAATGCGTTTTTACATCACCAAACTAGAAATAAATACTGCCCACCCACCCTCAAACAAACAACAAGCCCATATAAATTGATCCACAAAAAAAGCTTTATGTTCTTTTAATACACTTTATTGCCATTATAAATACACTTGACTCGATTTCTGAACACCTTTTGATCACATAAAAGCCTTGAATTTATGTAGGGGAAATATCTCGATACGATATCCCGAATGACGCAAATAAATTGTATTTATTAGGATTTTATTCTTCTCATCGAATAAATAGATAACATAGCATATTCGAATGTTGATAAAAGTTTAATAAAATTTTAATTATATATAAAATTACCTATATATTGATTAAAATCACGGTCATCGGTTTGATAAAATATTTTTAATTGTTCATATTTTCTAAATTGTACGATATTTCACCTTAAATAAATGGTCTTTATATTCATCTAAAGGATAATTTATTAGATTTTCATAATAGTAATATACAAAGAAATATCATGCTGAATCTATATAAAAATTAAAAACACATTAAAGGATTTATCTTTATTGCAAAATGCATTTTTGATATTAATAAAAATAAATAAAAAATGTTTAGATTTTTTTTTAATATATAGAATCAATTCGAGGATATCTCCAACTTATCCTTTTTTTCATGCTTTGGATTATTTTTTTTGATTATTATCATAAATAAACTAGCTTTCCTTAGTGAATAAAAATTTTTTAGTGATTATAATTATGTTTTCAATGTAATTATATGCATAAATAAGGGTGAATGATTATAACTATAGCGCAAAACATTATGCCGTACAATTCTTATTACCACACAAGGCCCTATATTTTTTTTAGCACTGATTAACTTAGCTATGATCTATTATAAAGTATTCAATAGAATCACATTGTACAAAATTACAAAATCAGACATAACTGAAATCTATAGTGACAATTAAAAGTGCTAAAATATTATTAAATTTTTTACATAAAAACTATTGCATCTTATTATTTTTTATGCTATATTGTTTTAAGACTTTCTATCTATAAATAACGTTTAAAGGTTATAATATCCTAATTATCTATTTAAGAATTTATTTTCCTTGTATAATTATTTTTAAAATTCTGTATCAAGTTCAGATCATCAAACAATCTCGATAAATATAATATAAATAAAAAAATCCTAGAACTTATGCTAAAGTCTAAATAAAAAACTAAAATGCTTTTATATTTGAAAAGAAAAATACCCTGGAACTTTGTTTTAAAATTTTTTAAAGAAAAAAGGCGCTCCTTAAAAGATAAACACTAAATTTTATTTGTAGATAGCAAGGTAAAAATGTATTTTTAAAAACCAATATAATTATGAGTGCATGTTTTTGCTTTTTTGCAATTTTATTATACTTTTTTGATATAAAGTACAGTATTTTTTGATTTCAAACATATTTTTAATTCAATATATTTTTTTTTATATTATGTAAAAATTCATAGATAATTGTCATAAAAAGAGGACTGAATTCACAATATAAAGGCCTTTTCATGATTATTTTATACAATGTAGCACTAAAGTAACACTTGACCTAAAAATAATTGGTTCATTTGATATTTGAAATGATATTACTCTTTATATAGGTTCGAGGGTCTTATAAATTTAATTATTGAGCTGTAAAAAAAATATTTTACCGTTTTTTATAGCATGCACTTCGACATAATGTACCTATTATTTTTTATATGCTAAAACCCAAAAAAATCCACTGGCTTTAATTAAAAGCTATAATATTATTATTTGATACTTCAATGTTATATAAATGCTATTCTAGATTCAAAAAAAGACATTGGGATAATATACATGAAAAAAAATTTAAATACAAAATCAAAGGTTCTTCACCCTTTTTTTTTATTTGTGCAAAATTATCCCGGCTTTTGTTCAAACCTTGTCTGCTATGGTAAACTTAAAATAGAACCCTAGAATTAATTTTTTTTATATTTCTAAAAAAAATACAATATTAGCTTCCCAATATAATAAATAGGCTTTAATTTTTGAGTTATTTGATGTATTATATATTTTTCGTTTCTCTGTAGATTTAGTAGAAGAAAATTTTTCAGAATACTATTATGAACACATTTATACAGGAACATAGAACGATTAACATGTAAGGCGAATTATATGTGCAAAAAACCAGGCATAATATTAATTTAATAATCGAAAATTGAAATTAAACTAGCAATATAATAAAACCTCTGCATCTTATTCATTTCCTTGTTATAAATTTTGATCTTATATTTAGGTTCGAGTCGGAAGCATCAAGTGAAATCGATAAAACTAATTCTAATCGATATACATTGTGTCTATTTTTGCAATAAGTAAAATGTGAAGGGTGATAACCCGCTAGAGATGTAAATATTTTTTTAAATACCGTTCTATCAAACCATGATGAAGAATCGTGAAATTTGCTCAATGAATATAAGCTAAATTTCATAAAATCAAATTTGTGTTTTTTAGTTCTGAAATATTCAAAACATTTTTAGATCTATGCTCTGCTAATAATCTAATTACATTTAGTATAATTTTTATTTTAATAAAGCTTAAAAGTTCAAAAAGGTACTTTATACAGAAGAGATTAATCTTAATATAGCAATTTGTATATCAACAAACAAATCCTTCATGAAAATATAAATAATAAATATACCCTTTTTATCTTATGCTGGTTTTAAATTTTATTTTTCTTATTATAAATATTGGAACTAAGATCCGGTCTAGTCGTTATGGAAGTAAGGAAAACAAAAACTATGAGTGGAAGATTTTACTTGAAACCTCTAGACATATTCTCGATGAAAACAAAGTGAAAAGACCAGAAATAAATCTGAATAATATTGAGAAAGTTTTAATTAGAAAAGAAGAAAATTATTCGGACAATTTAAAATTTGTATATATTGTTCGGACTACCTAGAAAATGCCTCTATATGTAGATAAAAAAACAATATTATAATTTTTACATAATAATCTTTTACTGAAACAACCTGATAGCCTCAAATATAAAAAATAATGTGAATTGTCACGAAATGATATGACAGAACTCAATATCGTCTATTAAATTTCAACAAAATATGTTCAACATATAAATTGTCGTATTACGCATAAACATACTGGCTTTTGATTTTAAAGATATAATTATTTAAAGCATAAAAACAATAATTTTATTGCGCTAATCTAATATTAATATTTCTGTTATATATACTATATGGTTATTTCATTATAAGTGAATACCTACGCGTATTATTAAATACAGTATAATCAGGCAGAGGCTATCATTTGAGATGCTTTTTGATAAAAAAATAAGAGACGATATTGGCTCAGAATCAATATAATGTTGTAATTCTTTTCATTACAATTTTAAAGAACACTTAATTCCTTTAGTTTACAGCAGAAATTTATTCTAGTTAATTTAAATGGTTCCGTGAAACTATATATAGAAAATATTTAACTATAATTATGGTTTTCCGATATATCGGTTTCTTGCGAACGTATTTGTGCATAAAAATCACTACCAATCACAAATACCTCCATTTTAAAGATATATTAGAGGCTGAATCAGCATTTTTAGATAAAATATTCATCAATTAAAAAAATGTATCGAACGCATCTTCAAAATAAACCCTTTATCGAGAAATTTATAAATTTTATCACTTTATCACCTAGACATGCCAGGACTTTTTTGTTCATATAGATTATATCATAAGAATACACAAAAGAAAATTCGCCCACTATTTTTGAAAATTTAGAAATTATTATGATAAAGGCTTATATATTATTTGCAAAAATCACATATTTATCATTAAAATTATTTTTTGATATGCAGCACTATGCCCTATAAAATTTATAAAACATATTTTTAAGAATCGTTTATTTATATTTTAATTGATAGACTTACGATCTGTCTTAGTTATTTTTTAGCATAGATAAAAAAAATGCAATTTTTTTGATTTTATGTACATTCTTAAAATAAAAAACCAATAGAACTGGATACTAATTTAATTGCTGATTTTTCGCGTCATATCCACAAGAATAAAAAATGAATAGTTATTAAAGATCTAATGTTCGATTTTCTTTTTATTATTATAATTCTTCAGTAAAACATCGTTAATAAATATTTCTAGTGATATGGAGACGGATGAGCTTTATGAACCGATTTTATATTATAAAAACAATATTTTAATAAATATTTTTGTTAAAATTATTAAAAATGTGTATAAACTGGCTTATAAATTACAAAACCGTTTTTAAGTACACCGATAAACATGTATTGGAACAATTTTATAGAAAAACTGTGATTTCTATCGAAAAATAAGGAACCGGATAAAATTTTTATCTATATAATAAAAAATTAGGTGATTTACTCATCAATGAGTACTTTTAAATATCATAAATCCAAAAAAAGTTTCTATCAATAACTTTGTTCCAGTTATGCATTAATCAATATCTAAGTCGCATGTATCTATATATTTTTAAATGTAAGGTAACTTATATACACACATATTTATATAGATAACTCCATATAGCACGCGTACACAGAAGAATATAATATACAAAATAGGGTTTAGTATATCTTGTAAACCCAGCTAAAAATTATTCTATGTATTTTTTTGAATAAAAACGAAGGCTTTTGTCATATTAATACTTAAGTATTTAGGTAGAAACTGCATATATATCACTTTTTAATATTCGACCCCCTCATCATAATCGAATTATATCATATTTATATTCGAATAGGCCCCTCTCCTTTTATAATACGCAAATAATTGCAGCTAATATGTAATATTTTTATTTTAAATATACATTATTCAGGGATTTAGACTTTTATACCCTCGATTAAAATATTTAATGGTAGTATTTCGAGGTTTTCATTTGATATTGCAGACTTCGGATTAAATATCTGGTTAATTTTTTAAAATATGAACATTATCTCTTTCTTATTTTGATTATTTTCCTCTTTATCTTTTTTAACCATCGTATATATTAAATGTGTAATGATACGAAAATCAATTGTGATTAAAGTGTTGATTCAAATAATATCCAGTTATGGGTAGAATCAAATGATATTCTAGGCGCAGAACAATATTATTATTGCTATATTTGGCTAAATAATCCTACGAATCGGATTAAATCAAAAAAATATGATTTAGTGGTTGTCCATATGAAAACATAAAATTTTATTCGTATTTTTCTCACTGTAAGGAACGGACAAAATCATCTTATGCATATTATTTTTCATTTAAATTTTAATTAAAAGGGCCCATTTAAGAAATTAATTGTTAAGGTTAAATAAATTTTCTAATTTTTAGCTTCAAAAATATTATAAGTCATCAACACAAAACAATATTAATTTATAAATAGGTTATTTTATGTACATATTAAAATTATGACTATTAAAATTTTTTAATATGTGAGAACAATGCTATATAGAATAATATTTTGCATCGATTTTTGCTTTAGTGCATTGCCCCCCGGCTATACTAGCCGAGCTAAAAATATTATCTATGAATGGGAAAAATTTTATATAAGTATGGGAAAAAATGAACAAAAGAATAAAAGAATAATATTTGAAGACGATAAAAACGAAAAACAGTTGGATGAAAAAGAGATTCAAAAAGTTAAAATAGATCCAACACTTTTTATGAGAACGATCTGAGCTTAATGGTATTAACAAGTGAAAAAATAAAAACTATTTGTGTACAAGTGATTTTTATTAGTTTCATATAATTCATGAATAAATTATCTAAAAATAAATAATTATGTATTAATGCCTAAATCCAACGATTTATGTATAAAATATCTTTGCGTTTTTTTGGGCCGCTATATATTTAAAAGAATCACTATTAGATTTTATGATGATTTTAAAAAATTTATATTGACATATGTTTTTTAAAGTTGTGAATCTAATTAAAATATTATTAAATTATTTCTTGAAATAACTAATTAACTATATCGTTTATCGAGTGATTGACCCGATTGATGATCTAAAATATCATGAGCTGCATATTTTTATTAAAATTTCTGTCTTTCTTACTTCTTTTTTATATTTAAAATTTTCGAAATTATATATTTCCTATTTGATTACTTATCTACATCACTGTTTATTTGGAGAGGTCTTGAAACCGCTTACTCATTTCTTTGGGTCTAAATTTGGACAAAATTTAATTCCACTGTTGGATATAATTTTTTTGTATATGTGATGTTTTAATCGATGAATCTTCTAAATAAGAGTATATTATGTCATAAAAAACCTTTAATCTAGATAATTGTGTATTTTAATCCACCTGTAGCTGTATTTCACGCATGGATTGGATTTTCTCCATAAAAAGTTTATAAAAAAGTAAATTCATCGCTTTAAGTATGTTAGTAAATTATAAAACTTAACATCTGTCACTAGATAGCTAATTTATATCAAATTAATATATTTTTCCATTGTCTTACCGTATAAAATTTCGGGAAAGTTTTTTTTATGATTAAAAACATAAAATTGGGAAAGAAAATACATATGCCTGTTTTAATTTAAATAGCCTATAAATTATCAATAGAAAATGATTTACTAAAAAAATATACATACCAGTGCCTTAAATCAATTTCGGGGCCAACCAATTCTCGCTAAAAAATGATTTGAATTTTAGATTCCTGAATTCAGCAAATATTTATTATTATCTTAAAATTTTTTTACATGAAATATATAAAATAGTAAATACAGTGCTATTATTTTGCTTTTATATGTAGGTATTTTCGGCGATTTTATCTCCTAAATTTTAATCCAAAATCTAGAATCACTAAAATTTTATAAAAAATTTGTAATGTGTTTCCCTAGTATTAAACTTATTTTTTACGTTCTTTCTGGTTTTATAAAATTTATATTTTCAATTTAATAGCTTATGGCATTAGTAAATCTTCTTTTACACACAAATTGAATTCAATCTTAAGATTCTAAGATTATTCATCCCTTATTAAGAGGGTATTATCGGTTGAGAGTGAATAATTTTTGCACGCCTTATAAAGAATATGATATTATTTTTATTCATGAGTTATTGGTATCGTAGCTATAGAAATTACTTCATACTTAATTTACTTGATTTCCCGTGCGCACATTATATTTATACTCTTTTCTATTCCCTTCTGTCTTACATCTTCTTCGATACATCTCCTCTTTTCAAGGCTTATTAGTTCAAGTTTTCCCCTAAATCCTACAGTTTAAATATATGCCTCTATTTGGTTTGTGACTTCAAGCTCTTTCATGTACCTTTTATGATATTGTGTTACAACCTCATCTCATTTAACGACATATGATATAATATTAATATTACACTGTAGACAAATGACTATTCAGATAATGATAATTTATATTTTCTTATTTTTTCGTTTTTGATCATTTTGATATCATCTATACTAGATACACCTATTTATATCAAGGTGATATATTTTTTCTTTTTGTCACATGTGAATATAGCAGATCTGTCATCAATAAGTTATGTACCTCTTAATTCTCATATCTACTTTTATCTCAACATATTAATTTCCCATAGTCTCTTGTACTGTGTGCCTGCGAGGTTTTTTGTTTTTTCAAAGCCTGATTTTCTTGCTAGCATGAAGTGAAGACATCTTAATTATATGTTGTGCCTGATTATGTAATCGTGACCAGGCATTTTTTTTACATCCTATTGCCACATTATCATCTGTTTCAAAAGATTCATTACAATGGCGCATGATGATTTATCTTAAAAATAATGTTTCTGTCTTGAATGTAGCAGAGTCTGGCTTCTTCTGATGGTCTTATATTTCCGTATTACAGCCACTATGAAGAAAATTCAATATTCACCAATGTTTTTTTGTAAGCATTGAAGAATTTTTTATTATATATTACACAATAATCGTTCTTTTTTTTTTGAACCGGCACTTTTATGTCAACATTTTGAAGATTCTATTTGGCATCCATATATAACTATATTTGTTGCGCAAATACAAGTGTTTCGCATTTTAATTTTTTATTTTCAGAATGGAACACCCCCTAGAAGATTTTACTTCTTCTCGAAATAATTATTTTCTAAATTGCAGCAGTATATCTCGGATTTTAACTCTATGTTTTCTAATTCGCGTCCAAGCTCATTTCTGCTTAAGTATAATCTATATTTATTAGATGCTGATGATGTATCTTGTTTTTTATCAATAGACTTCTTATATCATCATCTAATTTTTTTAAATCATCGGGTTCTAATTACGTAATCCTACATTTTGAAAATTTTTATATATGAGTTAATTTGATTTTTTGCTTTTTATAGCTCATCAAGCAAAACTTTAGATTGTAATATAGAATAGATTTCACTGATACTTCTTCCCACCTCAACATCTTTACAATCTTTCTCGATGCATCTTCTTCTCAAAAGAATTTTTAGTTTAAGTGCTTTCCATGATCCTATTATTTGTGCGAATGCTTCCGCTTCAGTTTGTATTACTAACACCTTAATATATTACTTATTGCATTCTGTAACCCCCCCCCCTCATCCGAAGTTTTGACGTTTGGCAATATTATAGTTCATAATTTGTAAATATTGAGGATTTCATAGCTACTAAGGCCGTATTTTCTTAGCTTTTAATTTTTAAAATTCTTTATATTATCAATACTCGTGGTTCCTATTTCTATTAAAGTAGTCAAGTTGTATCAGATCATACACGAAAATACCTGGTGTATCATGGGATAAGTTTTTATTCTTGTATCAACCTTTATTTCCGCCTTCTTTTTTAAATAATTCTTGAACCGTGAATTTTCTGATTGTTTTTATTTTTTAAAGTTGTATTTTCATGTGTGAAAAAAAAGTAATCATCTTAAAAATTATATTTTCTTAGTCAATATTCGTGACTAAGCATTCTTTTACATCGGCTTGCTAGGTACTCTATTGTTTGCTATGCTTCCCTACAGTGTTTACATTTTGATTTTTCTCCAAAGAACATATATCTATCCTGGATATAACTTATTCTTCCTTCCTTTTTGGCTTAACTTTTTCGATTTATGCCACCTTGAAGATCTGAGTATGTCAATCATTGAGTTTTTGTAGACATTGAGAGGTTTTGATGTAGTTGTTTATCTTTTATTTTGCACATTAAACTTTCTTTCTGCTTCAAATCAATAGTTTATTCAGATAGATTGTCTAAATTATATTTAGTCATCAAGTTTACGTTTATTAATGATAGATCTGTTTGATTCGCCTCTTTTATTTTTTATATAACAGCTCTTCTTAGCCATATTTTTTAATCGGTGGTAAGTGTCTTATTTATGTAAAAGTCTTTTTCTCCGATAAAAATTCAAAATCGATAGTCCTCACCCAATTTATTCCCTTACAAAATATAATCTTTTTTGATTTACTTACCGTAATTGAATAGATTCTTTTACCTAAAATTTCTTTATCCGACAATTATTTTAGCAAAGTCTTTTAGTTCTAATTTAAGAATGCTTTTAGTAGTTATTCCGTGTTACTGCGTGCTGGTTAAATGATTTGAAAAGGTTTTTGCGGTTGAGATTGGTTTTGAGTAGACTCAAAATTCTTAATATAATTTCATTACAGATTTCGGCAAATGTTTCACGTTTATTACAGATTTACTATTTCTACTATTCCGAGGTATTTAAATCCATTTTACCTATCTTAAATTTTTATATTATTTACACACTAAATAATTTGTTTCTGAGTTCGATTATTTATTTGTAGTCCCATGAAATTAAAAAAATCCACAGTTTCTAATGTCAATTTTTTTACGTTTTTGATACGTTACTTACAAGCTTAAGATTATCAATAAATAGGAAATATTTTGTTCTATAGAAGATTCATCTAATGGTATATTTACTTAGAGGAACGATCAGTTAAGTACATTAATACATGAACCCATACACAAGTCAAATAGAAGTGGTGATACACTATCACCTTTTAGTATTTTTCATATCATACTTTGCTCAATATTTCTTTTTTTATACTTGCATTAATTTTCTCTTTACTCGTTAATACCCTATAAACTTGTATGCATACTTTAGAAGAAGTAGTTTTGCCAATAGCGGTATCTAATAGTTTTGATCGATTTGGTCATAAGCTTTCTTTAAATAAATCTATGTGGTGCTCAATTTGTTGCTATATTATATATTTGTTGCCGTGTTTATTGGCGCTTGCTTTTTAGCTCCTTGTACCCGACATACGGTACTTAGTCTATTTTCTATTAATAGGTATGCCTTTACACTTCCAACTCTATAATTTCCATTATAATTTTAGATTTCAATTTATCGAGATTATCTAAAGAGATAAAAGGTCTTAATTCACTACCATTTATGTCATTATCTTTTGGTATGAGATATTTCGTTCTTTCATAAACCCATTCATTTGCAATTTTTCCTTTCAAACATATCTCAGTGATATTATCGTAAATATCTTAATGTAAATATGACATATTTGTAGATAAAAGTTATAGATCCCATCAGCTTTTACAGCTTTAAAATTAGGCAAGTAGTTAAAGTTTTTTCAAATTCTTAGAATTTAAAAAACATAACTCCACATTTCGTTCTTTAATAGAATCGTATAGATACTTTTCAAACTGCATGCTCTCATTATTTTCACCGAAAAAGCTGGGATTTGTTTCTCATCAGCTTCAATTTCAAGTTTTTCCTTCTATTCAATAAACGATAAACTGTCTTATATTTACTTCGTGTGATTTTTACTAGCTAAAACTCGCATTTTTGTTGTATTTATCGATCTGTTTCTTTTTATTCTTCATTTTCATTTATAATTTATAATTTATAGTATATCAGATTTTATGTGTTGGATTTTTTTGCTTTCGCATAATCTTACGCTGTTTTTTTATTTTTTCTTCTGAGAACTATCTTCTTGCGCTATGATAGATCTCCAAATTCTTTTTTTTTTAAAAAAGATTTAAGCTTTTAAATTCATTCACTGTAATTTAATTTCTTTTGGACTGTTGATCCTTTTTTGGTGTTGCTCAATATAAATTAACTAGGTTCTCTGTTGAATCTTAGTAATTTTAGTCCTGTTTTTAAGGTGCTTGTCACTGGAAGTTGTCTTTACAACATTTTTTAAATCTTCTATGACTTTCTTATTTACCTTGTGCAAGCGTACTTACTTTATTCCATTTAACACCCTTTGTCTTGATTACTAACTCAGCATAAACTTGATAAAAATTGATTTGATATAAAAAAAATTCTTTCTATGAATTTTTGTTGTGATTCAAAACAGCACCACTTCCTGTTTTTCTTTTTTTTTAAATTTCGTAATACAAATTTTCGAATGAGTCTCTTTTCACAATTTTTGCCCTCTAGAATATCATTTCTTGACTTTTTACTTTTTTTAAAGACAAGCGCGTTGCAAAATTGTCGTTTTAGTAAGTCATTTTTGTCTGTAAGCGGGGAATACGCTTAAAGCGTAGAAGGATTGATTTATAACGCTCCTTTACAAATAATTCTTTTGAAGAAGAGCATTTTAGAAGATAGTTTCCTTTAGATGTATTTTGAGGCATTATAGTTTTTTTCATAAGAGTTATCTTCCGTTTTATTCATCCCATCGTTCTTTACAGGATAAATTTGGATGTTTTTGCTACCGTAGTCCTTTGTCCTGGTTTTTAGTTATCCCCATCCCTTGGTAAAATAATGTAGAAAATCAAGGAAATTAAAGGGTCAATTTATATACCTATTAGACCATTTATGTTTTTCAATTAAAAACTTTTAAGGGTAAAAGTCGCATGATTATTGTAAACTATCGAAATGCATATATGTAGCAAAATCAAGATTTCTAAATTTACTTAAATGATCTAAGAATACAATTGGTATTATGAAAATCTTTAATTTTGCATGATAAAAAAAAGTTTCAAGATGCTTTTCTTTTATTTTATCCATAAAATCTAATCAAATAAAACTAAAAAGAAATATAAACACAATGAAAGTCGAATTATATATTCAGAAATTGTAGTAAATATATTTAAACACATAAACATATATTATCTTTTTTTACAGTGTTCTAATAGCTTTCATAATTCTTAATTACATTTTTGTGACTTTTTTAAACGTGCGGCAAAAAAATAAATTTAAACACCCAATTGAGCAGACACATGTTAAAATTTATAGGAACAGTCTAAAAAATAAGAGACCTGTTTTTTTCTAGTCTAAATTTCTTCCTATGATTAACGCATACTTTACATATTTAAAACCTCTTCTAAATGAAAGCCATAAAAATTTTGATTTCAAATTTAAAAGACATGTACAAAAATTAAAAAAAAAGTTGTAAGCATAATTAATTTGCTAAATATCCTATTTATTTGTTCTCTAGTTTATCTTTATCTATTTAGACGTGGTTAGCCCATTGGGAATATTGCACAACTCCTTGATACATCTTTTCATAATTTACCCTAATCTATCTTCATAGACTGCTCTTTTCTCTTCGATGAGATGAGTTCAAGTGTTTTGCAAGTGTGAGAGCTTGCATGTTTGCTTCTACTTCTTCCAGGATTTCTAACTCCTCAACATATTTTTTATGGAATTTTGTAACCACTCCATCCCAAGTCATTACAAATTTGCTAAATAATATTTTTTGATATAATTAAAACAATAAAGTATTATTCAAGATTTTCGATAAATAAGAGCATTAATCGACGCAAAAAGTATATGAATGATAATATTTCTTTTTTATATAAAACGTAATTTTAAATAAGTTTAGATTCTAATGCATGAAATTGAAATTCGGCATATTATCTAGTAATTGATGATGATAAAAATCAAAAAATTAAAAACATGCTCATAATTTTTAAAATAAATGATTGAAATTCAAATTATGTTGTAATATAATCCATAGACTAGATTCATTTTATTCTGATAACAATAACATAATTAAAATAGTAGTGTATATTTACAAAGAAATAAGTATACCTTTCGTCTATGTATAAAATTTGGCATGGGAATCGTTTTATAATAAACTTCATATATTTCGCTGAAATTATTGTAGAAAAAAATAAAAGACATATAAGTTGACATATTTTTAGCGCGAGGGTACGCATGATTACCAATCGCGTATATGCAAAAATGAAATTTCACAGGTAGTCTCGATTATTTTTGTTATTTAAACATTAGAAGCTTTATCATTCTATATTTATTTACTTTTGAACATATTTTCATTTAAAAAACCCGACTTATATAGATTATTTGATTAAAAAATAGGCTAATCTATTTTTGCCTTGCTATTGGACTAAATACTTTTGGATGCTTATATATATCATTGATCAATTGTTTTTGTGTTTTCACAAATATTTTTGTCATTTAAAATCCTCTGATTTCATAATTAATTTTTGGGTATGGCTCTCATATTCGCCTCAAATTTGAAATTATTTTTCGTTGAAGTGTGTAATAATGCATTTTAATCTTTGAATATATATTTTATTTGATTAAATTTAATTAAATATTATTTTTAATAATTAACAATAGACATGAAATTGATAAAAAAATATAATGCGACCATATATTCTTTACTAAATTTTAAAATAAAGTAATTTTTATACATTCTTGGAATTCTATAAAAAAGACCTTTTTTTATACCGATCAAAAAATTATGTTTAAAATATTTATGGTAAAAATACTTCTACGAGTTTTAAAAATAGTTTTTTATGGATGAAAACCAAAAAAAAAACATGAATACCCTACAAATTATAGGATTTTAGACACTAACTACAATTTACAATATTCATAATGGAAATTCACCTTTTAATGCTTCCTGCTTATATTATGTATAAAATTTTTTTCCTGATGGAATACAAACATATTAAAACTTTGAACGTATATATATTGCAAATCCATTTTTTATTAAGAATATCCATGTATTTATCTTTTACTTTGATAATTAGGGTTTCGAATGCTCTTTATTACAATTTTTTGCAAATAAAATATGATGATATTGTAAATTTCGCGCCACACATAAAATATTGCACAAATGAGAGATTTTTTAATGAAATTAATTCTGGAAGAATATAATATAACAATATTTAATGTTTACTTATTTTATTCTCCATTAAATGATGTCTAAAGTGTAAAATTTCAAATTTTATAATCATTTTCAGCAGCTCTTAGAATATTATTGCAAAAATTTTTGCCTTTAATACTCATTTTTTTTACTATGATAAAGCGAGGTTATGGGTTTTCTTTGCGCCTTAGACGTATCAATTGGTTTCCAAAGAGTTATAAATATTTTGATCATTTCTAGACTTCATAATAAAATTTTTATCGCTTTTTTCTAAGATTAGAAAGTATTTGCTGAAATTTTGAGAATAAAGTAAAATTATAACTCGAAAAAAACCTTTTTTTCTAAAACCCCATTGAAAAAAAAATTACATAAAGCAGTATTAAAATTTTACCAGTATTTTTAGTTTTTCACCAAGCGAGAAACAAAGAATATGAGTCCAAATAATCTTGGAAGAAATAATATCAAGTCTACATGATAACACGGCAAAGATTACAATATATATGCATTTAAAACAAAATCTGACACACATTTTAATATTATAAAAATATGCTAATATCTAAAAGCGCTTGAGGTATGTTTGAAATTTAAATGTTTAGAAAAAAGTGGGTGGATAAAGATACTCAGCTATTTAAACCAAAAAAATGGGCATGAAAGCGAAAAATATATCTTAATTATATTGAAAAACTATTTGATAAATAGTTTTTTAGAGCCTCCATTTTTTATAAAAAAACATCTGGTATATTTAGTGCATGTATCTAAATATTAAATTGTGGATTTTTAGGTATTACAAGGTGTAAAACATGATATTTTTTTAAAATAAGGGTTTTTTATTTAGAATTCTGCCTAAATAAGATTGAATTTTATGTGTAATTATTGTCAGCAAATGATTGTATCTTCTCTGTGTAAATTACCACCGTACACTTCATAAATTAAAAAGAAAATTTTAAGTATAACGTATAAAGAAAACATATTTTAATTATTTTGAACTTACTAAATACGTTCTCCTGGATAGTCATATCTAGAACTAAACGACAAGTCCTTTCCCTTAAATGAGTATGATGAAGAAGTCCCCCCTTTCGTCAATTGTAATGAAGAATTGCCGTTTCCTTGATCCGACGTTTTAAACATATGGTATTCACCATTATTTTTTGTATGATGGTTTCTTTCGTTTTCATTTTTATGACTTGTACCATTATATATCATATTACAGGCAATTTTAGTCTTAGTCTTGCTTTCGGATCCAGCTAAAAATAAATTCAAAGATTTTGAAAAAATAGAAATAAAAATTAAAAGATTCATATTAAGAATTTATTGCTTTAATAAATACTGCTTAATGATTTTAGATTGATCAATATATCATTTTTTTTCTATTTTATCTGAAGATAGCATTGTATTGTATTAAAAAAAATCAATTAAAATAAAACGATGATCTTTGTATTTAGACCACATTCGAAGTAAAAATATTTGATTATTCTGCATGAAACGTTCGTTCATTTTATACGGATACATGGCACTTTTATAGAAATTATAACATAGCTTTTAATTTATAATTAAATATAAATAACTAATAATTTGAGTAAAATCATAGAAGGTACCATAAGGAACTAGATGTCACGAACCAGGTTGAGGCATATATTCAAACCTTGGGATTGAGAAAAAACCTTGAATTAATAGGCTCGAAAGAAATAGGGGTATTGAAAAAGACTTTAAAGAGGAGAAGATAGCCGAAAGTATAAATAATCTATGCGTACAGAGAATCAAGCAAGCTGTGCCAGATAACAAAAACTAAAATTACGACTATAAATATGGCCCATAAATAAAAAATAATATTTGAGCAAAAAAAATTGTTAAGGAGTTAATCCCAGACGAAGTAGAAGCAATAAATGCAAGCTCATAGACTTCGCAAGACAGTTTAACTCGTCTTATTTAGAGAAAGAAGAGCAGTTGATGCAGATAGATTGTGGGAAGGTGTCAAAAGATGTAACAAGGTGCTGTGTAATGTTTCCAATGAGCTGACTACGTCTCAATAGATGAAAAAAATAAAAATAAACTTAACCCATGAATAAAAAATAATATATGAAAATTTTTTATTTTAATGTATAAATTATAATGCTTAATTTTTTTTAACTCTATCAAATCACAAAAGAATTAGTTGATAAATTAGATATCAAAATATAGATTCAATAAATTAGTATTGATCCGTGGAATTTTAATATTTTGCTTAAAACAGATTAGTATATTTGAAATATAATAGTTTTTAGGAATCAATTTATCTATCTCTATTCATTTTATTTCACCAAAAACCTAGTTCGAATTTCAAAGCGGGTGCACCGATAATTATCTTTTCTCATCATATCTATAACATTATATCATGTTTTAATATCGATCAAATATATTAATTCCTCTGTATTATTCAATATTACAGTAACTCTTTCAATAGACTTTCTGCATTTTTATATAATAATTTTGGTATGTAATGGTGTTCTATGTTATTTTTTTATGCATTTGTGATATATTTAAAAATAATCACTCCCTAACGTATTTTTTTTTTGAAAATAAAATTGCAAACTCGCCTCCACATCACATAAATTTGGTTTAAAACCACAATTTTATTTAAAACCTATTTTTTGAAATAGAGCGTTGGTTTTCATATATGAAGTTATTGTTATAATATTTAAATTATCGGTCTTAAAGGTGGTCGATCTATTTATTTTTTTTGTCATGATTATATATGTCTATGCAAAACAAAAGAATTCAAAATAAATGCTCAAATCCAGACTTTTATATTTTAGACACTCTTTTCGTTATTTTATGTCCTTTTTAGTGTAATAAAAATTCATAATTAGTTAGCATAGTCCAAAATAAAACTAAGCTCATTGTCGTTCTGAAGATTGAAACGGTCTGATGTTGATTTTTAATAAAAATACCTTTATAAATATTATTTTCAACATTCTCATACTTTTATTTTGGAATATACAGCAAAGTTATAAACATAAGAAAATTAATCTAAAAAACACATTGGTATCATTTTCTTTTGCAGAAAACAAATGAAAATGTTGATGCGTTTAAATTCACAGATTTATTAATAATCATATAAAAATTAACGATTTACCATGGAAAAAGAAAATTATTTATTTTACAAATTCAAAAGATATAATGAAAGTTCTAATTGGTAAAGGAAGAACACACGAATCATATGTACACAGTAAGAACTTAAATATGAAATTTTTTGAAATATGATAAAGATAGAAACATAAAGCACGATTTGTATTGTTAAATTTGTGTGTGCATCATGTTGCTTGTATTTATAGTGGGTAATTAGGGTATAAAGAAATCCATCACTCTTATTTAATATAGGAAAATATATGTTACTGCCATTTCATATATCTTTGCGATACGCATTTTATTTTCTATATTTTTATATCTTTAGATGTATCAGTTAACATAATTTTAGGGGATGTGTTCAAATAGTCGTATCTGTGATATTTCATTCAAATTAAATTTATTTATTTATTGTCTTCAATTCATATTTCTATGATAATATATAATACTAATTAATAAGTACTTTTCTACAACATTATAGAACATTTGTGATGTATGAACCTTTTAAAATAATATAAAATATTTCATCTGCACCATTATTGTTTTTTCCTAATAAAACTGCTTCTGTTATAAAATTCTAGTGTCTTTAGTCGATATAAATGTTATGTCAGAATTCATTCATTCTTTTTTTTTCTGAAAATCCAATGAGTTTCTTATGAATTCGAGTTTATTTCAAGTTCTGTATTCTGTGATATTTTATTTATACATAATATTGTATCTTTCCGTAGGAAAAAAAATAGTGGTGCGCTGCTCAATTCATGGCTAATTACTTTTTTACATTATAGGTGCAGAAATGGTCTTTACCGTCTATTTTATCTTTTTTTATGTGGTTTTTTTTGCTAAATTTAAAGTGGATGTGATTGTATTAAGCTGCTGCGTCATAATATTCCCTTGACACGCAATTCAGATTTTATGAATAAAGATAATTCTTTTAATGGATTTTGTTTGAAGTTCTAAGCTTTTCTGGTCAATTTGTAGGATTATTAAGTCGTTCTATAAAATTTTTCTGTTAAATTTCATATAATATGACCTTCATAATCAGTCACTCTCTTTTAAATATCATATACTTTGTAATTTATATGATTACAGAGACATCTTATTAATCAAATATTATCATATCACACTCGAATCGACTATATTGGGCATGTCTTCTCATCAATTTTAATTTGTTAAAATCCAGATCCTTATTCTATTTTAATAAAAATAGATTCACTTTATATGATTTTCGTTTGTCATAATTCTAGAGGATACGTTTTTGCATTTAACTGTCACTTTGTTGATCTCTCTGCAGGTAATGCAAAGTCTCAAACTTCCATCTATTTTGCAAAAAAGCTGACTTCTAGAGCTTCAAAGACTTTTAAATGACCAAATTATTTATAATGTAAAATTGTTGCTAATAATGTATCAATTTTTTGCCTACAACTAGTCAGAATTCTTTAAAATTTAAGATAGAATGGTGATATTTATCATTTGATTGTATATCTAGCTACCTTGCTGTAAGATTTTGTAATCAGGTGCTTATTTATATATACTTTCTTTCTTCATGCATATTGGCATACGCATATCTATTATTTGTGTCTGATTTTTTTAGCTTGTCTTTATTATGTTTGTTATTGGCACATAAGTGATGTATGTACTCTCTATTTTTAAAACCTAAAATTAATTTCTGAATATTTCATGCAGGTTTATTATTGGTAATGTAATTGCTTATATCTTTTTTATATCGATAAATAATTTCAATTCCTGTGTATTCATAGTAATTTTATGTGTCTGTTTTTACCGATTTTCTATTTATTTACATTTTATTTTATTGTATATTGGTGTATTTTATGTAATTTTTAACAATAATTATCGTTGGATCATGAGTTATAGCGATTCAATCTGAGCTTTTTTTATCATTAATATAATGTCGATGTTAAACAGGTGTACATGATTTAGAAACACAAAGTAGATATCGGATTTTTAAAATAAAAAAATCAGCGCTAAATTATTGTTGTGATTCTCTATTTCTATTATTAAACATATAGGAAATTTATTTTACAATCTTTATATATGCTGGGGAAATTTTCTATAATATGTTTCATGCTTTCTTGATATTTGCACTAAATTGTACGTAGGTGTCTAATTAAATGTTCATAATACAATTACCATAAAGTACTTACTGAACTTTTTTATTCCATTTGTAATTTTCCAGTAATTTTTTAATATCATAAAAACTTTTTTATCTTCCAGAAATTCAGCGCAATAAATTTTTTTGATGCTAAGCCTGTGCTGTAAAAATTTTTAGTTAAAAATGTTTATATATTAAAGAAAAACACAAACTATATTGCTTAATAGCAACTATAAATGTATTTATATAGGTTATAGGTGTAAAAATTACAAATTTGGATCAGCAATACGTTAATAAGTAGCGTATTTTCTAAGTACAAAATTACCGTAAAAAAACTATTGATTTTTTTGTAGTTAACATTACTTATGACTGCAATTAAAAGTATCATCAAAACCCCATTCTTTTCAGATCATCGCCAGGCAATGGTTTGGATCTCTTCAAAGAATGTGGTTAGAGATGTTTTATGATAAAATTATGAGTAATATTTAATGAAGATCTTTTTTCAGACCGAAATTTGGAAAGAGAAAATATAATAGAGGACACAGAGTAAGGACATGATGTATCGGTGAATAGTATCTGAAAATATAAAAACTTCTCTAAATGTGATACATACAAAAAAAATTTGCTAAAATATGACAATTTATTGGATAAAAACACTGAAAAATTCTCTTTCATACTTATAATTGAATAGAAAGCACTTCAAAAGGATTATTGGGAAATGAAATATGGACATAAGCATGTAAATCACTTTAAAATCACGAATATTCACATACGATGCTTTAAAATACTATAGATGGACTAATAATGGCATCAAATTAGAAATATACAAAAAATAGGACACGAAAAACAACGCAAAATGATATCTTTATTCTTTTTTGCTACAAAAGTAAAGATTTGTTGGTTTTGGATCTTGAATTTTAGAGGAATTATGTCAAAAAGAAAAGAAATCATAGCCTGTTCTTTGTAAATGCTTTGTGAAAAATAATATTTAAATGTGTTTTAAATTTATAGATAAAGGTTTTTAAACTGTAATTATGTATTTTCATAGTACCAATATTTTTAACCCTAATTATAATGGTTCTACTTCTTTTGAATGCGAATATTTATGTGTGATTCGGTTGTGTTGTTTTTTTGTGGTTACATTATGAGTTATAGATAGTGACTGTCTGTAAGTCGCTTTATATAAATTTTTGTTTTATAAAAAAAATATCTATAATACCTTTTTAATATGCTAAAATTATCATTCCTATTTGTATTTTAATGTGTAAGTTATAAAATTAGTTGAATTAGCTCAAGTTTTTATAACTCCAACACCAATTAATCTAAATAAGACTTTAATCCGGTTTAAAATTTGAATATCCGAAAAATCAACGCCTTTATAAGTCCATCCTTTTTAATTGTTTCTTCTTTGGATTTTTTTTAACATTTTGTAGTTCGATTTTATTTGTTTTTAAAGTGCAGGCTCTGTTTATCCAAGTTTCCATGGTGGCATTTTTGATGATGATTTCACCCCATGCATTTTCATGGTTTGCATTCTTATAAATTTAATTTTTCATTCGTTCTTCATTTAGGCTTGGTGCTTCATAAACAAAAAAATTTTGCTTTTTTTTTCTGTGAAACTTGATTTACACTTTTTGAAACGATGACAAATCTTAAGATAGTTTTTCATAAAATTATTTTTGCCTTTGATATTTTAAATTGCTGATTTTTTTTGGACATAAAATAATAATTTTTATTTATTTTTATGATGCACAACAATAAAACTGTACCTATAATATATTTATAAACAATTTTAATTCTTGACTTATGCTTTTTCGTGTTATTTATTTTGATAATATAAAGAATTTTAGTTACAATTTAGTTTATCCCGTAGTAAAATTTTATGATGGCTTTCATGGCACTTTCATATTTACAATGTTTCTTTTCTATTGGGACCATTTAAAGGTTTTTTTTAATTTTAGATTGTATAATATTTATATTCTAGACTTCAATTATAACGTTGTACATCAGAGTTTCCTGCTTCCGCAATCTACTGCCTTTTTAACTACTTAATAACACCATGGATAAAGCAGGTCATTTATTTGCATCTACTACGCAATATATAGAGTTTTATTATATTATAATCTTGCAACTATACTTTTGGTATGATATATTCGTGGTTTATTGTATATTTGACTAGATTTTTCTGTTATTAATATGCCATAATGCTAGAAAATTCCATTAAAAATTCACGATCCATCTTCTTTAAAAATTTAAAGTAAGAAATAACCTTCATGTTCACTAAATAGCTTCTATTTGATCATAAAAATCGGTATGAAGCAAATTGGGCTAATTCTAATATGTAAGTCTTTTCACGATAAAAATTTTCACTGAAAATTTGTTTTTTTGCTTTTCATCTTTAATGCTACGGCATATATTTATAAATTCATATTCCTTATAAGAAACAGTCCTAAATCTGTTAAAAAAATTTCAATTACAAAATTATTATCAGAAAATATGGCATTAAAAGAATACATATGTATTATGTAGTTAATTTATTCATTCTTAACTGATTTCAAAAAAATTAATCGTTTCTGACTTATTTTACTATAGTCAAATATAAAGCTTGATTGTAATTTGTATGCTTTATAGAATGAAAATATAAGTCCAATGTATAAATAAACTTGATAGGAACCAAGCATTAAAATTTGAAATTATATCTAGATAATTAACTTATAACCCATAAAAATCATTAAATCGTTTTTACATAATAGTGCAACTAAAAAACAATGTAAAAGTACTCAAAATAATTTTAAAAGTAACTGTTGAAACACACAATTATATTGTAGTTCCAAGATAAAACGTCCAAAACTTTAAAATATAACATATTATATAGTTTTTAGTTAGAATCATATCCACATAGACGATTTTACATTGTGAAAAGCACCATGTGCCACAAAAGATGCAGTTTTAAATGCCAATATGGCTGAAGCATACACAGAAATAATATGTGTCTTTGGAGACCGATACAATGAAACAGGTTTTAAAAATCTGAATCTGGAGAAATATTTGGCTAAATCACTCATAAAAGCAATTTAATTTTTGCTCGAACAAATTTAAGCAGTCAAAAATAAAATTAACATATAGGTAAATAACTGGATCATTGATTTTTTCTTTTACATTTTTTTTCATTTAAGATTTTATTAAGCATACTGGAAACTCAATAAGAGCTGGAAATTACCAAAATCTGAAAAATTATCAATGACTCGAGATTTCTGATTAAATTAAGATTTTGAAAAACCAATTCTACGCAGATTTAGTCAGAATAAAATGTAATCTATTTTATTAAAAAGATAATCCATGTAATATTTATGCACAAGTGATAAAAAGAAACCTTCATATTTCTAAAGAGAATATTTTTATGATTTAACCATTTTAAAAATTCTGTATCATGACCATAACCATGTAAATAATTAAATTAAAAAAATTTCAAAGTCGAAAATGAATTTTATCAACTTATTCATGAAATAAATTTTTAAATAAATATTCCTGGACTTTTTGGTGATAATCCCAGCACAAAAATAAGAACATGGGCAATGCCGCGGCAAAAAAAAAATATGAAAAATGTCAAGAAGCAGTTGAAATTTGCGATAAATGTATTTTAATAGAAATTTTTATAATTTAGCTATTAATACCGAATGAATAGCTTATTTTGAGTTATTATGCACTAAAAAATATTTGCAAGGAATTTTCGATTTTGCTAAGAACTGATAGTAAATTGTATTTATTGTGTTAAAATCTAATAAAAAGGTATTAAAAGATTTAAGTATGATTTTATCGCTTTTCGCGACAACGATGCGAATTAAACAAAATCGAAAATATTATTTTAATACGATATTCCAGTATCAACAGCAACTTAATACAGTATCTTGGTGTATTATAGTAAATTTTATATTTTACTGTGAAAATAAAAGTATATCACGAATACATTGTTCAAATATTAAACTGATGCCTGATTATTAAAATTAAATAGCACCAATATATGTCTGTATTTTTTAAAAAAAATATTTTATTCAATAAAATTAGTTATTAGGTTGTTTTATTACGTGCATTAATTTCACTGGATAACACGAAAGAAAAACAATTCTAGCTTTTATATGTAATTTTTTTAGTATCTATTGTTTTAAAATATACAGAAGCGAAAATTTTGAAGCTGATTTGGTTTTTTTGCCTTTTTTATAGCATCTAAATTTTTTTAATTTCTTGTTATTACATTCGATATTTCTAGATTTTATATGCTAATGTTATCCAAATGATTTACGTATACGATTTACCACTATCTTCTTTATTTATCGGCTTGTTTTTGCATAGATTTTGTGTATTAGATAAAATTATTGCATTTCTTGCTTGAAAATACATTTTAATGTTCTTAAACCCTTTATGGGTTGTTTAGTTGATTTTTTAGTTGCTTTGGTTTTTTTTTGTTGAATAAAATAAACAAATGAATATTTACTCTTTAATAACGGGCTATATACTTTGGACATGGTCTATAATTTATTTTAAATTTCAAACTATTTTAATTAAAATTATAGTATATTCTAGCAACAATAACCAAGTAATTTTTAATTATACTTCGGATATCGGAACTACTTTATCTTGTTCTTCACCAGCCTAATAGTTATAACAGAGCCTTATAACTTTTGGCAATTTTAGTTCCTATTTCAAGCCAATAGAATATTTCTTTTCTGCAAAAGCCATATTAAATTTTCGGCTAAGTACCATTGCAAAAAATTTGTGTTACTGTACAATTTTTTTATATTTTCGTTGATTTAATCCATATCTTTATGCGATTTTCTAGCAAGCTATGCGGATAAGATTTTTTTTATGTATTTGGTATTTAATTTACGGTTTGCCTTTTGTATAGAGTAAAAGAATTAAAATAGTAGTGTTAATGTATGTCTAAAAATGTACAATGAAGATGTTAAAACTATTGGAGAAAATAAACGAACAGATGATGGTGTGATCACCAACTAGAAGGAAATTTTAGATTTGTAAAAATAATTAGTTTTGCTGTCAAAAAATTTACTATTTGAGTTTTTATAAGTTTCAGAATACTTTAAGTACTTTCTTACGCATTAAATATTATTTAATTTTTTTTATTTTAAGATAACAATGAAACCCCGTTTTAATAAACCTCTATAAACTACTTTAACTTAAAATTTCTTAATTTATATTTAGAACCTCTGTATTTAATTATATTAAAGGGTTTTTTTATATAAATATTTTATAAATTCATATTTCATTTGTTTATATTAAAATATATTTTAATTATTTGCTGATATCACAATCTTTCTTGATTCACACAAAAAGGTAATATAATTAATATTATTTAGCCTGTTTTCTGATCTTACTTAGGTATATTTCATCTATTTCATGTAATTTATATCCCCTTAAATGTACCTTTTGCAATAATTATAAACAGGGATAACATAGCCCCATTCTAACTTTTTTTTAAATTTTCTATAATCAAAATATGCTGAACCTTTCAAGTCGTATATCGACTAAATGTTTTAAAAAGAGTAAATTTAATATCATAGTTAAAAATTTAAATAAAAAAATGACAGCACTAGACTGAAAGAAATTAAAAGAGATCATAGAGGTATTTTAATTAATTTAAAACCAAACATATACATAAAAAACCATTTTTATTAAATATTTTTCTATATAAATCTAAATGTATTCTAAGAATTCAAAATATAAAGTACCTAGTAATGGAACTCATTGCGAGGGGTTTTTTTAATAGAAAGTAAAAATCCAAATTTAAATTACCTATATCCTTAATTTGGTTGTATATGCACCAGAGAAGATTATAAGTCTTAAATAAGGGGAACGACATTATACAAATCCATCGAAATTTTTAAGCGTTATTGTAGATTGAAAAAAATAAAATTCGATCAGAAATAAAATTGCGATTACGTATAAACAAATATGAATTTAGTGTATTGTAATCGAATTTTAATTATGAGTCTACATATTAATAGTTATCATTTTTTTATATATCCATTTAAAGACATAGTTAAGCTGGATTATATCCAATTGTATGGGTTTTGTCTATAACATTATTTCACAAGGTATCTGTATCATTTTTACATAATTTTGAAACAACTTTTGGATTCAGTAGAAATAATAAATTTTAAAGTGACGATAACGATTAATCAAATCTAAGCAAAAAAGAAATATTTTTGTAAATTTCATGCTTTATTTTTCTCATCTTTTTAAATTGAATTTTAGTCATATTATAGTGATGGCGCAACTTTGGTATGTAAGATTTCTTTTTGCAGAACAAAAATTTATATCACATTTTGCATACATTATATAAACACTAGCATCTGAATTTAAAAAACAGGTGTGTTATATTTAATACAATGTCTTATTCGAAGATACAATTTTCTAAGATTTTTTATATTGCTTTCATTGGCTCATAAGTATTATATTACCATCTGAAAATATAAACCATATATTTATAAAATTTGAATTTATATAATCATCTAATAAGTTTTATGCTCATATAATACTATTTAATTAAATCGAAAATCTTTGTACAATAAGGCTATATTTTAAACGAATTTTTTTCGAACTTATTAGCGTACGTACCTAATTTATTCAGCTATGGCTCTATAAAAAAATTTTTTTTTTAATTTTTACATTATTTCGATACGTTTTTTCTGCAATCCTATCGAATAACTATAACAAAATTATCACGTTGTGATAAGATTTTTTTGCTTACACTGTGAGTTGTGTTCTAAATTAGATGCTACTTGGGATAAAGCGTTATTTATTTTTATGTGATTTACTTGGAATAAAGTCAGTCGGTGCTCTTTAATATCCTATTTACGCCATCTGTTCAGAATTTCTAAAGTTCTCGTCTCATCTTGTTTTATATCTTTCATATACTTTTCCAGTGTTTTCTTTTAGCACGCATTAGTATATAATTATTTTTTTTCGTTCTTTAATGGGATATAAACCACTTTTTAGCATTTTGAAATGATTATTCGCAGAAGTCTAAAAAATACATGATGAACTGTAATCTTAGAAAAAAATGGATATTTTAAAATTCTTCCCAACTATTTTTTTGAGGCTTTCTTAACTTCATATTCTATATTATGGATAAAAATCGATTATGAATTTAAAATCCTTAAATATAATAAATAAATAAAATGCTTTGATGAAAATGATACATAATCATATATTGCAAATAAATAGAACCCAAAATGAGACTTAGTTTGCTTGTATTACTGCAAATCTGTGATTTTCTTCTACTTCCTATATTTTCTATATCTTTATTACACTATAAGTAAAATTTCCTTTTAATTACTATTGCCCATAAACTTCATTACTATGCAGTTTAATATTTTTTATTATTTCTATTTCCAATAAACTTCATTAGTATAATGTTTAATCTCTTTTTTTAATTGCCCATGAACTTTACGACTATATTTTCTGTCTTTATTTCGCATGGGCTTCATTAAAGTGCTCCGAAACTTTTTTTTATATGCCTATTACTTAATTTTATGCTATCTTCATAAATTATCTATGCAATGTTGTTTATTTTTATTATTATTGCATAGTTTCTTTACGATTTTCATTCAGTGTTGTGCATCTTTTTATTTATTTTTATTGCTCAAAAAAAAAGAATTAAGACATAATGTGAAAAAAATTAAAAAAAAAAATTTATAATAAATAATTAATTTAATTTAATAAAAATATTCAAAGCATGATAAATATTCCTATTTTATTGTGTAAAAATATAAAACAGATTCACATGCACATTATCTACAGTTGCATCTAATTCATCCCTAAGAATATTTAATATACGTTTCCAATTATTTTTCAGATTTTATGCTAAAAAAACTGGGTTCCCCCCCCCAATATATATAGCTTTTCTATTAATGTTTGTTTAAATGTATTATATGCAGATAAATACCTCTAGAATTTTAATATATAAAATTTCTGCTGTTTTTTTGAGGCTAAAGATAGTTTAAATTTTTATAATCTCTGATATTATATAACAATAAAATATTGGCATGTTTTAAATCTATATTTTATCTGCAAAAAGTTGGAAATATTAAATTAAATTTGAAAGAGGTTATAATTTACCATCTTTAAAATAAAATACATAAAGAAATCGAAATACTTAATACAATTGCTGAATATTTTAACGTTTTTTTTTGATCATTTTGGCTTGCATTTTATTATGTCATGTAACTTTCCTTCGTATTCATTTCAGATAAAATACTTACGAAATAAATATTTCTATGGATGTATTAATAAATATGGGGAAAGATCAAAGGTTATTATATCCGAAATATTTTGTTTGTTAAATTGTATTGTATATCTTTTTTTAATAATATTTTTCGACGAAGATGGTTAAAATCAAATTTTGGATAAACAACATTCAATGAAAAAAAGGATGTAATTTAAGAAAAAAACTATTTATATAATTTTTATTTGTTTTTTGCATATTTTTAGACTTTTTCAAGCAATAAAATCCAGAAAAATACTATAAAAATTTTAATTTGCTTGTTTTATTTTTTACCATACTTAAAATTTATTCATTTAAATATAAAACTTGCAAAGATTTTATCGTATCTTCCATGTGTTTATAAAACTTCTTTTTGCTAAACATTTCTTTAATATAATTGTTCTATTAAAAAATCAATTGATTTGATCAAATTACTCTTTATTATTGATTAGCATCTTTTTATTCTTTTAATTATATACCTGTAAATCTTAATGACATATTCTGCTCCATATATTTATATTCTTAAACTTCATTACCTCATCATTGAATATTACAATGCGTGTATTTCACCAGGGGCTATAAATTAGACATTTAATGTTTTTTTAGTGGTTTTCGATTACTTTTAGATGATTAATGTTTTTTTGTGAATATTAATTCTGAAAATTTTTTGTATTCCAGTTAAATGTATTAATACCAATTTAATACATTCCTGATTCTATTTTAATATAAAAAAACTAAAATTTATCCCTGTCTGGATAGTAGAAGAGAAATCCATACGCAGTAGATACGCACTACTTACATGATACAAAGCCCAATTACTTCTAACTTAATTGTATTTCTTGAGGCATGTATGGGGAGGTTCCGTAAACTTGGTCCAAGGCCTGGATGCACCATAGGGTGCATTGCATCAAAGACGAAATTTAATCTTTCCTTGCTTCGCGGACTAGCAACGCTTGGAACACAGTCTTGAATTATTTTTAAAACAAGTATCAACGTCAATTTAATCACATATGTACGACGGCTCTTGATTTCATTTAAAAAAAAATATTTTTTCATATTTATTTATTCATTCAAAGAATCTAATCGAATTTACTTTATTTTTTTATGCTATACTTGTATTACTTTTTAGGAAGTTCGCTTTATACCAATAGGAACTATTGCTTAACTGCAACGTCTCTCTGTGGAACTTCCCAAGTACTCGTTGTCACCCGTGATCACCGTTGATTGGGCCCTTTCTCATAGGCGGCAGTCATTATGTGGAGGGAACGAGATTCTGTCTACTGTTCATCGCTAAGAGTTACAAGCTACAACCAAAATCTACATTTACCTATATCCTTGCTGAACGTTATAGGATCTTCTACATTCTGGAGGCACAGTTCAACGGCTTACACAGCAACATCCTATTTCTCATGGCTTGTCAATGCTTTATGGTTTAGCTTTTATTGTTCACTGGCCGCCGCTTTGGGTATTTTTCTTTAGAGTAAATTCGTTTCGGAAGTTAGTGGGGTGGGTGGAAGTGGAGCCTGCGACCCCTCACTCTGGGGTCCGACTTGTAAACCACTCAACCATACCACCCTTTATTTATTCAAAAAAAAATATTTCATTCTATATGGATATATTTTGATCATAAAAAAAAGACCAATTTTTGTCCAATGCATAATTTTTTTTTGATAATCACAGATTTTAAAAGGAAAAAATTATATATAAAATTTGATTATATAAACATTCGCTTATTTAAGACAAAAATTATTCCATATGTTATAAATTGGGACGGTGTGATGACACAATATCATAAAAGGTACCTGAAAGAACTCAAAGTTACTAACCAGATTGAGGGATATATACAAACCTTAGGATTGTAAAAACTCTTGAATTAATAAGTCCTGAACGAAGGATAGGTATTTAAGTTGACTTTAGAGAGAAGAAAATAGCAGAAAAAATAATACGCTTTGCGCACAAGAGAGATCAAGCAAGTTGGGCTTGAGAAAAAAACTAAAATTATAACGAATAATTTATCACTAAAATAAATAAATATTCTGTTCTTTAAATTTAAAAGAGAAAATTTACAATGTTTTGAGAGATAATAAAATACTTGATTATACAATCAAAACTGCTTTATATATTAAATCATTTTTTACTCTACAGTTTAGAAATTTTTGAATTTATTTGATGTATTTTCTAACACAATTAAAAATAATATATAGATACTGTATTTATAAAAAAGGTTTAATCAAGTATTTTTTCAAATTTACTTAATTGAAAAATTCAAAATGGCTGGAAAAACGTTGCTTATATTAAACATTTAGATCATATGAAATATAAATTTTTAGAATAAAGAATATAAAATTTAGATATAAGAATTTTATATCGATATAAATTCGGGCCTGAATTTGAATTTTAGATGTTGTAATTTATTTCCTGGTAGCATAATTATTTATTTTTTTGTGAATTAACGAAGTTCACTTAAATGATTTTTTTTGTGTTTTATTTTCATTATTAAAGAGTTGAAAATAAGTATTTACTGATTAAAGCTGATTTTTATGATTTTTATTGAACAGACCAAGCTTTTATTCTTTCGGTTGGTGCAATAATATAAGCATATAGCAGAAAATATAAGCTATGTATTTTTTTGAAAGGAAGGATTTATCATACTGTGTAATATCATATAACTATACTTGAAGTGCATATTGAGTTTTTCCTATCGCAAAAACACTGATTAATGTTTTTTTCATAAATTGATATTTTTTATTCAATTATAGAAAAATATTTTATGGTAAAATAGGAACCAATTTTGTTATAAATAAACGCTATTATTAAGTTTAGTGTAAAATAAAGTATCAAATCAAATACTATATTCAATCTTAATGATAATATTATTGGAAAACATGATCGAAATTTTACTGCAAAAGAATGCAATCTAAATCCAAAAACATTTTTTATAGTAACAACTATAAACAGCATTCAATGTTTCTTAGATGTATTTTAATATTTCATTTAACGTTTTAGTGGTTATATTTAATAGTTCTTAGACTGTTTTTAATATACAGCATTTAAAACTTCTTATATGTAATTTAATTATGTATTTAACGTTTCTTAAGTTGTATTTTAAAGTTCCTTGTGCTGTATTTTAAATCTGTTCAAATAATAATTCTCGTCTTGTTCTTTTTTTTTGTTTATAAGATTCGTGTTTAAATGCTTTTACACCAAAAAATAGGGAAACATTCATATGTTAAAAAACGAACTTAATATTATGAAACTGTAATCTTTGCAACTTTTTTTACTTTATATTCTATTTAAGATTTAATCCTAAAAATAAGGGATAAACCCACCAAATTGGTGAGATAAAGTCTTGCATTCATATATAAAATTAAATTAAATCAAAAATATTAATAAGATCTTTTATTACTTAAAAATATAAATAAATTTTTTTGGAAAGAAAATAAAATGCAATTAAGCGCCTTATTTAGTCGATTTAATTAATTGATTGCTTTGCTTTTTGGTATTTTAAAAAAAGAAACAGCCAAGATAGAAAATATGTATGTGTCAACTTGTTTTTAGGATTAAAATAGTATAATAAAAACTTGAATTGCTCTATAGAACCGATTTTTGGAATAAATTCTCTTCTTTCAAGACTTATCAATTCAAGTTTTTTTTATCAACTTCATTATTTATGTGTATACCTATGACTCATTATACATCCATAACTCCTTAATATACGACTTTATGGCCTTTTGTATTCACACAATTTCATTTATAATGAATAAATAAGCAGCTGATTTATTTAAATTGGACATATTTTATGCTGTTAATTTATGTTTTTTTATAAACTAAATTACATAAAAACTATATATTTCATAGATTATGTGATTTATGGGGCAAATATGACTCAAGATCTTTTTCGTATTTTTGGTTGATGATTTTTTTAAATTACCGTTTAGAAATAGATGAAAGACGCACACAAATAAAACAAAACCATAATACTTTACACGGTGAGACTAGGAGGGAAAAATAGCAAGTTCAGTAAAATTTTTTTGCAAATCTTTGAATTTTGCCCTAAGAAAAATTAAGATGTGGGGGGATGAAAAGTGGAACCAATATTTATATCAAAGGCTTAAAATGTGTCACAATTAAAAATATACGCAACGTTAGATTTATTTGGAAGGATATTATCGAGTTTAAAAAATAAAATATTTGGGTAGTTTAAGAATAACAATTTGTCGATTGAAAATAAATACCAGAAGAGAAGCAAGAATTTTTTTTTGGAACTAGAAAATGAAAACAGTCATCTAAATATGATTTTAAAAACTGATAAAATAATTTTAGACGTCTCTATTTTATCGAGTGCATAGAGTAGATGACGAGCGCGTTTTATCCATGGTTGTGTGAAGTTAAAGGTGGAAAATGCAATTTTTGACGGTAGAAGTCAAAATACGAAAACATTTAAAAATATATATAATTTCTATTTGAATTCAACAATATGCACGGATTTGTTGAGAGGCTATACCGATTTGTCTGAATCGGATTTCAATCATGAAACTGTATATCATAGTGTTAAGTTTGTCTACCATGGAAATAGAGTGCACACTAACACTATTGAACTCAATTGGAGCTAAAAAAAATCTTTGATGCGAAAAACGTATCGATAAATCAAAATATAGGATTCTGTTTATTTTGGCAATGATAATCATAAATAAAAAAATAAACTATTGACTTTTATTTAAAAATATAATTCATTAAAAAAATTTTTGATATGTTTTTGTAATTGTTTTTGTAGTATCGCTTCATACATTGGTAAGGAATAAAAAAAATAAGGGTTTAAAAAAATTTTTAGGCGTGGTCAAAAATACGGCGTGCCAGAGTATCATCTCCCTTCATTGTTACACTTTATATTATAAAATTGATAAAATCACATTTAATTATTCTGAATTTACATAAAAGATGATTGATCATTTTTATTTATTTTTAAAGTGAAGGTCTTGAAAATTAAAAATTACTGAATTTTACAACCATTCTGATGCAATTTATTAATAAATTATAGTATTAAACGGAATATATCTTTAAATAATGTGGATAATACTTATATTTTTTTATTAAATTTTGAATATTTGTGTGATTATGTATAAACTATAAAAAAAAT
Organism: Rhyacophila brunnea; assembly: GCF_057557595.1. Classification (NCBI taxonomy): domain Eukaryota; kingdom Metazoa; phylum Arthropoda; class Insecta; order Trichoptera; family Rhyacophilidae; genus Rhyacophila; species Rhyacophila brunnea. The sequence goes on from NW_028232789.1 coordinate 699,130, forward strand.
ATGCATCATAGCCAAAGAATAACCCCAAAAATAAAATTTTAATAAAGATATTTTAATGCCATTTAAAATCCTTAGAAATAATAACCAACATAAAAATTAGACTAGTTTTAATTTTTGAACTATGTTAAGAATTAAGAACGAAGTGTTTAAAAAATTTGCTTTTATCCATAAAAATAAATCAATGAAGATTATTAAATAGTTACAATTATTGTATAACATAGTTTTTAATTTAAGGATAAAGAATTGGGTTTATGGTATTTTATCATAAGTAAAATCTATGTATTACTTTTTTTATTGGATCTTTGTTACTAAATATTTCCTGGCCAGATTTATTGGTGTCTTTATTTTTTATAGGTACTTAGTAAAATAATCAGACCTATTAAATTATGATTTCTAGCTTAATAAATATTAGAGTTAGAGGCTTAGTAAAATAATAAAGCGTCCCAAATATTATTTTTCGCTTAATAAATGTTTACTAAAGAGTAAGTAATCATTCATATAAAATTATTATTTCTATCTTAATGAATATTAGAGTTAGAGGCTTAGTAAAATAATCAGGCCAATAGAAATATTATTGCTAGCTTAATAAATATTATTGTATGAGGCTTAGTAAAATAATCAAGCGTCTCAAATATTATTTTTCACTTAATAAATGTTTAATAAAGAGTAATTAATCATGCACAATTAATTATCATTTCTGTCTTAATGAACATTAGATTTAGAGGCTTAGTAAAATAATCTGACTTATGAAATTATTATTTTAAGCTTAATAAATATTATATAGAGTCTTATTAAAATAATCAGGCCTCCAAAAATTTATTATTGCTAGCTTTATAAATTCTTTGTAAAAAAATAAGATAAATAAATTAATGTTGCTAGATTTATATATTATCGGTAAAGACATCAGATCTTAGAAATTATAGCAAACTTTAAGCATTTTTAGTATTATGTTTAAACCTTAGAAATTATTATTGTTAGCTTAGTATGTTATGTGTAAAATAATCAGATCAAAGAAATTATTGTTGTTAGATTATATTTATATGTTATTGGTATCCTAATCAAACCGTAGAAATTATTATTTCTAGATTTATAGATGCTTAATAAATAATCAGAAGCATAGAATATTAATTTCGATTTGTTTAGGGGTCAGATGAATATTGGAAAATGCGACCTAACAGATCAAGACTTCGAAGATTATTATCGAATTGTAGCACGTGAAATGGAGAAGATGCTCAATGGACATAAATGTTCGGGGTGTACGATAGCAGAAAATATATACATTTTACTAAGCTCGAAAGACTCGGATGTTGAGAAGCTTTATTGGAGACTTGGAGACTTTTTTTATTATTTTGCAAAATCAAAGCGTAAGCGAATAACATTTGCATATAATTGGTTCAAGGCTTATTGTGATGAATTTAGAGAGTATAGTTATTTTATTGAAAGCATTTCGAGCATTTGTTTAATGTTAAATTCTATTCTTGAAAATACGGGGAAAGGGAGGGAAATCAAAGATTATGGCTATCTGATTTGGGAGAAAAGTGTTATACAGCCATTGAATGCGAGAACCAATATGAATTTTTATTCGGAGCTAGAAAAAAGACTTCATACTACAGATACATATTTTATAACCGCCTTAGAAAGTTTATTAAAAGTAATTCCGGATAGAAGTTGCCCGAGATATGTTTATGAAACGGTTTATGAAGAAAGAGCCATTAAAAATTTAGAGAATCATTACAAAAGATCTTTTTATTTCGAAAATATTGATGAATATTTAACAAGATGTAAAATAATTTGGGGTGATTTAGAAGTTAAACGGAAAACTGTTTTTTTAGAAGTATCTTATGAAAAACTTATTGATATGGTTGAAAGAATTACTGTTCACGAGCAAAGAAGTTTTCTGAACTATAATTTATACAACCTTCTTATTGAAAGCCACTATAATTTTGGTCAGCACTGCCAATGTCTGTCAAAAAAAAGTCCAGCATTTAAAAATATATCTATTGAGATTGTAAAAACCTATTTAAAATCAATTATTTCTTCTAAATATCGTCATTATGTGGTTTTCCCTGATCCAATAATCTTTTTTAGCAATCTATATGAAATACTGATGAATCTCAACTCAAAAATCCACATTATAGACCCGAATTTGGTTTATCTTGTTGATGATATTTTTGAGGAGGAAGCCTATGCCGCCGGGGAAAATACATTTTGCGTGAAAATGTGTGAGTATGCTGATTTATGTATTAAGATGAGTGATTATGTACCAGACAGGATTTGTTTCGAGGTTTTTGTTAAATATTGTAAAACAAAACCTATTTTTTACGAAATATACTCACCTTTACTTTCAAAAAGATTATTGCATCACAAATACTCAGCCAAAAAAGAAAAGGAATTTTTGGAAATTCTTAAGGGCGTGTTTTCAAAGACCCAACTACACAGAATGAATACAATGATTCGTGATATCGAATTATCAAAATCGTTTAACTTCTCTCTTTCGAATAAAGCCAATTATTATAATATATCAGAAGAAGAAGTATCGAAATACTTCGTATACGTCCTCAAATTTTGTGGATGGCCCCATAAAGAAGATTCTACTTACCAAGATATTAAATTACCCGCTGAATATAAAAAATATACTGAAATCGCTGCTAAGCATTTTGAACAAATAAATGACGAAAGCTTTAGACTTCAATGGAATTGGGACTTGGGTCATGTAATAATAGAACTAAACTTGAAACACACGTTTGTATTGAGACTAAACATGTATCAATACCTAATACTCGAAAAATTTACAAAAGCGAATAAAGTTAAAATTTCTGCGCTACCTGAATCCACTGGTTTGAATGCTAATGTCATTAACCTCATTCTAGAAACCTTCACTGAAATAAAACTCATCATCGTGACTGACGATTACATCCAAATCAACACGAAATTTAGCAGTAAAACTCTTTACATAACACTAGATCACATTGTTTATGTGTACCAATCTTTAAACACAACTGAATTTGATTTGAAAATATATTATAAGGCTAAAATCGCCAAAATATGCAAACGATCTCCACAAATTTCCCAAAATAGCTTGATTGAGCGCGTCAAAATGGACCATCTAGATCATATAATCTTTGACAAAAATAAATACGAGGACGCCATTAAAGAACTTTGTGAAACCGATATTATAGAAATTAGAAACGATTGGGTCTTATATGATGTATAATAAAATCTTTGCATTCGGGAATTATTTATACAACGTTTGGATTTTTATATTCGAAACAAGTTGTGATTTCTAATATTTTTTATATTTGGAATGATCTGCGATTTTCTTATTTATATCGAATATAAATTTCTATTATCTTATTATTTTTTTATGCTCGAAAGGATCTGGAATTTTCTATTATTTCTTCGAAATTTTCTTTTTTTATAATATTTTTATATCCGAAATAATTACGGTTTTACAATTTTTTTTATTACAGCCAATTTATGATTTTTCAATATTTTTTATCTCATTAAAAAGCTATAATTTTGCTGTCTTTTTAATCCTAAATACTTATTCTTTTTTCTAGATTATCGTAGTAAAAATAAGTTGAATTATTTTTTCATATTTATAAGTTTCTAATTCTCGTACCTTTTTCTATGCAAAAAAAAAGTAAATTTCTACATATTTTATTATTCAAATCTTTTTGTAAAGCATACAACAGATTGATTTTTGTTGCACACTTTTTTATAACTCGTGTTTTTTTTTGCATCAGAACGAAATAAATCATAAATTTTATTTTAAGATTTCTTTAAACAACAAAAAATTGTAGTAATATGGCAGTAAAATATTACTTTACACATTTATAAATCCAAAATATATTTAAAATCATATATTAAAATTTTATATAAAAAAACCAAATTTTTAAAAAAAACTTGCTATATCTACAACGTACAAACGGGAATGTTTTTTTGATGAAAATTGTAGGGTTTGGTACTAAAGTACATTGAAAAACAACGATAAAAACCATTCAAATATTTTGCGCGAATACGAGTAATATGAATCAGGCTTCGTGATTCTAGCAAGTCTAATTGTAGAAAACCAAGTAAATTATATTGTGACTCTTGTTTTCACACTAAAAAAAGTAATAAAATATATTATATTGATGTTAATTAAAAAAAACTTAAAAATATATAGAAAAGTAGGTTTAATTTGGGATTTTGGAACATGTATGAAACCAATGAAATATGGAGAAATATAATATTACATTTGTATCACCCAAAAATTACGTTATTCTTATTTAACAGGCACACAGAAAATACTATTAATATAATCTCATCTGCTTTAAAGACACATATGTTTTTTAGAAGCCAAAATTTGAGTTTTGTGACAAGTCTATCTCCCTTTTATTGATGAAATTAAAAAATTAAACGAATATTTTTTTTATAAAAGAAGCCCAGGTGTAGCGAAACAAATAATTTTATGAAAAAATGCATTGTTTTATTTTTTAATTGTTCGTATGCATCAAAGAATTTTTCATTTTAGTATTTATGCTTTTTTTTATTGATTAAATTTTGGTGTATAAGGCTTTATATTTGACTTTAGAGCATCGTATTTAAAATAATAAAATCTTGAAATACATTAATATCTACTTTTTGATATTCAAAACTCACTTGATAATCAAACATTTGATCTTCGAGATGAAAATTACAAGATAGGCTGTTTTTACTATCAAATATCAAGAATTTAAAGACCATAACTTGAAAATATGATAGAAAGATACCATATATGTAATAAGAGAATCTGGTTGTGTATAATCTACCATTCCTTAATATCATCCCTTTTCCATCAAGGCTTTTTGTGCTTAAAGGCTTTAAATTTCATTTTTTGTACTTTAAAGAAAATTTTGATTTTAGTATGGTATGAAGATATATTTGTATGGTAAACAAATATTTTTAAGATAATTTTATGATTTCAGAATGTTATTATATGTGTGTTTTTTTAACTAAAACTTTTTGATTTCAGTATATTGTACGATATATGCATTGTTTATTAGATATTTTAAAACAAATTTTTGATTTAAGTATATTTATAAAGATATATCTGTGAGGTAAACAAATATTTAAAGAAAATTTTAAGATTTCAGTATATTATAATATGGGTTTTTTTGTTTGTAGTTGAAAAGAAAAATTAAGATTTCAATATATAAAAATGAATGAATTTTTGATAAATGCACCTTTCTATAAAATTTGAAAACCTAAAATGAAATCAGGATAAATTAAAAAAAAATTCAGCATCTTTCAATTCAATAGGATGTTTTAAACATGATTTTTTGCATATTGGTAAATTAATTATTCTAAATTTCATCTGATTTTCCCACAAAAATATGACTTTTGCATGCTTTTCTCTTATTATTTTAGCGTAAATAAATTTTTTTTTAGAGAATTTGGAATCTGCTACTAGTACAAAAGACGTGACTGGTAATAAAATTCACGATCAACATTACTTTATTTCAGTCTATTCTAAAAAAATTGCATTAAACCAATTAAAAAATGCTAAGTTACAAAAAAAACTTTAATTTTATAAGTATAATTATAAAAAAATATTTCTAACATATAATAGTTTATTATAGTTATAATTGATAACAATGGAGGAGCTATATAATTATCACATAAATATTATATATTAATAAAGATAAAGTTTGCAATTATTAAAATTTAAATAAAAAATAGCTCATATTGAAAATTATACATAACATCAATAAATGTTTTACAATGATTTTTGAATATCTTCTTGATTTACTTTTATCTCATCGTCTATCTCTACATTAAATTATAAGCATTGAATATTACAAAAGCCTATTTGTTGGTAAATAACTTAAACTTGATTTAAAATAATACTTAATTTAACAATTAGATCAAATTATTTATAAGGACAAAATTGGTTGCCGTATAAAAGAGTTCACAAATCTTAAATCCAATTCTAACTCACAAGTATAACATTTAAATGCGGTCAATATATCTGGAAAGAGTCATTCTATGTTAATATCAGGCATTAATTGTCAAATTAAAAGATTTTACGGAAGAGTAATTTTTGATTTAAAATGAAGAAGAATGTGAATCTATCATCTTTTAATTTTAAAGATTATAATTATAGCTCAACTCACTATAAAATATTTAAGAATTGTATTTTATGCAAAGCGTTATAAAATTTTTTCATCTCATACATAAAATAAAACAAAGATAAGGCCCAGATATAGATTAAAACATTTTTTATATATTTAATTTTACTTTTACTGTAATAGTTGTACATAATTGAAAACAATCGTTTATTTGATCAGATTTGAGTTAAACCAAGAAGAACAAATCATAAAAGAATTTGATTCTATTGTTTACAATTTTTATATCATCAGCTAATACTTATATTTCTTATATTATTACGATATCTACTATTTTTTCAATAATTAAATTATATTTCCTAGGCAACTTACTATATCTTATAAATTATATACTTACAAGGTATATGTATTTAATAATGTGTTATAGATTATTTCATCATCACAATATTTTAATGCCACTGGTATTATCCGCTTTTTTACTAAAATATAAATATATATATTTTTTTAAATCTAATATTTTATTTAGTTTGAATATATTGAATTTTCAAATTTTATCAAAGATTATTTTGAGGTAAGCTTTTCTATTTGTGCCCATAGACGATAACATTCCAATAATATTTAAAAACTAAATCTGGTTCAATTTATAATATAAGTTTCTAAATATTCACGATATTGCTATTTTTAACTTTTCTGTTGTCTAATATTCGAAAAATACCACTTTATTTTATAAATATGAAGACATATTCCTCTACAGGTTATTTTACTAATTATCTTATTTAACTCTAACGCATAGAGAACCTATTTCATTGAAAATAAGACCTAAAAATTGATAATTCTATTTATGGAATTATCGTATAAATAATAGAAAAGCGCACATTTTTTGATCAAAAATTTTAAATATTGTTAAAAATATATAGTAAAATAATTATGAGCTTAGTATATATGTTTATGGACATGTTTAATTGCCCTAATAAAGTAAATTGATATGTATAAACGATGTGAATACCTCTTCTACATATTTTACTTAATTTCTGTATAAAATTTTAAATTTGAATTTATATCGTATTTAATTATCATTAAATTATTTAATCGTTGAATCTGGTAAACGCTTTTTATTCAGTAATTGATTTTAAATAGTCAAATGACTATAGAATTTATGTCTGAGTGTGTCATCTTTATAATAATCGAATAATATATCTTTAATGGTTAAATAACTTATTTAGTTGTATAAAATCAAAAAAGCTTTTATAATACAATGTAATTTAACAATAAACACAATTTTTTCAGCTTTGGAAAAAGAAAGTGCAATTTAAATTATTTGCACATTGCCAAAATATTAAAATTTGGATACAATTTAATTTTGAAATAAAAAAAATAGGTAAAAAATCGTACGACGTCTTTTATTTCTTGCTTTTAATAAACTAGATATAAATTTTTTTTGTTTATAAATTTATAGCAGTTTTTGCATTTTTTTTATGCATAAATTACCTTTTAAAAAATTGAATAAATGTTATAAATTTTACATGTTTATAATTTTAACCATATATCACCTTTATTCTGTCTTCTATATATTATATATATCGCAGAAAATCTTATAAATCCTTCTGATTTCGATTACGCACTATGATATTCACTTCAACCTATTATTATGGCCTTAAAAGTTTTCTTATATACTCAAGTAACAGAATAATTAATAAAATTACTCCGGTAGATAAATTTATGATCAAACTTTGATTTTTTACATACTTTCTTAAAGATTTTCCAATCATCTGATCATAAAATTAGTCCCAGATTTGTATATTGACATAGAAGCTCATTATAGTTTTGTATATTCATTCTAAACTTCAGTTGCGCATATTTTTTACAAAAAAAAATATTTTATAATCTAAATCACCCATACGCTTATAAGTCGATGTCCCGATTGTATTTTATAGCACTCATTTGTATTTCACAAACTTCAAATATTATATTAGCACGTATTTTTATTTTTTTCTCTCGTTTTAATTGCATTCCACACATTTTTTGCATTCTCTTAGCCCATTTACAAATCGTATTTGGACTACATTAAACTCCTTCAATATTGATGTAGCTGGCATCTTATAAATATATAGCCAAAAAAAAAGCCACTTCATTTTTTAGCATATCTTTGGAAAGTTTAGATGGTTTCCTATTGCAGTGTGTGCCCTGCATTCGCTTTTTACAACTACATTTCTTATTTTTCTCATTTAATACTGACTTATACCGGCAAAAAAAACGTATTTTATTGATTTATAAATTATAAAATTACGTTTTAGATATATTATGGCTTCTGCTGCACTTTTCTATGCCTTCTTTAATATTTCGTGCTTCATTTTCTATAAGTTTCATACATTATTTTATATATTTTCGAATTTAGATGAGGCATAAAAGCCAATGATAGAAATTTGAGGGCGAAATTTTTTTAATTTTTTGATTTTTCGTAATCACTGGAATTGATATTTATTTGGATTTTATTTATGCTCAAAATTATGGTTTAACGTAAAATTTAGATTTAAAAAAGATTCAGAGGAATTAAAAGTGATTAGAAAGTTCATCGAGAACTGTAAAGGTTTTTATATTAAACTATTTGTTTAGTTAATTTTATGCTTTAAATAATCTTCACAGGATTAATTTATTTTAATGTATTAAAGCGGAATCCCTAAAAAACAAATCACCTAGGAAAACCAATAGATCTATCTTTGTTTTATCTAGTTTTGTTACCTAAAATAATATAATTGAATAAAAATATGGTTAATCATAAGATAATTTAATTAGTTAGCAGATTTAATCATATTAAAAAAAAATAATATTTTGTGAAAATGTCGTTGATCTATTATATTCACGGTACTTCAGTTTAAAATTAACGCGTACTTGTTTAAATTATTGCGTATTGTTGTATATTATGAATTTTTTAATTCAATGCAAAGTTTTTCTTATTTAAATTCGACATTTTTAAATAAAAACAGTGATTATGTGGGAACTTATCAGATGTAGTCTTCCTTTGCTTATTATATACGACGTTTTTGTCAATCTAGTAATATACATAGTGCTATTTAATTTCACATCTTCACATAATTTGATTTTTTTTTCAAATAAATCCCATTTATATTGGCTGGATTGTATTCATTTTATTCCCTGTCTTTATTATAATCCAAACACCACTATTTTATGCGTTGACCTCGCATATACTATTATAAAAAGCATAATTCGAAAAACAATGTGGAAATGAAGTGCGTTATTCACACTTTTATTTCGCATGTAATTTTAGGTTCCAATCTTAAATTATACAAAATATATATTTTTTATGATATCTTGATTATAACGCAGTAAAATATGTAAAGATCTTCAGTGTTAAGATGCTAAAATATATTTGAGAAAAAAATTGAATTACTTTTAACTATAAATACTTTGAGTGAAAAAATTTGATATTTTATTCTCATAAAAACATAATTTATATTTTTAAAAGATAGAAGCCGAGGCATTAAATCAAAAAAATAGATTGATCAAGACAATAAAATTACATACTTATAATCAGCAGATGTATATTTAAGAATATGAAACAAAATGACGATAATAATTATAATAGTTATATACTATACTATATTACAATGATTTTCCCTTGAAAATATAAATCTATTGATCAACAAAAAAATATTTAACTTGATCGGGGAGGAAATAATAAATCATATTTGATATACTAGCGAATTTAAAAAAAAGGTTTGAATAATTCGGGCTATTTTGTCTATAAATATATTTAATAATTATAATCTATAAAAAAAAGTTAACAGAGCAATCTTTGCATTTTTACAAATTAAAAAATCCTAAAGGGCCCCAATAAATCAAATCTAGATAAATTTTTACATGTTGATTATTTTGTATTTATTTTTGAGCTATAAAATTCAGCAATACATTCTTAATTTGATACTTTAGACACTGATAAATACCATTTGGTCAATATTTGTGAGCTTTATGCTGAATTGAATGGTGTATCTAGGAAATTTGATATTTTCTGTTTAATTTGTGTAAAAAATAATTTTAATAATATTTTACATGAAAGAATTATCTTCTACAGTGCATGTAGTAAGTTAGATGGAATATCTGTAAAATCATATAAACAAATCTTTGTAATTGCATTTCTTATTTCAAAAACCTATTAATAATAGACAACAACCTTAAAATTTCAAAAATTCTAAGATTTTTAAACTGTAAATTTATTATATATATTTTTTAAGGGTTACTACGACAAATATTTTAGGTATTTTATCATATTTTGCTCTAAATATTATTGAAAGAAATAATTCTTTAAATCATTGCATCTCTCAATATATCAAAAAATAAATTTTAGATCAGACAAAATTTTTATTCATCTAAAATTTTACCCATAAAAATGTTGTACATGGTTTATTATATTAAGTATATACGAATTATCCTTTTGTAAATAGTAGAACTCCAGATGGGTTTTGTTTATTTCTTACTCGAATAACTTAGTAGTTTATAATGTTCAAAAAAAACCTGATGTGATCTAGAAAAAACGTGTTTTATTTTACGATCTCCCATGAAATTATATTTTATTTATTTATGGGTCAATTTTCTTTTTATCGATTTATCTATTTAGACGTGTTTAGCGTGTTGGTAATATTGCACAACTCCTTGATGCATCTTTTGACACTTTCCTCTGCTCTATCTTCATCAACTGCTCTTCTTCTTTCAAATGAGATGAGTTCAAGTGTCTTGCGGAGTGTGAGAGCTTGCATGTATGCTTCTACTTCGTCCGGGATTTTTAACTCCTTAACATATTTTTTATGATATTTTGTGACCACCCCATCCCAAGTCATCAGATATGGTATTATTCTTGTTTTACATTTGTAAATTAAACCAAGTTCATTCGCCAAGATGTCATACTTCCTATATTTTTCATTCTCAACTTCAGTCAAGTTATCAAGGCTAGTTATACCTATTTCAATCAGCGTAATCATATTTCCCATGAAATTATAAAATAATCTTTACGCTTAGGGTTATTTTTTTGATGTATTTTACAGTTTATGTTGTGTATATTATAATTATTTCTAAGATAATTTTATTAAAATTACATTTTCGATTTTATTATTTATGTTGTGTATATTATAATTATTACCCATGCTTCATAAAAAAACAATCATTCATGTTTTTAGAAAATAAAAGAATGTTTTACGCATAAAAGAGTCGTGATAATTTAGTTTTCTCAAGCTGAAAACCTTTTGTTGTATTTTTACAGAAATTATAATTGTTATATAGAAAAAAAATGTATTTGACCATAATAACTATGTGATGCCAGCGAAAATTCCAAGCTTTTAAAAACCTTTATATATTGATTTTTGTGAAGCATGAATGCTAAAAATTACCATGCTTAACGTCAAAATTTAGTGATAGTATGATTTATGTGATTAAAAAACAAGAAAAAGTCAACCAAGTCTCTTGAATTCTTGTAAAATTGAGTATCAACAATTTAAAATATTTTGTTGAAAAAAAAATACAAGCTAGAAATATTTCTGGGTTGTTAAATACTTCAATAAACTAAATGAATAAAGTTGGTGAGTCCGACCATTGTGTTTTTCATGGAATTAGTAATTCATTGTTTAATTTTTTTTGTGTGTCATTGGCTTCTTTTTAATTATAGCATCTAAATTTATGATTTATATATAGTGGGACAAATAAAAAAAGATCACCTTATATACTTCTTTATTATAATTTTACCAAGGTTTGAATAATGAGAATCTATAAGGTTATAAATACCTTTTGTCCTTATATTGGTGCAATTTTTTTTATTTAACAGTGACGAAATATTATTTTTCTTATAAATAATTTCATTATAGCAAATACATTTTCTGATTGTAACTCAATATTATCTTATGTTATACTTCTTGATTGGATAACAAAATATAAGTGTTGAAATAGGAAAAACTGGGGTTTTTATTTTATATTGTTTAAAATTATGGTATTTTTCATTTAATAGAAATATTGATGTTAAATTAGCTAAAATATGTTGTTTATTTATAAAACAATTTCATTTTATGCTATTTTTAATTTGATTAAAATATAGATAATAAATTAGCGAAGATGTATTGAATTCAATATAATATTGTTTATTTTATTTTCTTTGATTTTTTTATGGTAAAATAATAATATGTTTTAACAGTTTATTTTAACTTCTATTCAAGCTCAAATAATTTTCCATTAGAAAGAGTTATATCTACTTTTAAAGACATTGCTTAAAATATGCCCCAAATGTATTCAGAGAAAAGAAAGGTAGTCAAGAGAAATCCACAATCCGCGCTCAAAGATAATTTAATTGCACAATCCACACTCTCGAGACAAAACATTTCTGACATACCAAATTATTCTGATATTCCGGGAATGAACAGCATAAGAAATGCTATTCATGATTTCTTTATATTTCCAATACAAAATAAGAATACGAATCTTTCAAATAAATTGTTGATCAAAGGTGGTACGGGAAGTGGAAAAACGTTTTTAATTAAATCAGTTTGCAAAGAAAATGGATATGTGATTATAGATATTAAAGCACAAGACTTAAAAGAGGGTGTAGAGAAATCTAAGATATTTAAAAAAGCTTTAATACATATTTCTGATCTGGAAGCACTTGAAGATACGAATGTTATTATAGATCTGTGCCAATATCTTCAAGAAATTAATGATGTTTTTATTATTGGTGAAATTATTTCGGATATAGATTCTCGGCTTAGGAAATACGGTTGTTTCGAAAATGAAATAAAGTTATCTGTACCAAATGAAAGGGAAAGATACGAGATACTATTGTATATCTCTAAAAAATACTTAATCGGCATTTTAGATACTGCGGACATAGAACAAATAGAATTGGATTTTTTAAAAGAAGTCGCGAAAAATACGCCCGGACTAAGTCCCTCTGATCTTTCCATTATCAATAGAAAGGCAGTGACAAAATCAATAATAAGAAATGAAACTCTCACAGAACTCCATTATAACGAAGTTTTAAAGGAAAAGAATGTAGTTACTGGCTCTATTTCTTTCGATGAAATCGGGGGCCTCGAAAATGTAAAGAAAGAGTTATTTAATACTATAATTTTACCATCTCTTCATTCAGAAAAATACAGAGCTATGGGCGTCAAAAGACCAAGCGGTATTCTTTTATTTGGACCACCTGGCTGTGGAAAGACCATAATAGCCAAAGCAGTGGCAAGCATGGCACATAATAATTTTATATCAATAAAAGGACCCGAGTTGATTAGTAAGTTTGTTGGCGATACAGAAAAAGAGCTTCGTGATCTTTTTGATAGAGCAAGACAGCTACAACCATGCATCATATTTTTTGATGAAATAGACTCTTTGTGTAATAAAAGAGGCACTACTGATTATAATGACAGAATTGTAAATCAAATTCTGACTTTAATGGACGGTTTTGAAGAAAGAGGAGACGTTTTTATCATTGGAGCAACAAATAGGATTGAAAATATTGATGGTGCTTTTTTACGCCCCGGTAGATTTGATAAAATAATTGAAGTACCCCTCCCTGATTTTGAAGAAAGAAAAAAAATATTTGAAAAATATACTAAAAATTTACTTTTAAATGGTATAAATTTTGATGATTTGAAGACAAGTGGTTTTAGTGGTGCTGATATTTATGGAATTGTCAAAGAAGCATCAACTTTATTCATTCAAGAAAGCATGGACTCTAATATAAATAACTTGCAATTTAAGCATTTCGAACAGGCCACTCAGAAATTAAGATTTTTATATGAAAAAAGAAAATAAATTTATGATTTAAAATAAATGACGCGAAGTTGTGATTTTTATTTTTTAAAAGAAAAGGTATTTTAATAAATTATTTAAAGTGTATGATTTTGTATTAATAAGAAAGATAAAGTCCATTAACTTTCCTTTATTTACTTTTTTTTACTCTATTTCCAAAGAATCATGCGTTTCTTTAACAGGCTCACCCTTTTCAAAAGACAGAACTAGCAAACCATTTGTTAAATTTGCTTTGGGGTTTTTTATTTCGAACGGGTATGACTTCATAAAATGACCAGTACTCGTGCTATGATAAACCCACCCGTCTTCTTTTCTGCTTTCGCCTTTATCAAATTCAATAAGATAGGAATTTTTGGAAATCTTTAAATTTATTTCATTTTTTTGTGTTCTTGGTGGAACGTTAAAAGATACTTTTAATTTATCACCATCTATCTTCTCTTCTCCAAAATAACGCTCTATATTTGAACAGTTTTCACTCATATATAATTTGGGTTTTTGTTTATTTATATATATGTTTTCTCCTTTTAATATTTAATGGATGGTTCTAGTTGGTGTTGGTAACTAATAATACATATATATAAATTAATGTTTTTTTTGGGAATCTTGACATTTAATTCGAATTTTAGGCGAATCAAATTTATAAGTTCTCATCACATTAGGCATTTCTATATAAATATATTTCATATATAAAATATGAGTTTTATTTTTTAACGATGAATTCTTATATATACTAAGAACAAAAAATATACTATTTTAAACTTAATAATCTAAAAATATTGTTTGTGGAATCGATTAAAGCTATAAAACCTAAACATAAAATGGGCTTAATTTGTCATTTCAGAACGCAAAGAATTATTTTTGTCATTTCATAAAGCTGATTATATGTTAAATATAAAATATTTTTAGCATGATATTCATAATAATTACATTTTAATTTTATAGAGCTATATATATTTTATGCAAAATACACTTATTTCATCATTACAGAATCCGAAAAATTATTTTTGTCATTTTTTAAAGCCATTTATATGTTAAATAAAAAATACACCTTTTTTATCATTAAAGAACCCAAAGAATTGTTTTTGATATTTTGTAAAGCTATTTATATGTTAAATATAAAATACAATATTTTTATCAATAATAATTCATAATAATAACTTGTATAGTTCAATAAAGTATTATAATGTAATACTGATACTGTGAATTCATAATGATCTCCTTTTATTCATGTAAAAGAAAATTCTATAAAGACATACATTTTGAATTATATTCAGAGGTTTTATTTATTAAATACAGATAAGTGGAAACACAGAATTACCCAAGAAATAGATTTTATGCCCGCCATATATACCTTAATATTTTGTGTTTTTTCCAGCCTTTTATTTTTGTGATACTTAGAGCATAAATTATCGGAGCTGGTACGTTTCAAATCACGTATTTTCGCCAATACTTTATTTTTCATTCCCCAATTATTTTGGTCAGAAAATGCATAAAAGATTTAATAAAACGCTAATTTCTTGTTAAGACATTGTAACAATATAATTCCCAAAAAAAATTGCTAAAAAATCCATTTTTTATAATTTTTTAAACTTAATTTTCATTATAACCCAAAAAGGCGATTTTATGATTTCACAATTCCGTTTTGAAGCTAAAAAATGTTTCATTCATTTCTTATTCGATATCTTATGAGACATCGACTTTAGCCTGGAACAATTTACCTCGATTGTGTTCGTATGTGTCCTATTATCTGGATTAACAAAGCGTAAAATGGTTTACTGCATAATATAAAAGGCCAAGTTTAGTTATTCTAGAATAACAACCTCACCTATCTGAAAATATTATACTTCTTCGCAAAAATAACATTAAATAAGGCTTGGAAGCGTTTTAGAAGTGCGATTTTTTACCAAAAAGTATTGAACGCGACAAGATTCGGTACGTTCAACCATATTGAATGCCCTAACCCCCTCTACACTGTTCCTCTGTGGTATTTTAAGTTCTCACAATTGTCATTTGCCAATTTAAAAGAAGATTTATGCCCTACCAATTTTTTTAAGCCGAGTCATAATATTTTGCAATAATTAGGTTTTAAGATTATGTCACAGAAGATGTGCGGTGCCTTGAGATACTTTTATAATATACAATTTTTCAATATAAAAACTTCATAAATATAAATAAATTAATAATAATGTTTCTTTGATGGGTAATTGTTATTTATTTAGTGTCACACTGCGAAAGACAAAGTTTGTGTTATGCACATTCGCGAAGTGCACTTAATGTATTTTAGAGATGGCGAAAAGTTAAAACTTACGTAAAAAAACCAAAAAATGTGTCGAGCGAGCATCTCTTCAAGTCTAGCGTGGAATTAATCTATGAGACAGGTTAATTTTTCGAAGTATTTTCGACATTAAAAATAAGGGTATAAAAACTAAAAGATGACCCAAAAATGCCACATTAAATACGGACATCAACCTAAATAATCACGAGAAAATAGTCTTAATAATACAAAGTAATGAGTATTAATGTATTTTATTTTTGAAAATTCAGCATTCACTTTTATCTGAAAAGTAAATATATCATAAAGTCGAAAATATAATTCTGGAAATCCTTTATAGAAATTAATCTGAACACCCTAAAAAAACAGAAAAAATAACAAGTAACTATTTTAACAGATAATTTAATCATAAAATGTTTTAACATTTATAATTAATCTTTAAATTTCATTTGAATTATTTTATTTATATATTTTAAAAACGCCAATAATGGGAATAATTACATTAAAGGGTAATTTGTGGGACGGTGTATATATGGAGATAATAAATGTGAATTAAGTTCACTGAAGATATATTAGAATGCTAAAAATATTATTGAAATCACGTGATAAAACTAGAATAAATTGATAATAGAAGAGCACATATTTAATGGTGTTCGGTGCGTGATTTTACGAAGCCTAGTATTTATTTCAGAAAGATGCAATTAAAGATTTACAGAAACCATTAAAGCTTCATTTCTAATATTTTATAATGGATTAAATAAAATTTACTTACGGGTGGAAAGCATATAAAAAAGTTTGTGTAATTTTTTTTTGAAAAAAAAGAGGTAAAATTATCCGAAATTACAAATATCTTATTATATTACTTAAATAAACATAATTGTAATTAGTATAAAATTGAAGTATATAATTTTCTGCTAGAAACCGAGAATAAAATGATTTTGATTAATTATTTCAGTGTTTTACCTTCAAAAAATGAATTTTTTTATTAAATCAGGGTAGAAAAAAATCATATTATATCTGTATCTAAACAAATATCTCTCACAATTTGTTTTAAAAATCGCACAGAGTGTATATATTATATCAAACCCAATATTTTATGGTTTTTTTTTACTATTCTGTAAAAATAATCTGTTTTATTTTAAATTTCAAAGTTTTAAATATCATCTTTTTTTTTGAAAAGGGAAAATAAATTTATACAGTAATTAGTTTATTTATTTTTATTATATTAATAAATTATACAAATTACGTTTCATATATGTAAAGAAAATTACTTACGTCATTTTTGAAGTCTTAAACAATATTTTTGAAATGAAAAATTAAACAGTATAAAGATGTTTTAAAATAATAGTAAAGGATTTTGCGTATTCTGATTGTTTTTGTGGAACAATAACGATAACTATTCCTTAATAATATATTAAATGCAAATTACATAGCTAAAAAAACATTATTCAATAACAGTCTTTGATTCTATACATTTAAGTCGTTTTTTGCAGTAAAAATGGTTATTATTGATAAAAATCTATATTAAAAGAAAATTAAAACACAAGAATCATATTTAAAAATATCATTTTTGTTACTGTGCGTTCGGGTTGGTTTTGCGATCAATAAGGATCTTTATTGTTCCATAATATATTATACGAAATTTCACAGCATTGGCATATTTTAAAAAGTTATTTTGAATATATGGTTTTAATTAATTTTTTTGCAGACAATTGGTTTTTTTTATAATTAACATATTTTGTTGTTTATAGCTAAATAACCAGATTGAGTCATATAAACAAACCTTGGGATTGATAAAAACCGTTGAATTAATAGGTCTTTAACGGAGAAGAGTGTTGAAGAAGACTTCAGAGAGGAGAAAATAGCGAAAATATTATTATGCTGTTCACACGAGAGATAAAAATTTGTGCTGAAAAAAAAACCGCAAAGATAATGAATAAGTATTCCTAGAAATAAATATTTTTTATTTATTTATGGCAATATGCCGAACCTATGATTAACATCATATGGTGACGACAGAAAAAAATAGATAAGGGGAAATCTGCCAGAGACAAACTACTATAACACTAGAAGATTCAAATATATTCTAAAGCGAAATAGAACTAGAAGTGGTTCAAGACTTTTATTTTTCACATTTGTGCTAGACAAAAGCATCGAATGAATCTAAAAAAGTGATTGTAACACATAAGGTAATTCGAAAATCGCTTAATAAGAAGCTAATAGACTATATATTTTTATCGAACCTTTTGGAAAAGGGAGATAAATTGTGGATTCTTTAAAAGAACTTCTGAAGTTTAAAGAGCTATTGAAGTATCAAACTAAAAATAAAACAAGAAGGCTGGAGTGCTGGGAGGGATATATTGCTAATGTAAGAATTCTGGTCATATTTGTAGGTTCAAGAAGAGAAAAGAAAAAAAACGGCATTCTAATATTTAACAAATATTATTTTCAAATTAGACAGATAACACCATATAAGTGAATTAAATTTATAACGATCGCAAGGCAAAATATATAAAATTATTTATCTCTAATGAAAATTTCGGTTTTTTAGAGTTGAAAGTGCATAGTCAAAACAAAGAGAGGCTTTTCTGTATTTATAAAATGACTGAATATTTCTAAAGAATTGAGAGAAAGGACTATACAATATATTTACAAGCTTGAAAAACAATAATGATGGAAATATTTGTGTGAAGTTGAAGACCTCAATCTAAGTTTTTGAAAAACTAAATGTGAAATATATATAAAAGAAGCATTCACTGTATACAAACAGAAAAAAAACACCAAAATAGAAAGGAGTTCGAATTTTTTAGCATATTGTATATGTGGAACTCCAAATTATTGGGTTTTAACAATCTACAAAATATCTTTATACGAGTAAATCTACGATTTTTGATATAATTAGAGTGCAAAGTGTCGAGATATATATTTATATATAATATAATTTTGTATTCATAAACAATAAAGAAACATCGACGTTTAATGCATAAGGTTTTAAATTATAAAAAATATTTTTTTAAAGTCAAAGACAATATATTCGGTTAGCGAAACCCGAAGTAAAGATTTAAGGTGTAATAATAAATGATAAAGAAATTATAGCGAACGAGGGAAAGAAATTGTTGCGCTAATATACAACGCTGAAATACAAAAAGCAGATACGAAAGTTTCGCGGACTTTAAAATTGTTTAGAATATTTATACGGTATTTTTCCAAATTATCGATGTATTTGACAAAAATTTATTGAAAGTACAAAAGATGTAAAATCACCCAAAAGTTTACAAAGAATTTTAAGGATAAATCAAAAATTATAAATATAAGATAGTTGTATTTAACTGGTTAAGAAGATTTAATTTGTCTTAAAACAGGGGTATCTAAATTGAAATTGGTGTAGTTCTTGCACATGTTGTTGGAAAGGAAATAAGACCGATCGAAATGCCGATTAAAATACTTACAACCCTGAAACATGATATGGGATTTCATAACAAAAATTCTTGGGTTTTTTAAGATCAATAAATAGGTTTTGGCGTGAATTAGGAGAAAATAGATTATGTTTAATAACAGATCATAAGATAATGGGACATATAAAAAGCAATCCAAAAATGAAAACAAGAGAATAAAGAGGTAGGGATTGTAATTATTGCAAATTTTGATTCATAATAGAATATAATGAGCCCTATAAATTTCAAAAGGTGTATGTTTTATGAAGAATGAATAAAGTTAAATACAAGGATGTTAAAGTTAAAAAACTCTTAAATAAAAATCTAGAAAGAACATTTGTGGTGAAATGAAGAAGTGGACCCCAAAAAGTATTGAAAGATGAAATTTATCGAATAAAAAATAACTTAAAAATAAATGAAAGTGCAAATGTGGTAAAAAATATATACAGAAACGGGCACCAGCGTTTACCAATGCTTACCATGAATTAAGAAATTTATATTCTTGGCTTGGGATCAAAAATACACTAGTGATCGGACCAGTCTATTACATGACAAAAAAAAGATGAAAACCAGCACAGTACGTTGAAACATATAAAAAATTGTGAATTTTTGCAGTTTATATATTTTAATAGATCAAAAAATATCATTAATAATTATAATCGACTAGTTCATGAGATTATTATTTGCTAATGTCGTTTAAAGTAAAAAATCAGATAAATAAATGCATAAAATAGCGATCATTAGTATATAACGACCTAATGGTAATAACAGATCATATAATTGGGTTTATTATCTATTATTTTAAAATTTTGCCTAAAAAGTGATCGATCATCATCGCAATGAGGCTAAATCCTACTAGATCAATTTATACTTGAAAGGTTTATAGAGCATTGTGAGCGTCAAGTCTATAAATGAAAGTGTATAATTTAGAAGAGAAGCTGAAATGCGTGATCGACAGGTACAATGATACTTTAAATACATCAAATAGCTGTACATCATTGAAAGCATACAAAAAGAAGGGAAACAATTATCTAAAATACACAAATAGACTATAAAGTAATAGAAATATATTTTCAAGTAAACAATAGAAAAAGTGGTCAAAATAAAGAAAATTGGAGAATAAGGAAATTAAACAATCACAAAAAATAGTAAAATCCAGGAAAAAAAATTATAAGATAAGCGTATAATAAAAGAAAAATGTATTTATGGTTCTTACATGGCTAATCAAGATTATAGTATGTTGGTGAAATTTAATTTATGTATATTTATCGGTTTACAGCATTCGGATATTTTACGCGTGGTAGTATTCCGATTTCCTGTAAATTAAAAACAATATATTTATATATGTGTATTATTACATTTTTTTTTAATTAATAATTTCATGAAAACAGCGTTTTATCGATAAAAAAATGCTTCTGATTGTTAGCACATCTCACTTTTTGTCCGTCTAAAATTTTATTGTTACATAAAATAACCTAGGAATACTATAAAAAAATGCCTCTTTTGAATCACTTACATTCTGACTCACCATTAGATATAAAATTCATACCTATTTTTTTTATTAGGAACGTTTTTATGTTTGTTTTTTATAATTTCTTTAGGCTTAAACTTCAATTATATCACAAATATCATACTTTTAAGGTTTTTTTCTATTTATATAAAATCCCTTACGTAGAATTCAAAAAATACAGTAATGTTTTTTTCATTGTAATTATATTTCCCTTAATTCTGGATCAGCTCGTTATAATAAATAATTTTACATTTTAATGCCCCTTTAATACGCCGTAGTTTCTATTTTATATATAAAATAAGATTTTTTGCAAAAAAAAACTGTAATTTTCAAAAAAATATCTTTTCGTGATAAATAAATATTAATAGTATTATAAATTTGTAGAAAAATTATGAAATTATCACAAAAATGGGCTAATAGGAAACATATTTATAATTTTACTAAAATTACATAATAAAAAGTCTGAACTAATAGAATATTAATGAAAAAAATTACAGTAAAAATAAATCATGAATCATTTTTTAAACATTTAAATAAAAGAACAAATAAGATAAAATATGTCGGTTGAACGATCTATTTATAAAGAAGCCATCATTATAATTCGAATATGTGCATAGAACATTGAAGCTATAATTATAAAATTCATTCTATCATGATAAAAATTATTGATCTTATATTGTTTGGATTTTGTATCTTGTGCTAGTTTAAGAGGCAAGAAATATTCGTTAATAAATTTTTGATCCTTTTCTAGAATATTTTAAACATATCTTCAAGTTCAAGAGCCCAAACAAGAATTACACAGGAAATAAAAATTTCAAATATCACTAGTTATCGAAGCAAAATTATTTACGATGCGCAAAATCTGAGGAGAATTTTATAGCACACAAAATATTTTTAGTTTTATCTTTAGATGTAAATCAGATAGATGTGTTCACTTTTTTGGGATAATATTGTTAATTGAAATGATATATAATTATAGAATAAATAAAAAAATACTTTTTTAAAAATTTATATTTATATATCTATTAGAATTATTTTAATTTTAAACACAACTTTTTACCAAATAAATTCATTGTCTTATTTCCTATTTTTCTCTTACATTAAGCATGAATTCTTATGAAAACACCTTTTTCCTTATTTTACCCCTGAATATGACATCTTTTTATATCTTTATTGATCTCATTTTTCTTTAGAAGATCTAGATATAATATATAATCTTTATGTTTACCGATATGTTTTAATTTATACATCACTAAATATTTGCAGAATTATACAATTATGACATCTAATGAACTTCTAAATGATTTTAAAGACAATAATTTTCATTTGTTGCTTGTTTTTTCATCGTCTTACTAGTCTGTTAGATTTAAAAAATAAACATAAGAAAAGGGGCGACGTAAAATATATGTTTGCAACAATATTACTATATATAACTATCTTTACAAAAATAAGTTTATATTTCGGCTATCTCAATTTTTATATTCCGTTAGTTGTCTTTTTTTTCTTTTAGTTTATGAAAAATATAGAGTATTTATCAGATTCTTCCTATTTTTATGCTGAATTATTTTTGGCGGCTTTTCAGGCACATATCTCTTAAAAACTTCCAGATATTATAATCAATCAATTTTAACTTGATCATTTTATGACTATTGTTAGCAAAGTGTATACCAAAAAATAAAAATACATATTTCAAATTATCCATCGCTTTCCAGGCTTCTAAGCTTCCTGGGATTTACAGAAAACAAAAAATAAACCAACATTTGCAAATGTTTAGCTATCCCGTGTTCAAGTGCTTTACTAAAACTACATATTTTAGCTACAATTTCTGTGCATTTGAAGATAATTTAACCTTCATTGCATTCTAAGATTTTCTTAGCTGTATGTATTTATACATAAATTAGGGTAATCGTCAAATTCAAAAAAAAATGTTCTTAATTATCAAGAACCATGATGTCTTACGTTGACAAATAATTTTATTTACTTCGTAGAAATGACATTCGACACAAATTCGGCTCTAATAAACGGAATAACTTATAATTAAGGTCTTAAATCTGGTTTTAATTTACAGAAATAATATAGATCATGAAAATATCAAATAATGGCCCTACTTAAATTCAATGGTTTTTTATTATAATAATTTGATTAAATTGAGCATGGGAATTTAATTATTTTTATATAACATGTCGCACAAAATTAGCAAAAAAAATTCAAGTAAACCTTTGTTTCAGATTCCAAATTTTTTTAGATGGCTTTACAACATTATTTTAAGTTAATATTAGTTCATTTTGTTTTTTCGTATATTTTTAGTTAAAAATTATAATTTTTATTTGGTTTTATGCTGTGAAATCTCAAGTATGATTTGTATAAACCTGATCTTTGTTGCTCAAGACTGCATTTCTAGTATTAATTTAAAATGCTTAAGGTTTTAAATTTATTTTTTTTAAGCCGGATATTTTTATCATTTAGAGGTACATAGTTTTGACCTTTATCGATAATCTATTATTATATTTTTCCTAATATAAATATAATGGTTTTTGGGTGGCAAAAATGGGTTCTCTTAAAGTTTTATATCTAACACAGCCAGGCGCTTTACATAGAAGGTCAAACAAATGTGTCAAATATTCTTCATGGGAAACATACAAAATGATGGGCATCTTGCAAATATAATTCCTTTGCCGAATATTATAAATTTATGTCATTTGAGCATAAATTAATCTTGGTAGTGGCACTATTCTCATAATAATGATCTAGATATATACGCCCAGTTTAAAAGCCCCAAAATTCTAAAAGTATTGATTTTATTTTCTTTAGTTCGAAGTATATTTAATATCAAAAAGATATTATTCGAACACATTGAACCAACCGTAAATAGAAATTTATATAATATGGACCATAAAAGAGATATTTTATGAAATGATTTAGCATAGAAAAAATAGATAGTTATAATAACTATGATTTTGTATTTTATCTATCAGATGTTTCTGAAATTTTATTTAATTATGATTTCGGGTTCTACTGCTAAAAATCAAAGAAATGTTGCTATCTTTAACTAGATTTTATCTAGATAAGGTATTGTATCAAGAGTATTTTTGGGTTTGCGATCAAATTCACCTCCCCCTTTACATTCTATTTATAAAGGTTGGATTATTGAAGTATTTGAGTTTTATATCAAATTTATATTTACGTAAAACTTATCGAATAAAGTATGGTTTTAAGATTATTTTGGAACATCAAATTAATTTTGTTCGTAGATTATATCAGATATAAGTGCATTCTCTATTTATTTTACAAAATATCATATTAAAAGCATGTTTTAACATATAAAATTCGTGTTTTTATGTATTATATCTATAATATTTTTTATTTATGGGTTAAGTTTCTTTTTATCAATTCCATCTATTGAGACGTAGCCAGCGCATTGGGAATATTGCAAAACCCCTTGAAGCACATTTTGACACCTTCCTCTGATCTTCTTCATCAACTACTTTTCTTCTCTCAAATGAGATGAGTTCAAGTATCTTGTTAGTATTGCTGCATAAGCATCTTGAACCCATTCATCCAAAGAAGAAAAGTAGTTGACGTGAAGATCGATTCTAACGTAAATGTCTTGTTAATTTTTTTAAGAAGTTTTGTACATATTCCAATGATACCACATCTTTTTGCTCGGTCACAGCCGCAGTTTCGCATGGTTTGTCTTTGTAGTGCTCTACTTCTGAATCTTCTGTTTTACCCATTTTTATATACTATATTTTAATGAATAATTCTGATAATTGTGTCAGATTCCTGTTTTTAGTAAATTATGTAGTAGAAGTGTGATTTTAAGAATTTTACATCGCTTCATATACACAATTTGTCATTTGATTTCATTTTTTTAACGAGGTTTTAAGCTAATTGATTACAAATTTTTTTAATTAAGTTTAGATGGTTTAAATTTGCTTTTACTGAATGTTAGTATTATTCAGGCCAAGGAAATCAAAATCTTTTATCTCTACATTAATATCTCCAACAATCCTTTCAAGTTCAAACTTCAATTTCTGTGCAATTTTGTAAACCTGGTTTCTTTCGGTTTCATAATTTTTTGCTAAACTTTCTAAATTGATTTTCATTTTTTCTATGTCATTTTCTAAAACAAAAACCTCCGCAGTTCTTTCATTTTTGTCTTTCATTACAGCATCTTTAAGGCTTTCCAGCTGAATTGAAAGAATTCTCTTGTTCTGCTCAAGTCGATTCGATTGCTGTATATAATATTTACCAAGCCTAGATAATTCCTTTTCTGTTGATTCTTGTTTTTCTTTGACATCTTTTAATTCTTCCATAATTTCATCCCCCTTAAATCCCAAATTGTGAATTTCTTCGTCTAATTCAAGAATAATGTGTTTATTTTCATTTATCCGATCTTCTATTATTTTTTTTTGCTCTATTATATCACCAACAACCCTTAAATATTCCTTATTATCTCGCGTTTCTTTGAAAATTCTTAACGGAATATCTTCTTTTAGAATGATTTTAACTTCGTTTATGAGTTTATCGAGTTCTTCCATTTGTACCAGTTTTTTTCTTTCTTCTTCTTTTAATTCGTTGCCTTTACTGAAATTCATAGGCCTTAAATTTTCCAATTCATTGTAATATTTCTCTTTCTTTCTGTTTATTTCTTCTAATTCTGCTGGTTTAATGCTCTGTGTGTTAACTTGTTCTTCTAAAGACTTAACTTTTTGTTCTAAAGAAATATTGGCTTTTTTTTGTTCCTCTGTTTCGACTCTAAGTTTTTGTGTTATAATATCTAAACTTTGAACCTTTGTCCCATAATTTTTTATTTTTTCCATTATTTTCCTTTCTTCTTGTTCCATTTCTCTAAGTTTTTCCATTAAAAACTGCTTCTTGGTCATTCCTTTAGCATTTTTCTTTTCAGAAGCAACACTTTCATTTATTTTACTAATATTCATACTTGTATCAAATTTGCTGTTTTCATGCCGAGTAAGATCCGAATAAGGCGATTTCATTTCATTCTCCAAAGAAACAATCCTCTCTTCCAAAGAATTCAATTCTCTGAGTTTTTCATCTGAATTTCCATATTTCTTTTCTGTAAGAATAGCCACATTCTTTATAAACTCCCCTTCAAGAACCGAATCATCTTTATTATTGAGAAAATTAATATATCCTTTGCACACAAAATCATAAAACATTGAATTGATTATATCCGAATCATTTTTTTTTGCATCCAGCTTTTCGCTAGCCCCTTTCATATATTCCACTAGCTCAACAAGCCAATGAAGAGCCGACAATATTACTGGCCATGTATGTGGCGTGTTGGCAATCAGCTGACCTTTTTTCACTTCACTTATATACGGATATTTGAGTAATTTCAAAATACTAATAATTTCATCTTCTTGTCGATTTGTAAATGAAAAAGATGTGTCAATAAAAGAGAAAAGAAATTTAAAGATTTCTTGGACCTCTTTTGCGGATGGAAACGTACTCAGAAGTAAACTCGGTAGCTTACCAGGATAATTGTTGTTTTTTAAAAATTCATCGAGAATTACTGATGATGAGTACATATTTTGTTTATCTCGTATAGTTTTTGGATCTCTCCTTGGCGTGTCTTCAACTCTTGAAATCGACATTCGTGACGAGTTTGTTGGATTTATCGAGGAACGGATTTCTGTTTGGCCGCCTGTAATTCTTTTCATGAACAGGGTACTAAATTTAATCTTAAATTCAAAATTTTAAATTACTTACTTAGTAAACTCTAAATCATATTTAAATATTAATAATAGCTACTGTGTTTGTTTTGGCTATTTAAGATGGTTAGAAGTTATTTTATACACATAATATTTCAAAAAATAATTAACATCACCATTAATTATAGCAAAGATTTTACTTATTAAATGGCTCTTCTATAAAGAAAGTAAATATATTAGAAACCTTTAAGAGAATTGACATCTATTAACAGTTGCATCTAATCTATAATATTTTTAAATGAATAAAAATAAATAGCTATTAAATAATAAACATAAGTGTATTTTTACACTCGATGCTCAGAAAAAAGTATAATATGCTTTCATTAACATTGTTTCTAATTTTTTCTCATCAAATAGTTGTAAATAATCTTTAAAATATCCCTCTATTGCCATATAATTTGAATAAATCCTTGATTAAAAAAAAACCAAAGTGTATCTTAACAAATAATAGTAAATGTATTATATATTTTCCTGTGAACTACTTTAGGTCTATTGCGCTGTATTTTCTTGTATGAATATTTGACTAATCATAAATTTTAGATTTTTTTCCACCAATTTATTTGTTTTTATATGAAAATTTGATAGCCTTCAACACAAAAATTACTTAATACAGCTCAGCATTTTTTAGACTTATTCTTGTATTTTATTAAAACAAATAGCTTTTATTTATGGGCTAATTATAGATATTATCTTCAAGAATAGCGTTATTGATTTCTTATGAACACATCATATCTATAATATTAGCTACATCCTCTTTTCTTGTATCTTCTTCAATGCCTCTTCTCTCTTCAAGGTCTATTAGTTCAAGTGTTTTCCTAAATCCTGATGTCGTATATTTCTAAATTATCTTTGGTATGATGTTTTTAAAAATTCAAGCATTTATATTATTATTTACGTCAAAATTAAGTTCTACATAGTTAGATTTGATCGGGTATATTTTAAATAGACCCTGCTATCTTAAATATTTTGCATACTATGTCAACTTTTGTGCTGTATACTTTAATAATCTATATTACCGTTTTTTAATAAACTTAAAATTAGGTATTCCTAGAGTTTGAAACGCATTTAAGCATTGACACTGAATTAGTGATCCAAATATTCGACCTAAAACCTTCAGTTTAAGTGATTCAAGTTTTAAACTCTTCCCATACTTAGGAATTATTGTATTAGAAACAGATTATTAGATCTACCTGGCTGCAAAGGCTACAGAAAAAATTGGTAGGTCTATCTACTTAGAAATAAGACTTTCTGCTACGAACATATACGCGTTTGGGGCTCTGAAACAACTAGACTCGATTTAGATATGCGAGTTCAAGTATCAAAGCCATTATTTATATGTTTGGGTATGTTTTCTAGGAGCGGTTACCAAATTGAAATGGTCAAATTAAAACGTTCAAACTTTATTTTCGTTGTTTTTTTTATGTATCAATAAAATGTATATACATTGCAACATTTGGCTAAATTTAAATATTTATATGTACATATTCAGAAAATAAAAGTAAATAAATAAACATATAATATATGACTATATATTTAAATGATCGAAGAGTACTTTTTCGCGGACAAACGGTAAAAAACGCGTAATTTTCTCGGATTTAAAAAAATCTAAAAATATTATTTGGATTCCTCTGAATTGACACAAATTTTTGAAACAGCGCAACCCAGTAAATTAAAAATTCATAAAAATATAAATGAAGATAAAATATTTCAATTCATAACTGTATCATACTGTTATGAAGATGGGAAAATAATAATCACAGGGTTTTTCAATTCAATTATTTGATATTCGCCAAATTAATTGATAATAAATCATGCTTTATAATTTTTCGCTAAATAATATAGCGCTTATTCCAGAAATAAAATTGGGGGAAATTATTTCAAAGATAGTATCTAATAAAAGGGATCAAAACAAGGTAACTTACAAAATTTATACTTAATTATTTTCAGACAATCGGATTTTCGTATCTTAAATGAGCACTCAATAGTTTCTATGTAAAAAAAATAAGTTTTATATATTTCAAGCAAAAAAGTTCAAATATGGCTTTTATTTTCTTTTTTAATTATAAATAGCAATCATACACCATATTTAATGTTTTAGAATGATATGTTAAAACAATTGTGTCCACCATCTACATATTTTAGGATTATACAATATTGTACACACATTTCAAATATACTAAACCACTCACTCACTTTTTGCTGCATATTAAATATGAAAGTAAAAATAATAGTCATTGAAATATAAAAAATGTATAGATACAACAAAGAAAGCAAGGAATATTTATAGAAAAAAAGGTTTTAAGTATTGATAAAATACATAGTTGTGTATTTTCTTTAAGTACTCAAGTGTAAAACACAGATTTTATTTATTTCTTTATATTTTATTATATACGCTTAACTTGTGACCATTTATCTTTCAAGACATAAAGAAAAATAAGTTTTGTATGTTCAAGTTCTTTAAAGAACAATTTAAATACATATAGTATATTACTATCTTTAAAATGATAAATGACTATTTTTGTAGGATTTTTATGCTAATTTTATACGAGGTGTATACGAAAAACTTCGGATATTATTTTATTTCTAATCCTAGATACTATAGCACAGTAAAAAAAATATTGTAAAAAGTTAACCGTAGCAAAAATAATTTAAAGGATATTAAATACAAAAAAATGCATCAATTTTTAAATACTCATAAATTTAGAGATTTTACCAAGATCAAAAAAATATAAGTTAAAATATTATTTAGATTTGCCATGCGAATTTTAAGTTATACAAATGATGGAAATATCCAAAGAAAAATATCACGATTTGACGATTTGAAATGTATATATGACTGATGAAAAGTATTTAAACACAAATTGACTACGATTACACACTAAACGTCTTTATTAACCCATTTTATTTTATATATTGATTATTATGCATTTATTTTAGAAAATTATCAAGTATTAAAAGGCCACAATTGGATTTATATAAAAAAAGTTCTTTTTACAGTTATCTGGCGTTTAAGCATCTGTTCTATCCTTTTAAACTTATCTGCATAGTTAATTTTGGCATTATAAAACCTAATTTGTGCTTAGTTTAAATTTGTAACACTAACTCGGCAATAAAAATCTATTTGTAAACGTAAGTTATAGAGCTCTATAGTAATAAAATTTGATTGAAAAGGCGAAATTTATTATAAACTTGTCGAGACTATAAAAAAATTTATTATATATCATAAAAAAGGATTTCTTCTGTGTGCAATATCGACATTACAATATCACAATGAGAAATATACCTTTAAATCGTGTATGTCACGTCTTTTAAAATGACTTTCAGACATAATTCTTTCCTTTTTAGCTATTATAAATTTATAATTTTAGCATATAGATTCTTTGAGCATCACAGAATTTTACCAACTCGAATTATAGTGCCAGATATATAAATATTAATTTATAAAACGGACAGTGTTGCCGTCTATAAAATACTAATCCAGTATAATTCCATATGTTATCACCAATTTGAATGAGTCACGTCTTGGAAAATATTGGATTCTAGTTGGTCTTTATTATTTAGGTTTTAAATACTTAGGTATATTCAGATTATAATCAAAAATGGTGTGAGTTTTTATAATATATATTTTAATATGTTTTTTAGACTTTATTGAAATCCATACACAAGATCTTTTATGCAGGCTTTATTTATTTCAGCCTATGATAAAGCAAGTTTATGAATTTATATATTCAAATCGCTTGTGATAACCAAATATTGTACAATAGACTGTGGCTATTGCCATTTTTCTATAATCTCAAGTATTTCTTTATTTATCAATTATAAGCTTAGATAGACATTTTTTGCATGTGTTTTATATAAGCCGTTGAAAAAAATACCCTCTTTATTTATGATTTAGTTTAAACACTGATTTTGAGCCCATATTAAAATCCAAATCAATGTAAAGGTTGTACGTAAAATGTAAAAAATAATAACGAATTTGTACCTAGATTTCTGGAAATTGATTTTCATGTCTTATAATTTAGATAAACTATATAAAATAATTGAACAAAGCCCTTTCTAAATATGACATGTATTGTAAAAAAAAGCATGAAAAAATGTAATAAAAGAACTCATATATCTAAAACGTCATTATATAATTTAATAATCGAAGAAATGTGTTAATACCTGTGAAATTCAGCATTAGATGTGAAAAAAAGAGAATATTGGTGCAACTAAAGCAAACGTCAGGAAAAATACCGTGTTAGGAACTTGTAATATTTTTAAAATGTACACCAAGAAATGCACAGGAAACTTTTCTTATGTTTTCCATATATTTCCAAGATATCTGTTACAGTAATTATAAGAAAATTTGGAGCTGCTCAAATACTATTTATAAAAGAAATAATAATATGGGAAGATCGTGTTGATGGCAAGAAAAACTAGAGTAAAAATATACGATAAGGGGAGCCAATATAATAGTTTGAGTCAATGAAACTAAATAGATTAAGTAAAATATGCTCGGGCCATCTAGTTATAGGCGTAAGGGTGATTTTAAGTATATAAAGAACAAAAGATAAAAAAAAGCAAAAGTGTCAATAAAAATTTTCAAAACTATGGTCAAGAGCAATTCGTAAAATTATAATCCGGGTACGATTTTATCTACATTAGACTGAAAGATATATAAGAAAGTATGCAAAAGGTCTGGGTTTTATCGTATAAAAGTAAAACATAATAAAATTTTCTTATATTCAACAAAAATTTTCATGCAAACACTGTTTTTGGCTCAGATTATTTGTTTAAAATGAAAATACAGTGCGTTCTCTAATTAATAAGGATATATAGGCTTTTTTTTTAAAATATATAGAAAACAGGATAAAGTAAATTTATGGTTAAATTTTTTTTTACGTATTTCTACATATACTTCTAAAACAAAAAAAAACAATACAAAAAACCGATTTCCAGAAAAAAATAAATATGTCGTTTTATAAACATAGAAAAATTTCAGAAGACTTCTCTTTCTTATTTTTTGAAGCTCAAAACAATTCTATATAAATGTATATTCGTATTGATAGTTCTCTTTTTATATTTACAAATTTAGAAATAGTTTTAATATTTTTATTTCGGTTACCTAAATTTAAGAGCGTAAGCCACAAACTAAGAATGTAAAAATTACATTTAAAAGAAAATTGTAATTTTTGGGATAATAAAATCTGTGTTATATTCCCATTTTTATTTATTAAAGTCGGAATTATTTTTACAACTTTTATTTCTGCAACAAACGTTGTTTACACAATACCTAGTCTATTTCATATATAGTATTAAAATTGTAATGTTTTTACTTTACATTAATTTCAAGCTCTTGAAAAACCTCTATTATATATCTTAATTCCAAATAAAAATTCAATTTTTTCAATTAAAATTTTCTATGACACAAATTATGTGGCTCCCTATGAATTTAGGTATAAAATAAGCTTTTTTTATATATAGATACGTGTTTATTTTTTATATATAATGTTATATCGTTATTATTTTATATTACAGTATAAAAGAAGCTTATGAAAGAATATGTATCCAGTAATCATAAAACACCATGTGTTCAGACGTAGAAAATAGAGAATTTCATATTTGCGACAAATATTGTCGTAAATTTCCGATTCAACTTCTGAAAGGTGTTTGTTTTTGTTTTATCAGATTTATTTAAAATTTAAATCTTTTTTTATTCAAAGCCATAAGAATCGATGCTCCAATTTTTGGTTTAAAGGTTTTTTAGCTTCAAAACTCCGTATTTAAAGACATTTAAAAAATATTTTTGAAAGTAGTTTGCTGTATATATCGAATAAGGTGAAAAAAATTGGAAAATAATCGCGGCTCAACCCCTCGAAAATTTAATTGAATTTTTCTCTCATAAACGAGATAATTTACAAAATATCATAGTGTCTTTTAAGAAAATGAAGATTTTGATGCCATGAAATTTTAATGTTTCTCATAATAAACGAATAATTTACGACTAATCATAGTGTATTTTAAAAAAATGAAGATTTTGATGCCATGAAATTTTAATGTTTCTCATATTAAACGAATAATTTACAATATATCATAGTGTATTTGTAGAAATCAATGTTCATTGACATATTATATTTTATTATTTCTTTACAGTTTCAGAATATTATCTGTTAGAGCATAGTGATATATAATAAAGCCTAAAAGCTTACAATATTTTATCTTTTTCTGACAGGCCCTGATAATTATCTGTTAAAAGTTATAATATAAAAGTAAATAAAGCAAAAAAAGCCTAAAGTATTTTATTTTTTTCTATACAAGGCCAACTAATTACCTACTAAAACATTGTAGTATAAAAAAGGCAAAAATTTAAAGGCTTTTTATAAACAATATTTTTATGTAAACATGATTTGTCAAGGAAAAAGAGACAAATAAACATAGTATGCAAACGTTTATCCATTAAACACATATAAAATATTATTGATTTTTTTAAAAGAAAAACACCATGATAATATGTGATGTATAGTATTTTGTATATACGTCTTTCGCTTGATTACTGTTCAATAAAATCTCTTTTACTCCATATTAAAATGCTACAAATCACAAGAATAGATCCAACAACGATCATAAAAATTGAAAGAACGTAATTACGATCACCACCCCACGAACTCTCCGTAATTACGACACTTTTTTTACCAAACGGAGTTAAAGAACTAACATACAAATTATATTTTCCAATATTAAGTCCATTATCTATTTTACCAGCCAACTTTCTGAAATTGGGGAAAGATGCCGCTGACATCCAATTCGCAAAACTTCTGTTTGTTCCCAATTCAGGAACTTCTTTAAAAGGTTCCCAATATGGCGGTGCAGTGATCTGATCGAGTGTATAATCAGTATTCTTGATTCTTTCTTGTGTAGCTCTCCACGATATGTCTTCAATATTGATAGGTATGTCTATATTATTTCCTAAATCAATAATGGATACTTCTTCTTGTATAAAACTATTTGCTATCAATCCACATGGATATATTACTTTATCATCTTCTGTTTTAAGTGGTTTGCATGTGCTAATACTATATGTTGCATTTCCTTGTAACTGAGAAAATGAGTATGATTTCGAATAAAAAAAATGCGATTGATAGAAATCCTTGTATTGAATATAAATACTGAGCGGCGTTTCGATTGCTTTTGAGACCTCGAAATTAAAAATGTTTTCTTTCATATCGTCATCATATAGAAATTCAAATCTCTGTATTTTTGTATATGCAATAGTTAAAGTTATTCCAATAGAAAGATTTGCGATTCCCAATACTATGAATAGAAAACATAGTTTTGCCGTTAGTGGATGTTTGTATTTTCCTGGCAATGATTGCGTGAGTATTTTTTGTTTGAGCCTTGAAAATGCTTCCATTTAAGGGCCTTATAAACAATATAGGTCTATATTAAAAGTAAGAGTTTATATATATCTTCAGTATTGGTTTGTTTATATTTTTTACAGTTTAAAAAAAATATTTTTAATTATCCTTTGGTAATTTTATTTCTGGTGCGGCTTTATCTTTCTTATCAATATAAATTAAAAACCATAAAGCAAGGCACTTAAACTCATCTCATCTGAGAGAAAAGGAGCAGTTGATGAATATAGATCATGGGAAGGTGTCAAAGGATGTATCAAGGAGGTGTGCAGTGTTTCCAATGGGCTGAATACGTCTCAATAGATGGAATTGATAAAAGAAACTAAGCCCATAAATAAATACACCCATTAAATTATCTAAAAATATTTGAATATCTTTAAGCTTACAAACTATATTCTTATATATGAAATAGTATTTTAATGTCTCAGTAACTTATATAAAGAAAAATGACCAAAAAAGAATTAAATTTTTAAATATAAATCTTTCGATATGATTTATCCTGGAAATTTTATAAATCTTATCTATTAAAGAATATTATTTTTATCATTACAATAGTACATTGATCAATAATTTTTTATGGTAAATGTGATTGTTTGTTTTTGGTTTTAAAATTTAAATTATAAACCCTTCAATGAGTAAATATATAATGTCAAGGTTTCTGTTTTGAAGATCGAATCCTAGCATATATTATTGATCACTCTTTTTTCATGCTATAAGCATTAAAGAATACAAAATGTTTTTAAAATATCAGATTATTTTATTGATACAGCGAGAAATATGGTTTTTTGCACAATTAAGTCAAAAATATTCAAGAATTTAACGTTGTAAGAGATTTAAAGGAATTAATAGCATTTTAAAAATACTTCATGTTAAAATATATGTTTAGTAAGGTTTTATTTTTTATTGAAGCATTCATATTATTTATAAACTATTAAATTTATTTTTAGTATCCATTTTCGGACATTATATTCACAATAAAATATTTTTTTCCTAAAAATAAAATACATTCTACCTATGAATTTTAAAATCAGAATTCCTCTATAGATATAATTGATTAGAGGCTATTTGGAATGAAGAACACCTGCAAATTAATATTTTTTTCGTCTGATCCTTATTTATATAATTTTACTGCTGGTAAAAAATAATCTTCTGATTTTATTTCTAATTAATATTTTAGGGGTTTTTTTTAGCTTATTTTTTGGCAATTTTTAAATTATTTATATATTCTTTTGCTCTTTTTTATGTTAAAACTGCTAATGAATGTTTCGATGTAATTTTATGAAATAATATTTCATAATACCCCTAAAAAATAGAAATAGATTTTCTTCTTATATTTTATTCGCCTTAAACACTCTGAGCTGATATAAATTTTTTATTTAGTAAAATAAGCTTTCCAAAAACCATTAGAAAATATAAACAAGATAAATTATTAATAAAATGTAATTACGCCATATCCGTCTTTTTGGGTAAATTATATTCTATGAACTTTGACAATATTTTTATTTTTTAAACATAAGTCATAAAAGGATCTAAAAAACACCAAAAGTTTACGTTTAAGTGCAAATTCTTTGAAATATTTACAAAGGCGCATAAATCAATATAAGAAACACAGTTTTTAGTAATAATTTTAAAATTGCCATAATACGGCTATTTTGAGACCTAGACATCTAAAGAATCATTCAAGAACAAATATTTAAAAAGGGTAGGATCACACTTGAAGCATTATTATATCTAATTTATTAGTGTAAGAAATAAATAATACTTAAAAATATAAAAATTAAAATAAATTTGACGCGTTATCAGAGAGTAAGAAACTAATTATTGACTATATGAACAATTATGTTTTGTATATTTATAAAATAAAAATTTTACATATAATTCTTGCCGAAGACATCGAAAATCCAATACTAAATATGTAATAAACTTCTTGAAATATTTTTTAATTTTGTAAAAAAAAGTTGTTTGGAAGAATACCTTTTTAATAAAATAATGTATTTTAGAGCTTGAATAATATTTATAATCAAAATTTAGAACTTATAATTGCAATAAGCCACTAAGAGGCTCTATAAAAACTAAAAATTGATTATGAACCCAAATTAAAAATTATTATAGGTAAAATAAAAAAACAATTATGCAATGTAAACTTAAATATTTAATACTAGTAAAATAAAAATTTACGTTTTTAGATTTCATAAATCAAATTTTAGCGATTTTGTTCATATTTATAAAATTTTAAGAAGAATATAATGATAAAAATCGACATATGTTGTGTGAAAAATGTATTTATGATACATACATTTTATTTATAATTCCTTTAAATTTCTCTATCAGTTTTTTTTTCACGATCGTGAATTTTCAATATTAATTTAAGAAAAACACATTCGAAATATAATTTACATGTTTTTTTGTATCTAATCTTTACTGAAATTTATGATAGTATCATTAGTAGCGTTTCTAAAAAGTAGATGGGATTTATTATATTTACAAAACTATCTTTATGAACTTCAGACATAATAAAATATTGTCATTAATAGAATAAATTATAATTATCGGCTCATAAACACCAAAATTATGCAATATATTATAAATTTTATTAGAATTGATAGGTATTTTTCGAAATATTAGCCAGCAATATTTTATGAAGAATAAAAGCTAATTTTTAAGTTTCGCATGTTAGTTAACAAGTTTTTAAAAAAATTAAATCGAACCTTATGCATACGATGTTAGATTCAAGGTTATAGGATCACACATAAAAGAAACAGAACATATAATAAAAATTCCTATTGTAAAATAACATCTGATTCAAAACAAAGCTTATAATGCAATTTTTCAGAATAAAATTTTATGCTAGTGCAATATTTATTTTTAATTGAATTTAAAAAATATAAAAAATCACTTTAATATATTTTTATAAGCTCTGTTATAAATATTCTTGTGAATATGGCTGATATTTAAACAAAATGCAAAATAATTTAGTAATAGATATATATGTGTTTAGACGTTTTTTAATTCAATATATAAATATAATGCATACTGAATAATTTAAAGGTTTACTTTAGTTTAAATATCATAAGATGAAGATTTTTTGACTTATTTAAAATGAGCCTTTTGTTCAAAAACCCAAAAAATTTAAAAAATCGGGCATAAATATATAAAAATGCTGTTGTATATTCGTTAAAAAATTTCGTTCTCTTAAATATAATGCAATAATATGTGAAAACCAGTCATTTTTAAGTATAAAAGTAAAAGTAATTGGATTTTTTTTCTTATAAAACTTGCTTTTAAAACGCATTTTTTTGTAGAATATATTTGCGCGGCATAAACCCTGCTTTTTGTAAAAATTTGGTGTGGATATATAGATTCTTTGTATTAATGGTAAATATCCCAATATTTTTAAGGATACAGCTCAACATAATAAAAAATAAAAAAAGATTATCTTTCATGCAAAATCGTTAAAATTTTGTTCTGTAACATAATATTTTTTTACAATATCATAATCGTTCAGTGACCGAAACATAGTTCTAATTTATTTCAGCATTATTTTATTCCCAGCTACCAGAAATATTCTATGTTAAAATAGATGGGCCATGAAAGATGACTGAATGAAGACAATTTCTATATCAATTTCAACTTTTTTAATAATTTTAATGATCAAGTCGCTGGATGTTAAAAACATAGGTGTTATTTTCAAATATATAAATATTAATCAGGGCATAGTTTTAAGAAAATATTATAGGTTGAATTAAAAATAATATAATACGAAAATATTTTTAACACCATTAATGGTGTTTAATGTTGACTAAAATCCCGAAAAACTTAAGATTATTTCCATATTGTGCAACAGAGCCCTAAAAAAATAAAAATGGCATTTATAGTTACTTAGAGGCCGGGTGACACCGCTTAATTTATACTAAATCTTTTTAGAATTCTATAAGAACATGATAGAATAAAGATAAAACAAAAAGGTAAAAAGAACATGGTTTTCTGTGAATCTAATCCAAATAAATAACCAAATATGTTTTTCTTGTCTTAAATGTATCGATTCCAATATATTTTTTTATTAAATAACTAGATTCGAATTCAAATATTTGTTCTATTTTTTTGGTATAAGCTTTCAAATTTTTCTTTGCGGGGATCTGATCCTGGCAATGTATTCTTCAAGTTCTGACGACATAAATATTTTGATTGACGCTTATCAGATTTATTTTTTCGTTTATTATATAAATAATATTAAATTTCTCAAAATAGTGAGTATAATAAATATTTTATTCGATAGTTAGATGTAAAATCAGTAAATGAAATGATAATTCCTACCTGTGATAAAGATTAAAGAAGGTTTATATATCGTAAAAAATTCTTTATAATTATATATTAGATTTAAAATAAAAAACGACAGTACAATTTAATTTTGAAATGACAGCAATTCAATGTTAAAAAAAAAGCAAAAAAAGATATAAAAGTGCCTAATGAGGAAAATAGTATAAAAAACATAAAAATTGCTATAATTGTTAAAAAAATGTTAGTAACTCGCATGCACAACTATGTACTATCTTATATTATTTGCCTGTCAGATTATTTTATATTTTATTACAAGTTTTATATAACTTTTTGGCAACAATAAATTTAAGAATTTTGCATTCTGCGGATAAAATTTAAATATTAAATATTAAAAAAAACATGTATACCCAAGATAACTATAAAATATTTCTTATTTATTTATAATTCTTATATTGTAATTTATAAATTTATCTTCAAGAATAGCGTAATCGATTTCTCATGAGCACATACTTTTGAATATATCTTATTCTTTTACATCATATCTTCAAATAAAAATTTCCTTACAATACCTATTAGTTCCGGGTTTGCCTCAAACCTATAGTTTTTATACATGGCTCAATTAGTATTGAAACTTCGAGTCTTTTCAGAAGAATATTTATGTCAATAATATATAATAAAAAGCCTAAGATATTATAAGAGGGTCCGGTAGTGCAAATACTAGACACTGTATCTGCACAATCAAAATGATTGAAGGTTCAAATTATCCACACGTAAAGGCATTGTTAAATTTCTAAACTGGTAACTAAGGCTACTTAGCCACAAGGGATAGACCAAGAAAGGAAGTATTACCTATAGTAAAAGAAAGTTTTCAGCTTTCAAAGCATTTATTTTTGAGACAGAAACAACTTACACAATTCACGAACGAAACTGGAGACAATAAAGGCCATTATTACCATGGTAGGATGCTATGGTCCATTTCGGAGGTTAATTTAAAGCCATTAAAGCTTTTCTCTTTTTATAAGATGGTCCTTTGATGTGATATAATTATCAACATCGTGTTTTTATTGAAAATATTTTTTATTTATTTTAAAAAAACACTTAAGAAACATATTTTTAGCAATTAAAAAAATATTAAATTAATGAAAATTTTTTTTATTTAGTTATATATAAAATATGGTGTTTTATATATATACTTTTTTATCAATTGAACGTTTATTATTGATAAAATAAAATATCTTAATAGTTTATTCATTATTAAAATTGTATTCAACATCGATAACAAGATAAATATCTTTGGATTCTTTAGAAGACACATATATTGATGTAAAATTACTATAAAATTTAAAATGTGTAAAAAACGAATAATAAGACTTAAAAAACAACTGTCTAAATAATTTTTCGGTTCTAATTTATTTTGGCTAAAATACTGTTTATGAAAGCATATAATGTTTCATCAAAAAAAATTAGTTTGATAAAAATAAATGATCTCAAAATATAGCCTTTTTACTATGTTTTGATATGATTTTTCTAAAAAAAATGAATAAAATCAGGTAAAATTTATAAGATCCATAAACAGCGAAGAAAGAACATTTAATAAAGAATTTGATTTATAGGCACTGAAAAATGCATCTAATTATTTAAATCTGAAATCAGATAACTATAAATTATATTAAAGTGAAAATATAAATATATCAAAGCAATAAATTAGAAATCATAATTTTCTTTCTAGATTATCGATAAAAGCTGCATATAATTTTAAAACATTTCATGAAAATTTATCTAATTATATGAGAGTATTCTGCGATAATTTGAGATTTAAATATATAATAAGTCTTATTTGATTTTATAAAAATCTTTTACCTAAATAAATTATAATTATGGACTGATTTATTGCGATATATGAAATCTAATTATGTATAATTTCTTTTTATTATTCATTTATATACCATAAATTTTATATTTATAGTCATAATCGATTAAGATTTTTTGTATCTTTTTGTCACATCTATTTTATTGTTAAATTGAAATGGT
The DNA here is from genome assembly GCF_057557595.1 of Rhyacophila brunnea. Classification (NCBI taxonomy): domain Eukaryota; kingdom Metazoa; phylum Arthropoda; class Insecta; order Trichoptera; family Rhyacophilidae; genus Rhyacophila; species Rhyacophila brunnea. The sequence goes on from NW_028232789.1 coordinate 739,682, forward strand.
TTTATATTAGAAACAATATTTTCGTAATTAATATTCCATTTATTCGAATATTGAATTAAGCGTTTCTTTTAATTATTTTAAACAACATGTATTTTATATTTTGGATATCCATGTTTTTCTGATAGAACGTTATCTTCATTTTTCATCCAAAGTTTATGAAGAATCCTAGAGGTGATAATTTCGAATTTTAATTATTTTAGTATTGAATAAATCTTTCTAATATATTCTTTGAAGTCTTGAACTCTGTTTACCTAGACTCAAAATTGAGCTTGGTTATATATTCAAATAGTATCTTGTAAAATAAGATTGTATTGTTTGTAAAACGTAGATGATATCGATATAAAAATAATGTGCTTAAATAATTACATTGCATATATTTGTGATTGTTTTTTATAGCATAGAATTCTTTAAAAATCAAATTTAAATAAATCCGTACTAATTTATATAAATTACATTCTAAACCCATAACTATGGAAGATGAAATACACATTGGGCCTGCAATTCGTATGTTGATGGAGAATCACCAAAACGATTCACTAACTTTCAAGAAAAATATAAAAAAAGCACTTAGAATAAAAAGCATGCCAGAATTTTTAGAATCAGTAAATACACAACTTAAAAAGTATAAAATGGAGTTAATTGGCATCAACAAAGACCGATTATGTGAAAATTTTAGAGACAGTGATAGATTATTCATTGTAAAACGATATAAAGCCGTGGAAGCCTCTAGTGTATCAATAATTGATGAAGAACACAAAGAAAAAAGTCTTATAGATTCTAGAAATATGGAAGAAAACACGAAAAAAAAAGTTAAATTAGAATCACCTTCGCAATTCAATGGCTTCGAATCATTTAAGCTTAATACTTTATTTGGATCCGAGTTTCTTAAACGAATTAGTGTTTTTACCATTTTATTCCTTGAGGGTAGCTGTGTCGAAATCAAGGCATTCAAAAGATTTTTGGATGCAATGGATATTTTTTTCGATATGAAAGAGATAGATCGTTATTTATTAACCTTAAAAACAAAAGGGTATCTTGAGCACACAAAAGATGAGGAAAACATCAATGTAGCATTTTCATGGCGATTTCATGCAGAATTTCCAAGATTCAATCCATCTAAAATATTTAAAGATGTTGAAGCTTGTTCAAGAATGAAACAATCATCTAACAAATAATTATACATTAAAATTAATTTTCTGCAATCTGTAATAAATACTAAAAAAGAAACGAACTGCTATTAAATAGAACTAATCTTATTTTTAATGAAATCCAAATATTCTAATACTTGTAATCGTCGGTTTTAAAATTTTCATAAACGGTGTTCGATCTCGAGCTAGATTATTTTAAAATTTAATAAATAATCATTTTTATAAATCTTGGAAGCTATGCTCTCTTGATATTTTTTTTGTGCATTAATCAGAAATAGCTAAACTTTTATCTATTGTTAAACACGCCTTAACATCGAAAGTAAACGCTGTTATAGAGTAAAAACAGTGAAATAAAAGAGAAAACAGATATAGTTTTCATAGCCGATAAATTTTTGGTAAATTATATTTTTTCGGCTTTTGAACAACCATTAAGATTCATAGAGGTTTATAGAGTGGTTAAAATAATACAATGTATTCTTCGATTATTTTTTGAAGTAATTTGCATTCAATATTTTATAAAATCTATTCTAGTAAAATCAAAAATACACATGAAAGTAGAAGCCTCAATAAAAATTCTTAGATTAGCAAAAAAAACACATGTAAATCAATTTCATGCCAAAAATAAGATATATGTGTATAATCTATCTGTGGTTTTGTCTGATGTAATCTTACCGATTGTATATTATTTAACATAGTGTATAAGATGCTGTATTTAGCACTTTCTAAATGCTTACATGATTTTAAAATTCATTCAAGGGTAGTGGATTATCTAAATTCTGCTATATTTTCAATAAAGACATAAGTGAGCTCCATATACTTAAAATGAACGTAAAATAAGGTATGAATTTATTTAAATGATACGCTAAATTCTATTTATTTTGTATCAACATACTAAAGTTTATTATAGAAAATATGGCCAAAACAAAAGATAAAATAAAACCAATTAAATGAATTTTAAGAGTAAAAAATGACGTATCATATTCAATTGAAAATAAAACTTACTTCTTTATAATTTTTTTTGCTAAAATAGAGCCCCCAAAAAACTTTATTTAGGACGAAAGTATCAGGTACTTGTTTATTATTTTTATTTATCGAAAAAAAAATCATCATAAAGTATATAAATGAATTATAGCGTTATAGCTTTAGAATTATAAAATAAGAATGTAAATGATGAATATCTAAATCTTTGCAAAATGAAATACAACATGAAAACGGTATATTTAATTAGAATGGTATTTTTTTTGTTTATTCCACGTATAGATCATAAAAAATTGTGAATTTTAAAATATAAAAAATAGTAAAATAGCAAAAAACTAAGATTATATTATTTTCTCAAATAAATTGTAATTCTAAATGAGCGATCCTAAATTTTTAGACCACAGAGACTGTACATTAAATTCCTTCTATTCTGCATAACATGCCTTCTTTTATTTTAAAGCTCGTGTTTTTTTAGGTCCGCATAATACATAATTTATTCTTTTCTACTCTTCGTTGAAATACAATTAGGAATTAAAAAAATAACGCCAGATTATCATTAGTTCTAACAAGTATTTTTATTATTCCTGGGTTCAAATTTAAGAATAAAAATTAAATTAATTTTCAAACCTTTAAAGCTGTTAATATCTTTAACAATAAATTACAAAATTCTAAGAGATAGCTTATATTAATATCATTTTTTAAATTTATCTGTATTATAATATAAAAACATTTTTTGTCACCCCGTTTTAATAATAATATAGACATAAAATCTACTATATTACAGTTTAATTTGTAAAAATAAATCCGATTGTTTTTTTCCCGCGTTTTATAACGCTATAATCACTTTATTTTTTTGTATAAAACCAGACTTTTTCAAAATAATCACTTCTCACCATACTTAAAAAAATTATTAAATAATTGTATTTTAAAGCGAATAAAAAGCTTTTTTTACAAAAAAAATATACCCTAGAACTTTTCAAAAAGAGAAAACGTAAATAAATGAACGAGCTACACTTATGCTAAAATACAGTTCAGTATTAAATATAAAATAAAGAAGTTGCTATTTTTTTTATTATTTTAAGTTTTTATTTTTAATTATACCTATAATAGTAATTTTTGATATATGGGGATTTTTTATGTATTTTTCGTTCTATCTACATAGTTACTTCAAAAAAAAATTGTTTTTTGAATTCACACGAAAGTGTTTTCTGCAAAATAATGCGTCTAAATTGAAAATAAAACTTTTAGCTTGGATTTATTGTTAATATAAAAGTTATATTTTGCACGTATTGATTTAAATTTATTATATTTAAGAATAAAACCATATAAATGTAAAAATAATTTAAAAATTGTTTTCTCTTCGTGTTTTCACTTGCCTTTTTATATAATATAATACAATATGATTTTTTTTTAATAATTATTTACTTTAATTAATATGGTGTATGCTTGTTAAAATTCATAATTTTGATCTAATTTATTTCCCATCAAGACTTCGACTTCATCTGCAATATTTTTGATATTGAATTGAAGAAAAGTTCTTTTATCTCTTGTCTTTCATCTAACTCATTTAAAATTATATTGGCAAGTTTTTCATTAGCAATCCAATGAATATTTTTATTCAAGTAGATGTTTTTAAATTTTATATCAAATTTTGACGTGAAAAAATAGGGATTCAGACAATCCATGTAAAACCCTTTTTCATTTCTAAAAGATAACTTTTTTTCTATATCGGAAATATAAGCAGTAAAAAACTCGGATCTTGGCAGCACATTTAAATAGCTCTTATTGTATTGATCATTTTCATACCAAAGTATCTTGGTTACAATTCCTTCGAACTTGTGACCAATAATAATTTTCTTCATTGATTTCATGTATATATTATGTTTCACCCCATTTATAAACAATACAATATAGCTTCCTGTATATTTTATTCCTATATCTAATCTCTTGTTTAAAAAAAAATCATCCATGAGCAAGAAATTTTCTATTTTTCCAAATGTATTCGTTATTTTTATCATTCTACTATTTTGTAGAGTGAATTCGCATTCTGATGAATCACTAATAAATTCAATCAATGATTGTTTCTCTTCGGAATTATACTGATAAAAAGTAGTATAGAGGCAAAACCTTTTAAAATTCCCATCCAAAATTACTTTTGAGTTATGAAATATCAACCCCTCCACAAATTGATTATTGTTCTCCAGAACCTTTATCGTTGATTCAATTAGAGATGGTTTCGAACATTTGCTTTCCTTTAATTCATTTATAATCTTTGTTATCAGCATTTTATTGTTGTAGAAGTTTTCTATCAAAAACATTTCTCTGTCTACGATCAAATCTTTACATTCCTTTGAAATATTCTCTGAATATTTTCCTTCAAATTTGTCCAATATATCATCTATGAGGTCTATAAAAAAGCTCTGATCTGCTAGCCTATAATGTAAAAATTTTTTAAACAACATAATATTTGCGAAATTGTTCTCCTCGAAGTATTTGTTTTTGTAATTTAAAAACTGTTTGATAAAATATTTTCTTTCTGAAATATGTTCAAGGTTTCTGAATATTTCATTCATTGAAAGGACAAAAAAATCATCTTTCCGATTAATTTTTCCAAAAATACATTTATCAACAAATGAACGGAAATCCAATCTTATCAATACGTTTATATAATTCTTGAGGCTTTTTTCTTCTCTGAGATAATATATCACGGTATAGAAAATTTCTATGAATTCGCTAGAAAATATGCTGGCTTTAGTAGCAGGGTAGCTTGTTTTAATCATAGATGATTTCCCCATTTTTTCTATCTTAATGAATTTGTCACCGTAACGCCCATTAAGACTATCTAGAATTGGTATGAAGTATTTATACACAGTTCCGCGTGCAGAGGGGAATTTTTCTAAATAGATCGCTACTTTTTTAATTGATTTTTCGCATATTTTTATGTTATCTTCAAAAAGATACCTAGCACTGGTATTTTCATCGAAACGGTATTTCAATTCGGACGGCATACATTCTATTCTCTTCATACATTTCCCAAACATTTCAATATTGCGAGTTAAAAATGAAAAATAGTGTGACATTGATATTTCAAGGATACTACCATCTTTTAAATTATCAATGTTATCAATATTTATAATGCATGTCTCAATAAAATCACTATCTATTGTTTCACAACGTTCGAAAAATATACTCGATAATTTTTTTGTTTTAGTCAAAATTATAAAATGCTTAAGTAAGCTTTCAGCCGATTTTTTTTCGAAGTTGAAATGCTTATTAAATAAAAATACTGTGCTTTCAATATATTCGTCATTGAAGCTTCTAAGTAAAGTCTCTAAAAGATCTTCCTTGTTGACAAAGTCCATGAAATACGCAGAAATAATTAGATGTGATTTTCTTATGATTGCCATCTCTTTTTTAAAATCATAACTTGCTGCTGAAATATAATTCTTTATAAATATCGTGCTTTCAAATTTTCTTATATATATAGATTCAGCGTCTAGGAATTTGTTTTCATTTTTAGTAGCCCACGTTTTTATCATATACTCATCGTTATTTGTAAAAAGAAAATATACTAGATACATCAAATCAAACTTCATATATTTACATAGTTCGTCTGCAGAATAATCTATCTTACCTTCTGAATTTTGCAAGATTACACAAAAAGAAAGTAATTTTATTCTTTCTGTATGCTCTACATTAAATCTAAAAATCGAATGCGCTAATTTCAATACTAGATCAGAGTTTGATAATCTTGCTTCTATTCTCGGGTATATTTGATCTATTAATTGAAGTTCATATAAATTGGATAATCCCTCTCTCTGGAAATGCTTGATAAAAAATATATGAAAATCTGAACAAAGCAGATATATTTCTAATATGATCATCAAAAATCCACCCATATCTTCTTGATTTAAATAATTGAATACAATTTCTACAAGTTTTTCATACAATCTCATATCGGGTATTTGTCTGGATATAAATATTTGTGTATATATATACTCTAAGGTGGAAATGATTTTCTTTCTATTCTTAACTGTGATTTCTTTTAGATCGCTCAAATTTAGACTATTTTCAAAAATAATGATGCTTCTATCTGGGTTTTGATGTGTCGGGGGCTCTTTATGATGCCTAATAACAGGAACTATATATTTTCTATCAATCATCTTTTATTCATTACAAAACTGAATTCTTTATTAATGGATGAAACGTTGTCTGATTTTTTTAAAACATAATATAATGAATCGGAATAATCAGCCTAAATATTGTTTAAGATATAAGGCATCGTTTCAATAATTCTCCAGAATATTAAAATATTTTTATTGGCAAAAAATAGTCTCAATCTAAAATAAAGACGATTCTTAACAGATATCCGATAAATTCGAATATATTCTAGTGATAAACAAATATACTACAAGTCTTTGATCGCTATTAGAAATGGAAAAATGCTGTCAAAATATATATATACGGTTGATACCTAAAAATAAGGGTGATTTTTTTAAATTTTTATATTATAGTTAGTCATTTCGATGTTTATGAATCATTTCTTTGAATTTCATACATTGTTAAGAATGTATTACATGGCTTTTCTATAATAGAGACATAAGTAAGCTATATTATCATTTATTTAGCATTTTATATGTTTTAATTATTCAAATTTTAATGCAGATCATATTTAAATTGTATATTATCAACTTCTTTCTGAACCTTGACTGATTTATGCGGAATTTACGCTGCTTAAATGCGTGATTCATGCCATTTTTGTCTTAGAATTCTTATGATCTACAACAAGATCAACACACCCCGAAAGTCAATAAATTTTCATATATTTTTAAAAGAAAAGATAATAAAGCATTATTTTTTTGCGGAAATTTAAAGATAATTGAATCTCTTCATGTTTTGAAAATCAAACCTAGCAACTGAAATACAATAATTTTTCGATGTAAAGGAGTCCTGAAATAGTAATAAGATAGAAGTTTTATGAAGTTATCATGTTAATTTGGATGGTCAAAATTGAAGTGTTTTAAAAATAAATAATAAAGTATGCTAAGAAAATTAGATTTATTTAATGAGCTAAATTTATGACTATAGTTTTTGTTTTTGTTATCAAGCACAACTTGCTTAGTTTACCGTGCGCACAGCGTATTTATACTTTCGGCTATCTTCTTCTCTTCAAAGTCTTCTCAAATATTCACCCTTTTTCGAGACCTATAAATTCAAGATCTTATTCAATAAATGCTTGTATATATGCGTCGATCTGGTTCGTAACTCCCGGGTTCCTCTAGGTATCTTTTATGATACTGTGTCACCATCCCGTCATAAGTTATATAATATAGAAACTTTATGATGAAAAATAATTTTTATACTACACTTGTATATAAGAAAGAGCTCAGATGCTATCAGATCATACTTTATATATTTTTATACTGTCGATACGTGTCAGGCCAATTACGATCATAATGATTTGGTTCTTATTAAATCATTTAAAAATATATCAGTGCTGTGTATATCAATATTTAAATGGTTCCTGTAATTTTAATTGCCTAACATTGAAAGTTAACGGTTTATAGTAAAAATAAAATGTTCATAATGAATTCCAACTTTCAAAATTGGGGAAATTGGCATCGCAGAACTCGCAAACTACAGCTCTGGTTTTAGATTTAGGTATTTTGCCTAAAATAGTAACTGAAATTCCGAAATAAATACTTAAAATTAGATATCCTTCTAAAAAATTGGGCGAAAAAAATACAGGCATATAGAATAAAGCCCCATGAGCATAAAATACTTGCCGTTATGATATAAATTATTTCAATTGCCTTAGTTAATATTTCATTGCTTTCCTTACAAGCTAGATTAAAAACCAAAGTATATTATATATATACCACAAATGATTATTTTCTGTCTGATGCCGTTTTTCAAATAATACTTGCCATTCTTAATGTATATAAAATTTTATTTATGTGATTTTAGGTGAATTTATATAAATCTTTTAATTATTTAAATAAATAAAAGGTTTTGATTTGTTGAAGATACATCGTTATTTTTTAAAAAAATTTGCAATTATTATATAATATAAATATAAAAGCACATGCAATAGAAAATATATTTAGGTATATAAATTTTTACTTTTTCAAGTCCGATGCTAAGCCCGATTTCAAACTGTGTTTTGTGTTTTACAAAACGAGTTCACAATTTACTATCAATGCACCTTTAGTGTCTTTTTAATGACAGAACTTAATATAATTGGCTTTTACATATACATGGTTTCAATAATATATAATTTATTATATTTCATAGTAATTTTCAAATTTATCGACTGATTATTACAGCGCATGAAACACGATATAAATTGAAAAATCCGTATACAACAAAAATAAAAAGATATTCGTAAAATTTCACTTTTCTTATTAAGATACACAATGAATCCAAGCTTATTTTGATATTTGATGCTACAAAAAGACTTTTATTAGCGAATAGCTATTTACTAAATATCGTAAAGTACTTTGTGTCTAAGTATAACGTGGTAAGTAAATATTTTTTAAAGCAATTATTATAAATAATAACCCTATAAACTATTTCTCATCCTTTGGGAGTCAAATAAACATAAATTTTACATTTATATCTATCTTGCAGATTATTATCATATATTTATTGATAAAATATAAGTTCTAAATCTAAATGATGCAAGAGTAATCAAATATTATACAATAATATTCACCCAAAAGATTTTTACTTGTGTTCCATCTAATTTAATTAAATAAAATTAGCATTGAAATTAAACGAATATTATTTATAAAGTATACAAATGTGAAATAAAACTTATAAATTTACAGCACAAAATTATAAGTATCTGTCGATTATACACATTAATATAAAAATTTAGCACAGTGCTGCTTATCTATAATTAAATGATTTTTCTTGATAAATAATGTATATAACAATTTCATTATGCGTTATAAATCATAATGATTACAAATTGCGAATAATATTTTTATTTTTTTATTTATGTTTCTTATTCATAAACCTTTTGGTGTAAAAATCATATCTTTGCATCAACAAAGGTCAGTTTATTTTAATTAATATTCGTAATTATTTTTAAGATTTTCTTGTGTATATTTTTTTTAATTATATATAGATTTATAGTAAGTGTATGATTTTTAATTGATTTCTTACAGGTTAGTCTTAAGAAAATATTTCCCCATCCTCAATTATTTGCTATAAATTATTTTAATTTTTTTGTACTTTCGATAAAACATTATTCTAAAAAATAAAAGTTCTTAAATTTCTTAAAGATAGTAACAGTAAGCGCATAACAGCACAAAAGTTTAAATCTTTAAATTTGCAGCAAATAGCTTAAAAAAACATTCAGTAGCTCTAGTCACACTTATAAATTAGCATATAAACGGTAAATCTAATCGAATATAATACCATCAAATATATTGTATTTGGCTTTTTTTTATTGGGAAAGAATGAAAATAAACATAATGATTTCCAAAATTGTAAATTGCAGCATGAAAATCCGCTGTTCGATAAAGTTTAGATGGTTATATAAGCGAGCAGGTTGATTAGATCGTTACTAATTAAGATACAGAATAGTTAAAGGCAATATACGATTAGCATCTTTTGAAGAAGTTTGAAGAAGTTGATAATTTTGTATAAAATAAAAACAAACAATAGCAGGATTTGTAATTAATATTTTTTGAATTTGAATGAAGCGATACTATATAATTAGATTTACCAGATTAAAATCTCCGATTAATATTTTAAAAATGCAATCATAAATCTTTGAAGATATATTAACGGTTGTAATAATTCGAGTCCTCTCAATCGTAATACATCAAAGCAAGAATCCGTTATTTTAGATCTTTCTTAACAATTAAAATACGATATATTTTAATAAAAAAATAATATTAATTATTTAAAGCACCAAACCATTGGCAATCAAATATTTATAACTTTGAATCAATTTTTTTATGTAAAAACTGTAAGAGTTTAATATATTCACTTGATATGGTTATAATTAAATTTTTGCAGCCTAAAGTTGGTTCTTTATGGTTTCTTAGAAAAAATAATAATTGGCTTTTCTGAAACTAAAGTTTTTTAGAATAAATACAACTCGGATGTCCATAAATATTAAGTAATTTCGTTCAAATGAATCAATATGATATATTTAAAATGAAAGAATAGAGGCGCACGAAAATATAAAGGAAATAAATGTAAATCAAAAAGAATTTTTTTGAAAAATTATGTTCTGAATTTATGATTAAAAATATAAGATTAGAACTTAATTGAAAAATCCGATTTTAGACGCTCAAATTATTAAATACTAGGTGAAAGAAAAAATAATAATTTTAACTTGAGGCAAAGAGAAAGAAATCTTTTGAACAAATTTGTTTCAATATTTTAGAATAAACGAAGACTTCGCATTCTATTTATTTTTTTTGCCTAGGTCTTTTCAAGAACGCCATAAATAGGTTACCCTCTAAATTTTGGGTACCCCAAACGTGGTCCTATTTTTAGTTTTACAGCATTTCGAATTGCGCATGGAACAGGGGTTGCATAATAATCTTCTTATAGAAGAAAATGATAGATTTCAATGATTTCAACTTTTAATGTAAACGTATGTGTAAAACCGAACAATGTATTTATAGAAAAAGAACGGCCTCATAAAATACTTTCTTAGTGATGTTAGGGTAATTATTTATGTGTTATTTTTATCATATTAATTATATTGGCAATAAGTCAAACCCCTCATTCAAAAAGTATCTCTATCGACTTTAGGGAGTAAAAATCGTGCAGGTAATCGAAACTTATACAATACAATGAAGATGTAAGTTGTTTTTAAATATTAGATCACATATATTTTACTTTCATTATTTTATTCTTTAAATACCAAATATAGAGAGTATTTAATACTTACAGTATATAGATAAAAATTTGCACAACTTTCGATTAAGCAGAAACATTATTAATAGTTTGAAAATACGGTTTAGATAGCAAAATTTCTGGCTGAACTTTTTTAAATGCAATTTAACTTTATAGATAAGAATTGGTTTTTTTTACTAACTGTGATGCCAAATTATATTTATGAAACCAAAAATCGCTTTTTTATCGATCTTTAATTGCATTAATCTTTTTATGGGGATAAAATAAAAATTATATTGTGTAATGTGATGATGGTATAGTTCATTATGTATAATATTCAAATCAAATCTATTGTTATTTTAAATACTTTGAAAATAAGAAAATATATGTGTTGATGAAATTATTTTTATTTTTATTGTAGTTTTTAGGAATTAAACAAAAAAAAGGTTAGCGCTGATTAAAATGTTTTTTTTTGCTGTAACATCACCTTTAATCTTCAATATTAATCTATTTAAAAATTTAAACCCGATATTATTCCTCGATTTGACTAAAATGTTTTTTTAAGTGATATTTTTTTACCATTTGTATGAAGATTCATTAAATTATAACTTTATTTCATATTTTAAAGTAGATCAGAAAAAACGTTTTTTCATTTCTTTTAGATAAATGTTTTTTTGTAATAAATTTGTGAATTACATAATGAGGCTATTTTGTTTAAGACGTTTCGTATATTGAATATTATTATAATTTTTTTCACGTGAATCAGAATATCATTCATTAAATAGTCAAATGTTCACCAAAAAGTATATTCTTTTATATTTATTTTGCAAGAATATTTTTGTATTAACACGGTCTTTTTAAATATAAATCATATCTTTTTTTCGCCAACATATAAGGGAAGTATATAACCAATGGAAATTTTATAAACAATAAAAAAACAATTTTTGTAGATTATATCGTCTATTACAAGTGGATTTCTCTGAAGAAATCTATAGACTGTTTGATTGTGATTTTCGATAAGCACTTTTTATTTACTAGGTTTATAAGTTTTTCCCTACATTATTTTGATTGTAATAAATATTCATATCTTAATTTATAAGTTATGCCATTATTCTATTGTAAAATTATAGATTTCCCACAGAAAAAAAAATTATAAAGATTTAGAGTGCTTCAGGGAATGTTTTAAATTGTATGGATCATAAAACATAATTAATTAATAAACATTCACTGCAAAGACAAATTAATAACTCCCAAATTTTGCTCGAATGCATTCCAAAATATAGCAAATCTTTTTGAACCCGTATTTTCCTGATTTTTCTATCATATGTAACTTTTTATCTGAAATTTAAGTGGTTTTTCTGGGTCGGGTCCCGACTTTTTACTCTCAATTTTTGTTATTATTTTTCAGCAACGACTATAAAAGAATATTTGTAGTTTTTCTATATTTTTATCGCTAAAAGAGCATTATGGTACAATTTAACAGCCTTATTATACATATTTTTTCAAAGGTGATCATAATAAAATCTGTTATATTTAATAATATCATCAGTAAGCCATAAAATGCTTTTGAAAAATTTTAATGTATTTTATTTCAATATAATCTCTCTAGGTTTGTATTTAATAGTATCTAGAATCGATCACTACAAAAAATTGGTTTAATGTATCATAATTCTCTTTGTTTACAATATATCATTTGCAGCTATTCATTTGCTCATTAAAATATATTTGAATAAATTCACAATTAAAACATATTGCTTATAATATTTGAAAATTATTTGTCATTTAGTCAAATCGATTTTCACAAATTAATTACAATCTTATTCGTCAAGGAATTCTGTAATAAGTTTCTATGTTCAATTAAAGCGCTCGGATTGAATTTTCCCAGCTATTATTCTATTTTAACAACCCAGAAGATCTTTATGTGACTCTATGCAAATGTTTATTTTTCTTTGTCTCAAATGCCTTTCATTCTTCCTCATTATATTTTTTACATATAAGACTTATCAATTCAATATGATTCCACAATTTATTATTTATGATTATAATTCCTTTCTATTGACATATCAAACTCTTGTATATGCGCTTTATGAAATCTAGTCTAATTTTAATTAATTCTATATATTCTCGATAGCAGAAAAATCTTTTTTCGACATTTAATCTAATGCCATTACCACATTAAAAGCCATTTTTTCATAAATAATATCATATATATTGAGGGTATTACAGTAAGAATGCTTTTTAATCATTATTTTTAGATAATTTTATTGTGTTTAAGATGTTATTTAATTATACTTAGAATATCCATATATTTTTTCTGTCCTGAAATATGATTTTAAACCTGTTACTTTTTTATTAAATAATATTTGGTATAATTATGATGATGTGAATTAGAAAATCTTTGCTTAATAATTTTTTTTTTCTTATACTTTTAAATTAGCTGAATTAGTTATATTATTTTTATGTGCTATATTGACATATTTACGATATCGTTAGGAAAAGAAATAAAATTTACATCATTTAGTCTTTATATTTAAATTTAAAGATAAAGATAAAATAAACTTAGCTGCTTCATTTAATAATAAGCGTGAACAAGGGGTGGTTATATTTATAGAAAAGAATAATAAACATCTTAATACAACAGTATATATAAATTCAAAGCTATAAAAAATATTTTTATACAAGTTTTTTATTTTTCCATCTTTATATATCGTGCAATTAATATTGAGAACCTCTAGGCACTTTTATCAATGTATAAAGTGCATTACCTTGAACCTCATTGGTATTTTAAATTATTATTTGGGTTATTTGATATTTAGAAGCTATCTGAAGATTTTTTGGAAGAAAAAATGCCAATATTATATTTTTAAGACAGAAATATTTCAAAATTAAATATCCGATTTTTTGTTTTATACACTTAGTCTGTGTATAAACAGATCACTCTCCATATATTTTTTGCCATAATCGATTAGAAATGATTTAAAAATTATTTAGACACATTTTAACATTAAAATTCTTTCGCTATCATAAAATCTTTCTATATAATTAAATAATTGAAATTTTGGCAATAATATAATATTCTTTCATGAATTTATAAGTATACAATTGCAGGGAAGAATTCTTCTTTCAAGGCCCAGAAATTTGAATTCATTTTGTGAGATTAATTTTGTAAATATTTAGAAATTACTTTTTTTATTTTATTCTCTTATATTAAACAGCGTCAATTCTTATTCTATTTTCGAACCCGGTCAAATAAATTTAGAGCTGGATCATTATAGTGATCTATTTAGAAACACGAACATTTTAGTTTCAATGGTGATGTCAATATTTTTTGGCATTTATATCAGATTTGAATTTCTATCAAAATAAAGTTAACTTTTAATTATGGTTTGATTTTGGTATTATAATTTTAGAAATTTTCTTCAAACACACTTGATTGATTTTGCGAGGGTTCATATATTTTGCAGTATTCTCTCCTCTTTCATTTTCTTGAACACCTCACATATTTTCAAGAGCTATTAGTTTAATGTTATTCTTGATCTTATAGTTTAGATAATTGCCTTGATTTTATTTGGGTCTTCGAGTTCTTTCAAGTACCTTTTATGATATTGTGCTACCACTTCGTCCTATGTTAAGACATATGGTATAATTCTATTAAAACTATAGAGAGTTTAAATTAATCTAGTATGGAATAAAAGGGGATGATCTGAACGTACTTAAAAAGAGATTATGGGTTTCTGCATAAATACCAAAATTTGATATTTATCCTCCCCATTCTTAATTATCCCACTTTGTGGCTTGCTCATAATATCAAAAAATATAATCCCATTTACTATATAAATACATAAAATGTTAAAATAATCTTGTTTAATTGCTTATCATCATTCGAAGTCATATTTTTTTTATAAGCACAATCTAATATCACAATGAAGATCAAAAAATAATTAAAAAGGCCCCCAGCGTCAGCATAAATGTTTATCTTTATCCAGAAAAGAAATTCGCATATATTTCCTTCTGTGTTATTACTCCTATTTATGACAAGAATCTAACAAGCATTAATACACATGACAATAATAATAAAAAAATTTTATTTTAATTTAGGCACAAAATGAAGATCACACAATTTTTTTTATAAAATAGGTAGGGTTTTTTGAACCAGTTTTAAAATGAGAAAGGTTTTTTGCATACCGGTTTAGGTCAAATTCCATGGCATTTATATATTTTATACAAATATTTTCATGAAAATAAAGCTATTTTATTTAAAATGATCTTCATCCAAGCAACCTTGTTCTTTTGAATGGTTTTCATTTATGCCACTTTCTACTTTTAAATAATTTTAATTTTGGCAATTTTTTTTAAATTATATTCATTTAGGTACTTTCTTCTTTTAAATTTATTAAATAAGCTTAATTTTTTTATAATAGATAATCTGGGTTTTATAGCCATCACATATTTTATAATATATGATTACTGAATAATTTCAGATTTTCAAAGTGAGAAATATGATGGTTTTATTAAATATAAAGTATAATTAATTTCGATCATTATTTTAATAAAATTATTCATATTTATAATGTTCTATAAGGTTAATATCAATAAAAATCGTGTATTTATAGGGTGAAGGGTAATTTATATGGTAAATGCTTTTTAGGGTCCTTTTACATAAAAAGTATTCTTGGAAATAAAAATTTTATATGAAAATCATTTTATGTGAAATTATAGTTTTGAATAAGGCATTATAATATAAAAGGTTATGAAACCGCATTTAATAGTAGAGTAATGAATATGGCGGCTTTTTAAATTATCTAAAATTAAAAATAAAACATACAAATAAGGATGATTTGTGATCATAATCAACATGAAAAATTCTCAAATGCATCAATTACTAATATTTTTGTGTAAAACCGCCCAAAAAATAAAATCGCAAAAAATAGATCAAGATGGCCTATTGATTTTCTAAGCCGAAAGAGATATGATAAGTTATGAGAAAAAGCATTCGGCACAGCATTTAATATTAACACAAAATTGATAATAACTCCAAAGAAAATAACAAACTTCGATTATTTGTGTGAGAAAATAATAAATAATAGCATTTTTTGTTTTAAATACATTTATTTTCTTAATTTTTGTATAATCTGTACAATTTTAAGAATAATTATGACAATGAATAGGCCAGTTATGATGTAAAAGATGGAATAATCATCGTTATTAGCTGAAAGTTCTTCAAATTCATTTTTGGCTACAGTGCTAGCCCCACTATGCAAAAATTCGTCAAAATTTTTAAAACGTTCTTCATACCCCGAACTATCATATGCCCGGTTAACTTTTTTTGGAATGTTAACAACTTTAGTATAATCCTCGATGCTAAAAGGGACATATTCTGGGTATTTATTTTTTTTTTTGAGTGATTCGATAGTTTTATAATCAGAACAGATATCTCCTGGAATGACGTCGTTAGAAAAAGTGAAAATTTCGCAGAGGAAAGGGAAAATGAAGGTTTTTCTGATTTTTCTCATAAACTTATGATAAATAATTTTCTGGCCTTCACTTGTGGAGAACTCTAGATCATAATTTTTTTTTAAGTAATTGAAGAGGGATGTTCTAATATAATCAAGATTAGACTCATTTTCTAACATTTTTAGGAATAACCAGACAAGGAACGCGGTTGGCAATGAATTACCGGAAAGAAAAAAAATGGGAAAAGAGCAAACGGAAAATATTTTGTATGATGTTTCTATAAAATCCAGGTTGAAAGTTATTTTTGAAAATTTTTTTAGAAACCCCATTAAAACATTGCAGTATGTACTCGTATCCTTCAAATTATATTTATGCATTATATCGTAAAATAGTTGGGGTTGAGTAGATATGTCTTTTAATTCCGTTAATATTCTGTCGCTTATGATCGTCCATGCATATATTCCAAATGGACATATTTGAATATTATTTACAGGTGATATTACATAAGATCTGAAATTATATACGATATCGTTTATCGCCGTTTGAAGATATTCTGATACTTTGACCATCCCAAAATTTTTTACATAAATTAAACTATCGTTAAAGACATTTTTTATGCCGTTCCTCATGCTCGAGTTTAATGTGAAAACCTTTGCTATAATTGAGTTTGTTCTTTCTTTTATAAGGTTTCCTGTAAAGCTAATACAAATTCGTGTGCGTGAAAAGACATCTATATTTGAGCCTTTCATTTCAGAAACTTCATCATTCTTAATTTCCAATTCCTTTGTTATAATTTCAGTATTGTATGTGGTTTTAAGGATCCCTTCATCATATAATTCGATATTTTTAGAGTCTATGGCATTATTTTGTTCTTGCACTATATCTAAAATTGGTATATTTTCTTGGTTCGATTCTACAAAAGTGTCCAATGCATCATAAAAGACAAGATTTTCATCACTTTCACTGGAAATAATAATATCTTCTAGAGCATCGAAATAACCTTCTGTGCCAGACGTTTCTTCATCTACTGGCTCGGATGTCGTTGAATATATTTCCATTTCCAGTGACGTTTTATTGCCGATTGTAGAATTAAAATGTTCTTTGCTTGTAAAGATAGTAATAATCAAACTAGTAATACATTTTCTGATATCTTCTATCAGCATAATCTCTTCCTTATTATATCTAACTTCTGTGTTCGGGTAATATATGAGTTCTTCTGGAAATGGAATTAATACGTTATCAGTTTTCTGGGAGCTGTTATTGTGATAACACACACTATTCCGCCGCGTCTTTAACTGTGAAGATCTTGTTAGCAGAATATTTGCACTAACCGAATATTGATTGTTGAGATTCTCATACACTATTGTGAATTGGACATTATTTTGCCCTGATTTCTGCAAAAGTTTTATTTTCTTCTTGAGTATGTTAGATATTTTCATAATGTTTTTATTTTTACTATTTATAGATTTTCTTTTGTTAACACCAATTTTTTTAAACTTATTTTTAGCTATGATTAAGGATTTCGCGTTCAGACCGTTCTTTTTATGTCCATCATTTATCTTTGATTCCTTTTTATTCTTTAATGGTAATTGAATGCTTTTTGATTTAAAAGCATTATGAAAATCCAACTTCGAAATATATTTGATCAACGCAGATCTATCATTTGGAGGAATAATTTCATGGTTGGATGTGTCCATTTCATCATTAGATAGGATTATTTCATCGTTGGATAGATCTATATCTGTTGACACAGCCTCCTCAATTGTCTTCAGAACTGAATTAAGCCTAGAAATAGAACAATCATCATTTTCCAACCGATCTGATATTGTTTGCGAACTAGATAGCCTAAGCATTGGCTTTGATTTGATACCGTACGAGGAATCGAATTGATTTTTATCAAGACCTCTAAATTTTTCATCACCATTTCTTTTATTAATGTCGGTATTTCCCTCAAAACAAATTTTATCATGCACATCATCTTCGACAAAATTAAAAAACTGTTTTTTATTTGGATCAATGTCTTTTCCTCCTACCCTTTCTTCTTGTTGTTCATTTTGTGTTTTCTTAGAATCACCTTCTATTCCATCTAATTTATAACTATTATTTTTCATATTCGTTTTTTTCGATGTCTTTTTGGGTACAACAACAAAACTGTCTTGATTTATATTTTTTGTTTGTTCTTTAGACTTGAAATTATGTTTAGGAAAGCCTTTATCCCCTACCTTGGAACCACTATAATAAATTTTTGTCGATGCACTTGACTTCTGATCATTGACTACTTCAGATGAACATTCACTCACCTGTTCATGATATCCATCTTTCTCAAATTTTAATGCAATTTTGTGTACTATTATCCAAAAAGAACAAAAAACACATTTAATGGATTTTTTACAGTCTTTACACATGGTTTTAAATGGAATATTTGTACAGTAACAAGATTTGGCTGAAAATATTTCAGCTAACTTGTCATGATGTAATTTCGTCATAGAACCCGGGATAATTGCGTGCTTAGTTCTTCTTATATGTTCGAAATTGGTGTAAATACCATAAGGCGCATTATTAACAGCTCCATTTTTTGCACGATTCAAATAAAATGTTACTTGATTGGATATCAGTTCCCTCACTACATCTGGTATAGTTACACACAAGATCGAAGTCATTTCTATCACCGAAGACAGTACAGAAGTCCATGTCTGGTTATTTTCTTCTGAATATGACAAACCGCCATGACATTCGTTCTGATTGATGGTTTCTTCAGACTTTACAACCAAACTTTCTTCAATTGAGTTTTTCAAAATCGAATCCTTGCAAATAATATTCTTGTTTGTATTAGGTGTACTCATTTTAAGGCTTGCTATATATTCAGAAAGATCCGAAGATTCTTTATCGAGATCAGTTCCATCTTCACAATGATTATTAGCAAAACTATCGACTCTTTTTGGTTTAATAAATTTTGGATTCTTCATAATCATTTCATGAAATAAAGTAAATCTATTTTCTTTTTTGTTTGAATCCAGATAATCCTTGCTATAAAATCTCTCATCCTCGCAATCTTTGCTTAAATCGACATCCACAGCAAAATATTTTTGTATTTGATTTTCATCACAAACACATCTACTATTCTCTAAGCAATTAAGTGTAAGTAAAGTTTTAAAAAAATCAAAAAAGGATAAGAACATCTTTTTTAAACTTTAATTTTAGTATCCTTATATATTTGAATTTGATATTTTTTAAATTGCCATAAAAAAATTAAAAATATATATTAATAACGATCGATCGATGAATTTTTTTGAATTAATTTAATCGTTACTAAAATAGAAGGCGATTGATTTTAGTTTTTCAATTTACACAAATTTCTTCTATTTGAATATATTGCAGCAATTTAGAAAGAAATTGATTTTTTTCAGAGTACATCGAATACCAATTTGGATGATTGAAAACCTGTCATTTGTAGTTTTAAAATGTCACAAGACTCTCTTGATGCATAAATTACGAAATTTTAGGTAATAAGTATGTAAAACACCATGTATTTTTGTTAATTCGTATAATTTGTGTGTGATTTTATTGAATTTACATTTAATGTTCGTCTAAATTTTTTTTCAATTGAAGAATATAGAATATGATAAATTTGATTATTTTCATCATATTATCATTAAAAATGATGGAAATTAAAATTTAATGATGAAAAAATATTGAATGAAATAAATAGATGTATATAAATTACAATGGTGGTGAGTCTTTTTTCTAATATTAATTAAATATATTAATAGACTCAGCACCATTTTTTAATTGTAGCAATGAAAACAGCTGAAAATATGTTCAAATTATCATTTTAACTCGCATCGGGTAGTTAAGTATATTAAGAAAAATAAAGAGGATATGCTAGAATAAATCATTTTTCCAGCTTATTAACTCTATAAATAACATGCATTTAGGCTAGTACTGTATTCAAAGGGCGTAAACTTTCATTTGTATTTTAAGTAAATTATTAATAATTAAGCGTTTAGATTATATTTAAGTCTAGGCAATTTCTATACATTTTAATGAATATATATTAGGAGAATAAAAAGGATTTGGAAAATTATGAGTTATATGTTTATCAGCTAAATTTTAAATCCATTTTGGTTTATAAAAAATTATTTAAAGCAAAACTTTAGATAAGTAAATAGAACGGATTTGAATAATACTTATTTCTTTTTACATCATCTTCGTGTTTTTCTCAATCAATCTTTTTTATTATGATTTAAAAAATTCAAGTATTTTCCTTAATTCTATTGTCTTTGCATATGCTTCTACTTCAGTTGGAATCCTTAATATATGACTAATGGTATTTTGTGACCACACCATTCCGTGCTATGTCGTATGTACTATAGTTAATTATTTTATAAGTAACTAACTAAACAAATAAATATATATTAAAGTTAAATTACTAGCATAAGCTAATCCTCTATATGGATTCCTACTAAAAAATTGATATTAAAGTTAATATTATTAGCATAAGCTACCTCTATAAAAAATCAAAATAACGTATTAATATTAAATAAATATGTAGTAAAGTTAATATTACTAAAATAAGCTACTTCTATATATATTCAAACTAACAAATTGATATTAAATAAATATGCAGTTAGTTAATATTATTAGCATAAGCTACTTCTATATATATTCAAACTAACAAATTGATATTAAATAAATATGCTGTTAGTTAATATTATTAGCATAAGCTACTTCTATATATATTCAAACTAACAAATTGATATTAAATAAATATGCTGTTAGTTAATATTATTAGCATAAGCTACTTCTATATATATTCAAACTAACAAATTGATATTAAATAAATATGCTGTTAGTTAATATTATTAGAATAACCTAAACCTCTATATATTTTAACTACATTTTAATATTAAATGCCTATGGACATGCACAAGTCTATAGATTTTAACTTAACATATTTGTCATCATGTAAATTAACGAGTAAAAGAGGATATAAATAGAAATATACTTCTAAGTATTTTAAGACTGTAATATTTAAATAAATAACTATGCATAAGGTATGTATTATTTCAAAGGTTAAAACTTCAATCTATATTTAAAGTAAATTATAATCAATTAGAGAAATAATATGATTCAATTTTTTATACTCTTAGGTTATAAAAATGGATTTCCACATAAAGCTAATACATGTTTATAATTGATTTATGTCATAATTTACTATTATAGCTTAAAATTTATTCGTCTAAATTAATCTGATTAGTTTCTCGCAAGAACATCTTACATTTTCTTTGGACCATCTCTTATTCTCTTGCATCCTCTTCTATACATCAACTTTTTTTGGTTAATGCATATTTATTGTGTTATTAAATTGATTTAATAGAATTGTAAATTATATTTGAAGCAAATATTTGATTTTAATTTTATGTCATGAATAAGTATGTTTTTATATTTCAAATGATTTAAATGATAGCAAGCATTTGATGAGTTCAACTTTTAACAAATTTACATAAAAACTGTTGATTTTAAACCTAATTTAATGGGACTCTCGTGATAAAACAAAGCTATCTGTGCTTATATCTAATCAAATAAAAAAGTAGCATTTATGTTTTCAAACGAATAAGACCTCTGTTGGCCTAAACCATATAATTTTTGATTATAAAGATTGTGATAGTTTTATAGAAACATAAAACAAAGATATAAATATATTTCATTGATCCTTTCTTAGAAAATAAGTCTACTTCTAAAAAAGAACATATAATATAAAATTGAAGAATATTCTATTTCAATCAGCCATTGAAATTTAAATGTCATAAAACTCAAAAAAATAGACGTATAATAATCGACAATAGTAATTCATAAATATTACAGAAATCTTAAAAAAACGAAAATTTATTTATGTATAAATGAATAGATGTGTATTTTTTATCTAAGATTTTAATGAATTTAGTTTTAAAATCATGTTAACAAGTTTTATTATTGAGAAGCATCAACTTGTAGTTTATAATTATTAATTAAGTGGTTGTGGTTGAAACACCATAAAATCAAAAAAATTTAATTGTGGCAGAGGTTGATAATATTATTGCTAAATTCTGACGTTATTATGAGAAACGTATGAGGTTATTGAAAAACTGAAGCTCATTTTGTTTTTTGAATGTAAACCGATTATTATTCTAATATTCGATCGTGCATTCACAAATGATAATGCGTTTGCAGCATTATTAAATTTTGATTTTTTTAATTTACAATTCAATGCAAATATTTTTTCATTGAATATATAATTTAAAAGCTTGTCCCAATATTTAAATTAACGTACGATTTGGAGGACATTTTAAAATCATTGTAATTGGCTATTAACTCAAAAAATTTATAGTTTTCGATGAAATTTTATATAAAATTTATTTTTGGGTGCAAATTTTGGCATTGTAATTTTAGATTTCTCTTCAAGCGTAGCGTGATTATTTCCTGTGCACACTTCATATCTATAATCTTGAGTATATCCTCTTCCCTTATATCTTCTTCGACACCTTCTCTTTTCAAGACCCATTAGTTCAAGAGTTTTCCTCAATCCTATAGCTTGAAGATATCCTTCGATTTAATTTGTATCTTCAAGCTCTTTGTTGTCGATGAAAACTATTTATTTATATTTCTACAACATTTAGAGCATAGTAAATAGCATTTTTGTTGATGAGCAAATCAACAAAAAAGGTTATTTGCTATGCATTTTTAATATAAAGAAGATGATTATATTTTATATTAATAGCTGATTATGTCACTTTTTCAAATTATGAATTGTTTGTGGAAATAACACTTTTGAGTTATCATCAATGAAATAAATCTGTTAATTCTCTATATTAAGAATTGTAATGTAAATAATAGTCTTTGTATTATTAAAATAAACGTCTGGTCTTAAGTATTGATTTATTGAAAAATTATGTTTTTCGGCTATTCATATTTGTTCAAGCAAAACTTTGATTGTTATATAGAACAGAACAGACTTTAGCTGGATTATATGCAAACTAATAACACGATCATTCGATGTTATAATTCGAAATTTTGTTATACTGAGAAAAATAAATATGCTTATATTTCATTGCAAATAAATTATAATGTTTAAAACAGACTTATGCATAAAGCTCACTTTTTTGTGACAAGCAGAGTGAATAATTGAAAGATTTTATATTTCATATTTTTTAATTATCGATCAAAGTTTGGTATTTAAATTAAATTGAAATACATTTTTCTTTAACCATATTTGTGATTTATTTGACAGCCATAATTCATTTCAAATTGCATTTATGATCTTTGATAAATTAAAAATATAGATTTCAAATCACTGATGAAAAAATTGAATAAATTTAATATAATTTATTACATTCAATTCATCAAAAAAATTAAGATTTATATTTCAATGCGTTATAATTTATCACATATTTGCTTGTCACTGTAACAACTTAGAAATAAATCGTAAAAAAAGTTCTTTTAAAATTGATTATTAAATTTTAATGAATTGACTTATAATAAATAAATAGATATATCACAATATTAATATAAAATATTTACTTCGAGTCAACTCACATCTATAACTTACATTTATTTCAAAAACAATTTTTACCATGAACTATGCGAAACCTAAATAAATATCATAAAGTCAAATAACTATCTTGCATAAAATTGTTTGTTCGCAAGATCTTGAAATCATCTCATTTGAGAGAAGAAGAGCAGTTGATGAAGATAGATCAGAGAAGGTGTCAAAAGATGCATCAAGGAGTTGTGCAATATTCCAAATGGGCTGACCACGTCCAAATAGATAAAAAGAAATTTATTTGGTAAATAAATGAGTCATTTCAATTGTATATAATTAATGGGAGCATAATGTGAATATATTCAAATATGGGCAAACAAAAAAAAATTATGCTTACTTACACGAAGCTATATAAACATACAAGCACTGGTTAATAAGATAAGTTTCTCTTTCATAAAAAAATATTGATACACTGAGCCTTTCAGATTATAATGATTCCTTTGAATTGTTTATAATTAAATATTATATATTCACACAACATATGGGTGGCATGATTGAGTGGTTTACAAGTCGGACTCCAGTGTGAGGGGTCGCCATTTTACTTCCACCCACCCCACTAGTTTCCGAAACAGATTTTTTCTATAGAAAAATACCCAAGGGGACGGCCAGTGAACAATAAAAGATAAACCATAAAGCATTGACAAGCCATGAGAAATAGGAGGTTGCTGTGTGAGTCGTTGAACTGTGCCTGTAGTATGGAAAAAGATCCCACACCGTTCAGCAAGGATATAGGTAAGTGTAGAGTGTGGTTGTAGCTTGTATACCTTAGCGATGAACAGTAGACAGAATCACATTCCCTCCACATAATAAATGCCGCCTATGAGAAAGGGCCTAATCCACGGTGATTACGGGTGACAAGAAGTGTTGGATGAGTCCCACAGAGAGACGCAGCAGTTAAGCAATAGTTCCTATTAATATAAAGCAAAGTTCCTAAAAGTAATAGAAGTAAAACATAAATAAATTCCATTGGAAATTTTTTTATACTCAACTTCATTTTTTAAATTTTGAAATTGCTCTATTTCAAGTAAATACAGCTTATATTCTATTTTTAGGCACCAAATTTCCTATTATCTAGAGTTTATAAAAAATTAATATGCTTTGGGCAAAATTCACATATTAAATTATATTACGCTGTGGTTCTGCTGTATTATTGCAATTAAACATTGCTCTTTATTATATTTCTTAATTAATATAATCTTTTATTAAACACGAATACGTGGTGAGAATTATTTGCTTTCTTTTAACTTTTATTTAATTATTATATTCACGGCTTTTGATGCCATAAATTGGTTTCGTGTGATAATGGTGATCTTTTGCGCAAATATGCAACATAATTCATAAAATGTACAATTCAGGTCGATATTTATGCCATTCAAAAGCCTAAATATTATTTTCTTTGTATTTCCGGCAAAGAAAGAAAAAGTTGCAATAAAAATTAGTGATATTTAGGATCGTTTTTTTTGCATAATTAATCTATATTTCACACAAAATGTCGGCTCTTTAACTTTGAAAAATTAAGATTACCACATAAAAATGCTCCATTCTATTAACTTAATTTCGTAATCATGTCAATATTTTTATTCTTTTAGAGGTTATTTTCTTGTGTAAATGTGTTTTTGAATTTTTGTGATACTACATGCCCTTAATCTTGTTAATATAAAACCAATAAAGTAAAAAAAACAACATTTTTAGCGTCTGTATGACAAAGTTATAAATAGAATGCAAAAACTTCAAGATAAAGTAGCTTTTTTAAAGAGTAATTATCAAAATATGCATAGAAAGCATAATTGTCGATTTTTATAATTAAAAAAAGCCTAACGGATGGTATATTTGGTGATGAAAAGGGATAGTTCTCTGTGTAAGGCAGAACTTGCACCAAACTATGTATTTCTGATTCTAAATACTTAATAACTGCTTCGGATTATAAAATCCGTATAAATCAGGTGTGGATACTTATATATATTCTTTCTTTCCTAAATCTACCTATGTAATTTTCCATTTCTATAACATTTTGATAGAATTTATAATAAATTTTATTATTTTGGTCATAAAATATATTATATGAATATAAAACACAGACCAACTAAAGTTTCCACCTGATTCATATTCTAAAAACTTTTATTATTGGCTCGAATTGGCTAATCTGGAATTTTTCGGCAACTCATTGGTATATTTTTGCAGATTTCTCTAAAATATGTACTAGCATATAGATCTTTTTTTGTCTAAATAAAAATTGTCGTAATATAGTGATTTACCTTTCCATAAGACACCAATTAAAAAAAAGGATGTTTGTAATAAGGCGTATATATATGCAGCCGATTAAAGCTTTTGCATTTACGAGAAATAAATAGTATATAATTTTTTTTCTAAACGCGGTAATTTATTTTATTTTATCAATATTATTTATAATAAATTTATCATAAGGATCCAAAACGAAATTTTCAATAAAAATTAATTTTTATTTTTTCTTCGAACTTTACATGATTTTAAAGGACACATTTTGACTTAAAATTCATTATAACTATATAAAATATATTTAATTTAGAAAAATATATAATAATAAAAAAATCAAATCAATAGACGAATCACCCTTAGTCGAGCTAATTTATTCGTTGTAATTTTAGTTTTTGTTCTCAAGCACAGCTCCTTTGATCTCTGGTGCGTATAGTGTATTAATACTTATGGCCACTTTCTCCTCTCTTAATTATTCTTCAATACCTCTCATTCGTTCAAGACTTATTAATTCAAGGGTTTTTCTCAATACCAAAGTTTATATATTCTTCAATCTGGTTATTTACCTCAATTTCTTTCAGATATCTTTTATGTTTTTGTTTTAGCAAACTGTCCCATGTATTGACATATATAATAATTTTTTTCTGGCTCTTGTATATTTATGAAAGTTCGGACGCTAGCAGATCATGCTTTCTCAATTTTTTGTTTTCAACTATCTTTATGTTTTCAATACTAGTCACACCAAGATCTATGTGAGTATTATCGTTCTTCTTTTTATTATATATAAAAGTATCTTGTCTTTCGTTTAATAATTCAGATCGTTTGTATTCTTTTATCGACTTTGATCTCCGCGAATTCGTTTTTCATTAATTCTTGTACTGAGTCTATACTGATTTTTTTTAAGTTTATAATTCCATTTCAGAAAAAAGTGAAGACACCTACAATTTCATTTTGTCTATTTGTATAGTAATGGCGAAAAATTTTTTTCATCAACTTGCCAAGTGAATGATAGTTTTTGAAGATTCATAAAATTGCAAGTATCTTCCTCTTTCATAGAAAATATTCTGATTGACACAGAACCTAGCTTCTTCTGAAAATCTTCTATTTTTGAGCTGTAGCAACTTTGATGATCCTAGTATTCTGGGATTGAAATATTATGCAAATTAAAGAGTTTATGATGTAATTTTTTTGTTTTTATTTCACACAATAAACATCTTTTTGTTTTGATTCGAGCTCTATCAGATCTAGGTTCTTTATTCCGTATTTTGTATTCAATAAATATTTTATTGGGTCCAGTAACGTTGTGCTGTCTTTGTGGAATTTTAGAAAAGCAGCTTTTCTAGGTAATTGTATTCTTTCTTAATCTAGTAATTTTAGTAGTTGGAAGGTTATTTTTTTTGATTTAAATTCTATGTTTTCAAGACCTCGCCCTATCATTTATATTGAGAAAAAGTCGTTCTTTATAGGATGGTTGCATATGTATTCCATTTTCAATTATTATTCGCCAAATTTCCCCGTCTAGCTTTCTTAAATCTTATGGGGTAGATTTAATAACCCTAAGTAGTTGTTGTTATATGATTTTGCATGTTCATTATTTCCTTGATCAGTTTTTACCATTAAGTGAAGTTTTACATAAATTTTTGACCCATTTAAACATTTCTTTTTTTATTTTTATGATATATTCGGGTTTTGTTCATGAATTGAGTTTTATAATATTCCTAGATATTTTAATACATCCTTTCCATCTATTAATGTTGCAACCTATTTACAATTTTCGTATATTTTGGCTGACTTAGTCATTTTTTTTCCAACCCAATACACTTAAAAAATACTTTTGCTTTATTAGACATTGGTTTTACGTTACTTTCGCCTTTTCCCACAATCTTTGAGTCCTCAATAAAAAGAAAATGTTTTTTTTGAATATTTTATTGTCTAGGTGTATTTCTACTGATGTATTTTAGCGTTTAATCTACGGCTTAGTGGATCCATACATAAAACAAATAGCAGTGGGGTATAGCTGTTCTCTTGAATACGTCCTTTATCAATTTTATTCATGATTATACCTTTATTAAATATCTTAGTGATAGGTGCCTGCTTTTTATTTATTTAGTTATAAATAGAATAATACATTCTTGTATGTTTAGATTTTTTAGGCTGTTGAAAAGATACATATGATATAGCGAGTCAAATGATTTTTTTATTTCGAACTTGTTACGTTTGGTTCGTTATTTTATTCGATATTTATCGCAACGTTTATAATTGTTTTTTTTTGCTTTTTGCACTCTTCTGACTATTCCAAGTTATTTTTAAACAGTAAGTTTCGAGATTCGACGACGTTCTGCAATATAATTGTGAATGTTGTTGTTAGTAATTTATAAAGATTTGATATGATGCAATAGGCTTAAATTAAGAACAACATAAGACTGTTTGTTTTGGTATTAAGTATTTTATACTGAAGTAAAACCAATTTGTACCTCTTGATTTTCTTAGAATAATGATTTTACAATCTCGTATAAGATACTGTGGAATTTCGTAATTTTATTTATCAAAAAGCTGTATATACCGTCGAAACATTCGGCTTTTTCGTTAGGTAAATAATTATTGATCGGAATTAATCAATTTTCTATAATTTTAAACACATCTGGTGAGTTTTCTTATACGTTATTGCGCAAGTAATTAACAAATAAATCACATTTTCGCTTTTTGTTCATAGTTTTGGCCAAAATTTTATAATACTTTTCTTCTTAGCTTTTATATCTTCTTTTTCCGTGTTTGTTAAGACTCTGTAGAATTGCATTCTGTTAACTTAGAACTGGAAATTTGTTTTTGTTAACTCTTTTATTTTGTTGTATTTATCTTTTTTTTTCGTCACTCTTACTAATCACTTCTAGTTTTTCAATATTTTTGTCGTGTATTTTTTTATCCTGTCGCATGATCTTTCTTAAAAACTTAATTTCTTTATCCTGTAGTTTATGGGTATTTCCTGTGTAAGATGTAAGCAACGTGTTTATTTAATTGTAACTTTGCACTTTGTCTTCCTATATTGCAACATAATTTATTACACGTGCGGCTGTTTTCGATGTTAAATACTCGTAAATTTTTTGAAAAGACGACATAATTTGAGCTTTATCACTTATGCTTCGGGGACTGGGAGTTGTGATGTAAATATGTACTGCATCATTTAGTCTATCTAATATTTCAATTTTAATCTTTGTATAAGGAACCTTTCCGGTTCTTGGGAACTCTATAATGTCAATAATTTCCAATCCGCTAGTACTCTTAAGAATTTTTTTTGCATTTATAAAGGTTATTGCATTCTCCTGATCTTTTGAATTCAATCTTTTCGGTGATTTTTTTTATTCTAAGCATATGTCATTTCGTTGAACGTGAGGACTTGTCTTCTGTTCCCGTTATTTTATTTAAAGAGATTTGATGCTTTAGAGATGACCTGGGATATAGTCATATTTAATTTAAAGATATCATTGTAGTTTTTCTAATAAACTCTTTTCAGCCAGATCTTTGCAGTCTTTCGATTCGTTTTAGATTTTAGTGTTAGTTTCACAATTAAAATTATCTACTCGTAAGGCGTATTCTTGAAAATAGCTAATAGATTGATGAGAGTTGTGGTATTTTTTTACTTGCGTATGAATTTTCAACCGCTTTTTTGGTTGCAGTATCTGTTTTTGAATGCTTATCTTTGTAGCTCTCCTCTCCTGTTTTTTCTTCATCCTCACTAGTATAAAATAATATAGTATTTTTATAAATGTGTTTAGTTATTCTTTAATTTGAATTATGTCAATCTAAGCTTCATATACCTTACCTTTATTGTGATAAAAAACATAACATCTTCAATCATTCGCCTCTAAGTTTATTTCTTACATCTTTTTTATTTCTAGTGCTGTACTTCAGCTTATTTTTGTGTAACACAACTTTTTGAGTATAGATCAAAGAATCAGTGTAAACAAAGTTATAGTTATCTGCTATCATATGGTTTCAATATCCATTCAATGAAATATATAGCCTTTTTATTCCCCCTCATATATTACTGAGCCCGTTTTACCACTCTCTGATTGATATTAATTAGAGTGGCAATAGTTTTATACAAAAAAAACTGTATCAAATACTTTACTAGGTGATTAGCTTGTGTCTAAAATAGTCAAGACCCAGGTTTGATCGATTATCTCCTTTCTCGATGTGAATTAACCTTATACGTAAGCATTGTTATATCAGCTTTAATAATGCCTCAAGGCCCACCCATTATCACTATATCTTTGCTGCTATGTTTGAAAAAAGTTTTTTAATCCCACTTATTAAACAACTATCAGATATTTGATTCATGCCAACAACTTCGCATCTAGTTTTTTCTTGGAGGCTTTTAGGATAGAATAACAGAAATTTTTACAATTTCTTGAATTCAAATTTCAATTTATTGAGCCATATATATTTCCTAATAGATTGGTATTTCGATATTTATCACTGGTGTAATATATGCACATATAATTATAGCCATCAAAACTATAATTTGTATCTTTTGAAGCCATTAATAAACTTTGTTGCTTTCAAAAACCACATTACTTATATTCAGGAATGGTTTGAAATTTCCGAATTAACACATTAAATTGATTTACGTTTTTGATTCTAAATTACCAAAAAGGTTGGATATTTTTTAAGGATTGTTAAGTTTATCCAAAAAATTATGTATATTTGTAATTTAATTGGTTGAATCTTGTATTTTATGTTTATGCTTTTTAATAGATCTGAAATTCAAATAATTTTTTTTCATGATATAATAATCCTATTTGAGGTTAACGAAATTATGATTTAAATTTTCAAAAGAAACGAAAAAAATTACAAAAAATGTATTTCTATATAATTTTATTAAATAATTTTTATTTCTTAATCTATATTGAATTTTGTAAGAATATAATAAAATTAAGCAACAGAAATATTTTTTTTAGAAATAAACTACAATCTTATATACATGAAATCCATGCATAATAAGGTATAATAAGCTTTTTTTCATATTCAATTTCTTTTGTATTAAATCTAATTTATACTTAACATAAAAAATACAATCCAAAGTAATTTCAATTTTTGCTACTTTTTAATGTATAGCTAAATTGATTTGTATCTTTAAAGCTATAATTTTACCATTTTAATATGAAAAATTATTTTATTCTCATCTAGAAGCAAGCCTTTTTTTAGATTTGAAGTTTTAAAGAAATCATGAGGAATTATCAGAATTTAATTGTAATTTATATATATTATTTACTTTTTCATCTGGTAATATGTATTTTAACTTGTAATTTTAATTCTAGGCAAAGCAAAATAAAATAATGACAAATTTTTTTAGAAACTAACAATTAAGATATTAGGTGGAATATTTTTTATAATCTTAAAGCTTTGAACTAATTACAATTTGTGGATCATTCATGTATGTCTAGCGTTATATTTACAGATTTTTTGTATAAGCCTTTTTCATACATGAATTCTATAAATAATTATCTATTCTTTCTTGTTTGATGCATTTGTAGAATTTTTATTGGGGTCTATTTCGTGATTAACATCCTATTTTAGCCCTCAATAAAACCAAAAAGCAACAATGAAAAATAATTGACGGAAATAGAAAAATCCGTGTGCAGTAAATATTTTATTTTAGAATGCTTAAAGTTATTAAAATATTTATGTCGCCTTTTGTTTGAACGAATAGTTTCCGTGTTATTTGTAATTTTAATATTCATTTACAAATTTTAAATAATCTCTGTATGTAATCTGCTCACATAAAGGATATAATTTTTTTTTGTAATGCTTTTTATTCAAAAAACCAAATACTATGCTATGGTCTCATAAAAAATTGCACGGAGCATTTCTCTATAGAGCTCACAATATTTTTTTTAAATTTTTGGTTTAAAAAAAGAAATGAAATCCTGCTTGTTTATGATAAAAATATATATAATTTTTGCGCCTTTTTTCTTACCTTATGGGGGCTTCTAATTATGTATATTTAAATAAAAGAAAACTGGTAAGTTTTTAAAAGAAAAGGATGCCTTTGTTTGTTTTTTATTTTTGGTTAAACCTCACTTAGTTATATTGAAAAGGCTTGAACTAATTATTACCATAACAAAACAAAATTCTTATGTTAGCTTCTTATATAAATCTTATTATTTCGTTATTTTACCTTAATATAATTTATAAGTGCAAATAATCAAGAATTCTATGTATTTCTACAATAGTTTAGCCTCTTTGATTATTATTCAAAATCGTATATTTTGAATTTAATAGTGGAATTTGCTGCACAAAAAAATTTTCTAAAATGATAATTTATGCAAATCAGTTTCCCTTGTAAATTCAACCATAAATAAAACATAAATTTAGAGGATGGTGAATACCATTTTCCTGGCTTTGTTGACTGCTGAAAAATTAAACTCAAGTTTTAACTGTTAAAATTATGTAAAAATGGTTTTTTCTGAATATAATTTTTATTTGCTTTGCAATTAAGATTAGATAAAATCGATTTTTAATCCATTTAGATTACTATTAATGCTCTTGAATAATGAAAATAGTGTTATAGCATTATAATTGATATTAATACCTGTAAATTTATTTGAAATAAAATTGTGAATGTATCTTACACATCTTTAACCATTAAAATATATATTAATTATACTATAGCCAGAAAAAATATGCTAAGGAGTTAAAAATACCGGACGAAGTAGAAGCATACATGCAAGCTCTCACACTCCGCAAGACACTTGAACTCATCTCATTTGAGAGAAGAAGAGCAGTTGATGAAGATAGATCAGAGGAAGGTGTCAAAAGATGCATCAAGGAATTGTGCAATATTCCCAACACGCTGAACACGTCTAAATAGATAAAATCGATAAAAAGAAAATTAACCCATATATAAATAAGAATTTCTATACTATAGCCAATATATAAATCACTGATAAATATACCCCTTTAAATTTACAAACGCAATTTTATTTCGGGAAAGAAACTTACATTTAAAATGCAAAATCTTTCATGGAGATTTTATAATATAATTGTAACATGGATGAAAATTTTCGATAGATCTGTTATTTTTGCTATAAATGCAACGAAGTAAATAACATCTTTAATAACTAAAATTTTGATATAAAAACCATTTTAATTGCATTTTCATGAATACTAAGATATTATAAAAATACAAACCTGTGTTACGATCATGATTTTTAATTTAAGGTGACCGTTTAATTTATGTGATAGAACATCTTATAAGTTTTTTAAACATCATCTAAATTCCAATTTAAAACATCGTAGAAATAATTCAGCGCTGTCATATTTTAATATCAATCAAAATTTTTCTCCCTATATGACAATTTTTTTTATATAAAATTGATTAAGATTTTTATTTCGCGTACCCAAATATTCGTAGTATATTCTCTTTTTTACCTATAAATATGATTGATTCATGGGCTTAAGTTGGTAATTAGGATATCAATTATTTATGCTGCTATTATTCTCCTAAAAAAAATTTTTCAACAATAAAAACATGGTTTAAAGGGATGATTGGTGTTATATTATTATCTTATAAGGCTTTAATTGTAGAAATCTATTTTATATACCAATATGTAATTTTTTTGCGATATGATATTCATTATTTCAATGTGGGAATTTCTGTCGCATTCTCAATATTTAAATAATATACGGATGTGTTAGGTATTTATGTAGCAAATATAAATACATTTTTTTGATGATTAAAAATTATGACCATTTATCTTTGATAAATTTGGTTGTGCTAAACTTATAAATAGAAAAATGTACCGTATTTTTTAGATCAAATGATTAACTTCTTTTGTTTTTATTCTTTTTGTCGATATTTAAACCTTAGCACTGGAAATATAAAAATTAAGTTTTCTGCGTATTTCATCAGAAAAAAATAAGCTTTCTAAGATTATAAATTCCGAAATATAGTATTCTTTTCCCAATACTGAAAAATGAATGAATCAGTGCATATAGATGGTGTTTGACTGGGTATATATTATTCTATTTTCATGAAAATAATATAGAAAATTTTTCACAGCTAGACAAATCATTATTTTAACAGAGGTTATTATTTTTGGAATACTTTATGCAATTTGCTTAAAAATATACCAATAAGTTCCAATATAACATAAAATATTTGTAAACGTAAAAAGTTGGGCAAGGGTGAGTTTTACAGTTATTTCTCGTAAATTATCTTTAATTTCGTGATATGTTCAGATAAAGTATTCATTTACATATATGTTAAATCTAGTGTTGTTTTTGTTTGTTCCGCTATTTAAATGGTGCAAAAAAGACTATAATTTTTGTTTATAATATAAATTTCTTGTATAAATAACATATTTCAATATCAATACTTTTTCCAATTATTTACTTCATTATAGATTTATTTTTATTTTAATCTTAAAATAGCGATTAGAAAAAAAGAAATAGATGGATATGCAATTTTAAACACTCTGAGCTATAGGTAAAACTTGTATTTTTTTTATTTTTTTGATTATGCATATGTATTGATGTGTTATATAAAACGTTAAATGTATTTCGCGTTGCATTATTGCTAAAGTAAAATTTGTTTGGTCATTCAATTTAGTAAAGGCCATATAGAAAGAAGGATTCGGTCTATTCATGTAAAAGGTTACTATAATGGAATCTATTTGCAAAAATATAAACTTTTTTATAAAATGATTTCATTTCTGCATGATATTACATATAATCTCTAAAAGAAATTTATTAAAGATCCATTTAATATATTCCTGTTTTTTTCGCAATTTTTATTTTTTTTCATGTGTTTTGATAATCCTAGTTAAACTAGTGCTTTATTCATGTCATATATTTTAATTAAGCATCCAATAGTATAGTTGTAAACTTATCTTACAGTGGTGGACGCTAAAATCTTATTTTTTTGCAAAAAACATTTATTTGTACTTTTAACAACAAGGCTTTTATTCATATCTTTTTGCGTTTGTGAATATAAAATTGCTTTTTGATTAAAATTTAAATCGAAAAATGATAAAAGTTCAAGCAATTCAGAAATGATATTGCAAGAAAAGCCAAAGCTAGTTTATAAGTTTTTTGTAATTTTAAGATAAAAAAAAGTAATTGAATGTATTTTTTTGAATATTTATTTGAAATATCTAAGTAGAATAAAAATTTTATTATTTATACCCACATCATTTAATGTTCACAAATTTATATTTGGGATTAATATTATATTTCGTAGTATTAACGTGTAACTTAAAAAGCTACAACCGGAATCAAATGTATTTATACGGAACAAAAATATATTTTGAAAATCTTTTTACATCTTGCTTTTTTCGACCAATATATAAATTTAATCTTAATTTTACTTTTTTTGTTATTTCAAAATTATTGCAAGGTTTCCGAACAGTTTTGCGTGAGAGGTTTGAAAATAAAATTGACTTAAGGGTAATATCATTTGGGTTCTAATATATTTTAATTCTCGTTTAAACATAATTTTGATGGTAAACAAACTTTTCATCTATCATATTTAACAAATATTTATTTGTTATCATGTTTTAGTTTGGATATAAAATTTAATTCAATATTTTAGGTCAAAATTTGAACTACTTGATCGCAGTAACTCTTAGTTAGGTTATAATTCTCACTGTTTGCTATGTATTTATAATTTTTATTTAAATATGATTTTTCATATGGGTAAATTATTGGCTATGTACAAAGATTTTCTAGAATATCTTTTTCGAGTAAAAATTAAAATAGCATCTTATATTTTATGATGAATGAATTTTACATTATTAGGTGTACTGCAAAAAAAAGTATAATTCACATCCCTATAAATACAAAATAGTTGCTTAACGTAATCTATAATAGAAAATAGTATTAAAACATTAAACCAAATATATCAAAATAGAGATATTTAGCTATATAGTTAATAAGTTTATAATGTGAAAAATGTACCTCTTTGGTTTCAGTTTCAGTAGATAACATCTTTCGTGTCTGTTTTTTTAATATTGTGTGTTTATATTTGACATGAACTATTAGTAAGATGTCATATTTTTTTTAGGTCAAGTTTATTTTTCTTCTAAATGAAAATCTATGAATAAAACCAAAAATATGATGATTAAAAAAAAAGAAAACTATATTCTATTTAAGCGAGAGTATGAAGGGCGCTGCCCTACACCTTAAAAAATGTTTCAGGCTTTTCAGATTTGTTAAAGGGATTATACGGAGTCTTTTATGTCAGAAAAATATCCTTTATCGAATTTTTATTTAAACTTATACAATAAAAAAAGTGAAAACGTACTTACTACTGAATATCTGTATCCAACTCTATAAAGTGAAGTTGTGATACCGCCTGAAAAATAATACACTCGTAAATGGATTCATGATTATATTTTGGTTTTTAAATATTTTTTTTGAAAGTAGAAAGTTTTGTAAGACGGCTGTTGAGCCGTTAGTTTATTTCGAATAGATTACTGAAGCAAGTTATGCGTGAAGTAGCATTGTTTTAGATATAACCTTGTCTTTCATTACTTTTAGATGAATTAATCAATTATATTGATAATGTAGTCTTAATCATCTTAAATTGAGATGACGTGTTAAAAACCAAATAGGGTAAATGATTAATTACATGCCATGAGTGGTTACCAAATGACTATATATCAAAGATTTAAAAAACCAAAATTGTATTTGCAATATTTCGATCTGAAAAAAAGCTTAATATGTAATGGTTCTTACAATATTCCACTTTTGGCAAAACTTATTTTGGAAAGTTGAATACATGTATAAATATTCAAAAAGTACTAAAATTTAGGATGTTTAAAAGAATTTTAAGCTTGATTTTCTATTTATTTTATACAAAACATATGGCCACGATACTCCAAACAAGCGATAACTTTATTGAAGATGTTGAACAAATCATTTTGAAATCGACCTCTGAAAAAAAAAACTTATATAAAAATTATATTGGCAGGCATGATTGCTTATTTTCAAGTAAGCAAAGAAATGTACGAAATGGACAAAAGATGCTAAAAATAATTGACCGCCTATTAAGAAATAGTCATCTAAAAAATAAGGTTCTTCAATTTATCATTCTTTCGCACAAAGTAAATGATATAGAAGTTTCATCGCATTATAATACAAAACAAATTAACCATTTTACATTGAGATTTTTGTTCGGAAAACTTAAACCAAAATTTTTTTGGCCAGAGAAGAAGAAAATAGATGTTCCTGGTGGCGAGGTTACATGTTTTCGAACATGTGGAGTTTGGGCAGAATTTTATCGAGATTATGTTACACAAACGATTTTGGGTCTCGATGATAATATTTCAACGAGTTTATTTGTATTTGAGGCACCATTTGATGTTTTATTCTTCGATGTCTTGCAAAAGATTTATATATGGGACGGTTATTTTTCAATATTCCTATCTCTTGAAGATGAGGCAACTGTAAATAATTTGAAAACAGCCTTTAGGGGGGAAGATAATGCCTGTTCGATGATATTTAGGAAATCTCCTTCAATATTCAGTAAATTAGATGTTTACACTACACTAGTACGCGCTAATGATGAATCATGCGGATGCGAAATGATAAAATGCGCTGTTTCAGAAGATATATTTGAAAAGTTAAATATGTTTTTTGTAAATTCTGAGTCATACAACGAAGAATTAACGATGAGATCTATCTCTCTCGGTGAATTTTCAATTAAATTAGTTAGAAGTCTTGATGGTATGAAAAGTAAATTAACATTGGGATACACAGATTTTTTGAAAAGACTGGAAACGAAAAGTGAATTGCTAGATTCTGAAAATGTGACTGAAGGACGCAAAAAAGAAAGTGATGATAATTGGTTAAACAGTGATGCAGAAGGAGTTGCAAAAAATGTAGTAGACACCCTTGAATCGACTTTAATTTCAAAATCTAGCATTGATAGTGAGTTAGAGAATAATTTTGAAGTCGTTTGTGAAAATATTTGCAAGAAAGAAAAAAGACGCGAAGCTACTGTATTATGTAAAAACACGAAACCTTGTATGAAAAATGACCACCAGAAATCCAAAGTATGTGAGGAAGTAGAGACTTCTGTTGATTTTAATATGATCAAAACCACTGGCTCGATTTCTAAAACAAAGCTGAAATCATCTCACAATGACAGTACTGGGGCTTACAATAATAATATGATGCATGAATTGGACCCAATAATAGGCATAGAAATTGAAATAAACATTTTTCTAAACGAGGGATTTTCCGAATGTTCTGAAAATGATTTGTTTTATACAAAATGTATAAGGGTATTTTTTGTTTATGTTCAAAGAGAAAAAGTCTTAAAATACAAATTTGTTATAATATGTAAATGTATAGGGGAAAAGTATCTGGTAAATGAAACTGCTACGACCATATATGGACATAATAATCAAAATATATTTATTTTAGATAACATAAAGGAAAACATGAAAAAATTAATCAATTCTTCGACCCTTTTATACGATGGATACGCTGAGCGACTTAATTTTACAGATTTTATCATATATGAATACTTAACGCCCAATATATTTATAGCTATAAACTGGAATATTTATCAAAATGAAAGGAATTTAATATCAAAGAAATTTTTCAAAGCATTATCCAATATTAAAAATACCTTATCCAGAGAAAATTGTTCTGTTAAAACTACAATGATGAAATTTAAAAAGAAAGAAGGAACAGAAAATTTCATACACTATAAAACAACGCATGAAAATTTTATAGCCGAATATCCACATGCCCATTTTGAAAACTATAGCGATACAAAAAATGAAGCAAATTATCAAGAAATTAAAAAATATTTTGGTGATGTATTTTTCAAATTAAATATCACGAATGGATCATACGATGAATCATTTTATTTGATAGCTGATTATGAAGGTTCTTATAAAAAAAATTTATTTCAAGAGATAAAAAGATTTCTTATGGAACAAGAAAATCTTAAAGGGTTTTTAAATGAGATTTATGGAAAAGAAATTAACGATTATAATAAGGGTAATAAAAAATCGAATATAAATATTGATAAACTTGCAAAAATTATTGTGGATTTGTACAATTCAATAGATATACGTATTTTTTTTGCTAAAAAAGATGAAACTGTAATTTCTAGTATAAAGGAATATATAAAAGAGCATTTCTCAATGTTTAGCAATAGTAAAATTGAACAAATGCCAGAAATCCATGCTTTTTTTGATAATATTTGCGCTGAAATTACAGAATTACATATTTATATCGAATCAATGATCATGAGAACACTTTTAGAAATCCCAAACTTTGTTGAAAAAAAAATTAAGGCACTAAAAAATACCTTTAAATATGAAATATACTTATTCACAGAAAATAATTATTTAAATGAAGCTTTCCATATTATAAGAACGCATTTGAGTGAATAATTGTCACTGTATTGTCGCGTGAAAATGCAAAGCTTGTACTTTTTAATAAATTTACTGGATGATTAACTTTGATTTACGTGTTAAAAAAATTAGTTTGTTGTCGATCTTTGCTAAATTTTTTTTAATAACTATAACATATTTATATCTTATTCAAAGTATCATTTTTCCATTCGAATTTTATGTAAAATTCAATTAGCCTGCGTAATGAAAAAAAACAAGGTGTTCAATTGATATTTGAACTTACCGATTTTTGCTTCAATCTAAGATATTTTAAATTTTAGTTTTTTATTAATTTCGAATTCAGCGCCGCAATATATATTCTTAATAAAAGAATAGGAAATAATATTTAAAGCTAGACGATACATAGTATATAATGCGAATGCTTGTGTTCAAAGTCAGCTCGATTAATTTTAAATTAAAACATAACTGAAAATAGTTTTTCAATAGTGCTGTATGAATTTTAAATTGATTCTTTCTAAATTCTCACTATAAGCTTTTACCAATCTTTTGAACATACAAACTGGCGTTAAAGATACTAGCACGTAAAAAAGTTTAAAACATTTGTCTTTTTGTAATATATTAGAAGGGTATCAAATAATCATTCTGTGTTGAAAAAGAATTAATTTAATTGTATGGTGCTTAATATGACAGAAGATAATTTTATATATAATTTCAGTAAAAATATACTAAAAAACGTAAGATTTATGTAGTTCGGATTTATTATAGGATAGAAGAACCGTAGAAATAAGTATAAAATATTAATGGTTAAAATTTTAGAAAGAGTGAAACTACTATTTGATAAATGAATTCCCAGCAGCGTTGATTCTGAGAGAAGAGATAAGGAAAAATATAACTAGTTAGAATATATTTTTTTTCTGGCTGTAAATTAATTATAAAAAAATAATACCCATGTAGATGGTGTTTATACAATGCAACGAATTACACGATTTAATGCACAAGATCATATAAAATTATACCAAAACTAAGTGAAATATATTTTGTGTATTTTATATTATTTATAAATAAGACAGGCAAACCACTAAAAAATATAAAAATTTAATATTAAAAACATTTTTATTATTTTTTATGCTCTTTAACGCATATTGAATTTGAAATTTAGCTATTAAAAAAGTAAAATTTACTCAAAATATGTGTCTTGGGTCAATTTAGCCTTCAATCATGTGAATTTCGCCCCTTTACAAAACCGTTTTTATAGTGGTCATAGTATACTTTCAAATTAAAGATATTTTTTCAAGATATTAGTTATCTAAATATTTTCTGTGCTGTTTTTAATTTTAATAAATTAATCTAACAGACATCATTATCATCTGCCCTTGAGTTCGATCTTATTTATATCTAAAAAATTTCAAATTAGAAGAGATCACGGTGTGTAGTTCTTCCTAGACAAATGAGATCCTTTCTCTTTGTAACAATCAAACAAAAAATACACGTTTTTGATTTAAAAGTTAATCACTAATAGTCCCTATTTAATTTAAAACCATGTATTATATGTATATTGTGTAAATATCTAAGATTTATCCCCTTCAAATATATTTAAAATAAATTATTCTCGAATAAAACAGAATTTGTGTTTGTAATCGGGGTAAAAAGATTTTTTACCGTCATAAAAGCACTTTTCTGTCACGGTTAGATTATTTATCAAATACTTTTACCTGCAGTTACACAAAATTTTATAGCCCTTTTAAAGCCATCTGAAATTAAAAATATAAATGGTATAGCTTTAAACTATTTCTTTGTAAATTTATTATAAAAAAAATCACAATATATTGCTGAAATTTTAACATAATCTTTTCTTTTTATTCGTGTGAATCCTAAAAAATTTAATTTTAATCGGGTTATGATCTTCATCAGTTCTTATTTGAATTAAATATGATAAAAAAATGGAATGTTCTAATAATATGATTATTTATCAATGAAAGAAGTAGAAAAAGTATCCAATATAGCATTTGGCATAATAATATTGTCTAAAGAACGATGAAATGACTCAATCCTCAATCCCGCATATACAATTTATCATATCCTTTTAGTCTATATTATCGCCAAGTATATGATTAAATTTTGTGATGCCTATGAACCTCAATATACAAGTAATTTTATATATACTTAGAGCAATAATCTAGTTTCTGGCAATTTTTATAATTTTTAAAATAATGCGTCAGTAAATGTTTCGCTAATGCGCTAAATAAATAGTGTAGATTTGTATTCTGAATTCCCAGTATATACTGTGTAAAATATCTAAAAATATTAATATTTTTCAATATTATCAGCAGAGCAGCGAGTTGTGCATTTATAAAAACCCCTTTCTCTGGATATTAGGGCAGCTCTTATAAATTCGATAGAGAAAGGTTGTTCATAAGTTTAAATTACACTTTATAAGTTTCCATTAATCTATTAAATGTGAACATAATATTTAAGCAAAATACTTGTTTTTTTTAATTCGAAAATAACTTTGAGTGAACAAATCATGGACATCATAATAAAATTTTACTATTTCACATTTTCAAACCAAATTATAAAAATTTAAAGAAGCGAAAAAAAATCTTAAAATTACAAACTAGAAATATATAGTAGCTTATTAACATATGAAATCTTGATATTATTTTATAATTTGAATCTCTGACCATATGATTATGACGGTTACATAATGTAAATGCTTTAATTTAGTTTTGCTGCAGAAAATATTACTTTACAATTTTAGATTTATTTTTTAAGAATAAATTACTTATTTTCGGCTTTTTGTTTCTTTAACGAACTAATTTTGATGGTAAGGTAAAATTTTTGTTAGTATTGTGTGTATTATTTGAGTTTTTTTTTATCCCAATAAATCTATAATTTTTTTTTTGTATTTTCTAGGAAATAAATTTGAATAAGTATAAAATTTTAGAGACTCGAACTGATAATCGCTTTCTATAATTTAATGAATCTAGATATTCGAAATATTTTTTGCATAGAATTATCTATCCGAGGACATATAAATATTACAAAAGGATTTCTTTATAAGTTTTGAATCCAGTAAAAAAATCTTCCACGAGATATATCCTAATTTTAGCAAATTTTTGTGATTTATTTTTATTTAATATTTTAGAATTTATAGATAAAATAGTATAAAAACACTTCCATAATTATAGACTACAATCTAGACCCCATTTATTTTTACGAGGTGCCATCTATATTATATTAAATACTAAATAATAAACACGTGAGAATGGTCATAAATTGGCATCTTTCAAATAAATATATCTACTATAATATAATAAAGCATAACAAATAATAAAGAACACATATAAATCCATATTGTAATCAGTTTATCATAAAATTCAAAAATTAGAGTCTAAATTTTTTTTAAATATTATAATATGAGCATGAATTTATTTTGGTTCAACAGAAAACATTTATATTTTCGCATATTATGATTTATAAACAAAAAATATATATAGCGTCATTTAAGAAGCTTAAAAGGTCTATGGTAAAGAATTTATTCATGATCAAATAAAGCAGAGCAATTTTACTATCTAAAACGCGAAATATATGAAGTTTTTAGATCATGATCATAATGATTATCGCATAATAAATCCAATATGTAAGTAACTGCTATAATCTATTTAATATAGAAGAATAAACACTAGCATATCCTAAGTGGCTTCAAACAAAGCGGAAACCTCACATCTGTTAATATAAATAATGATGATACAGGAGCTAAACTATGCACAAGTATGTCTGAACTACATTTATTCACATTTAAAATATTAAAATTCGGAGGTATTTAATTACATACATATCTTACTTATCAAATCTTGCTGATTTTTAAGCTTTAGAGTAATTATTATGTCATAAATATGGCTTAAAAGAAGAGAAAACACTTTTTATATAATAAACTATATTTTTTATAGAGCTTGTCTAGCATTCTATATGATTATTCAATCTTTGAATTTTATGTATTTAAGAATTGTGGTGTAGAATACAATATATTTTCAATTTAAAATTTTATTTATTATTTAATTTCAACCTGGTATTTGTTTACGCTGATTTTTCGCATGTGGCTCTTTTATATAAAAGATTTACATCTTTATAAACAATTTTGCACAAAAATTTTAAAACCATGTTTATATTGTAGAATTTCGCTACATAGAAAGCTACAAATTTCGATGAAAATAAATAAAAATTATTATGTAAAATTTTATAAAATATACATTGACTAAAAATTTTAAACTTTATATGCTTTAATCAATTAGGCTCAATATTTTAATTTCTAATTAGCTGCTATTGATTTATTTTATGGTAAAATTCAAAAATTCAACACAATAATAT
This sequence comes from Rhyacophila brunnea, assembly GCF_057557595.1. Taxonomy (NCBI): domain Eukaryota; kingdom Metazoa; phylum Arthropoda; class Insecta; order Trichoptera; family Rhyacophilidae; genus Rhyacophila; species Rhyacophila brunnea. The sequence continues at coordinate 783,676 of NW_028232789.1, forward strand.
TTAAAATTAAACTAGTGTATTTTTTAAAAAAAAAAGCTAATATGTGATATGATGGTATATACTATACGATTTAAATCTAATATCAAAAACACCTAGATAGATCTTATCTTTCTGTGTAATTAGAATTGAAATTCCCATGAATTAATCTCATGGGTATTTGGTGCTTATTAGTCCTAATGATACAAAGAATAGTTTATTTTTGAACAATATAAGTTCAAAAAATGATGGGCATATTTGAGCCTCATAATCGATCACAATGTGATTAAAATATATTTAAATTAAGTTAAAATGCCGTTTATAGTTTCTGGCGCATTAAAATACTGTTTCATAATATAGTGATTTCTGTGCGAGGAATACTACCTATTAAGAATTTTATACCGTGATTAAAAATTTACGCATTGAGAAATTTTTTTGGATAAATCTGATAGAATTTAATTCCAATATAAGTTATATAGTAGATTCTATTCCATGTTTGATTCTCAATAACTTTACATTATAATTAAGGCTATTTTTTAACATATCAACGAAAATGCGCATAAAATAAATACGACGATAAATATTTTAGCGTGCTTTAAAATTTTTTTTAAGAAGGTCAAGTATTTATTAAAACAACAATTATTCACAGTAAAATTTATTATATATTTTTTAAAATACATATATCCATATATATATCGTTTTCTTTGGGTTAATTTTGGTATTTTAATTTTAGATTTCTCTTAAAGCTTAACTTAATTTTTTTTTCGTGAGCACATCAAATATACTCATGGATATATCTTCTTCGATACTCATTTTCTTTCAAGACTTATTCGTCTAATGTTTTTTTTATCAATTATATAGTTTATATATATATGTCTCTATTTGGTTTGTTAATTCGAGTTATTCTGGTACCTTTTGCAATATTATGTTACCACACCATCCCATTTAAATGCTTAAGATATTTTATTCGTCTTACACTGCTAGACTAATGAAAATAGAGACGCTAGTAAATCCTTTTTTTTGATTATGTTATTGTTATCTGTACTATTTACAGATTTAATTCAAGCAGATACACTTTTTTTCATTCTGTCTTATTTGTACATATTATTTTAATGTGGTTTTTATTTGCCTTTCATGTTTGCTTGTACAACACTTAAGATTTATCTAAAAAAACATTTTTAATGTAGACTTCTTTCAATTTAGTATCTTTGAAATTTTCTTCAATATATCTTCTACGCTCGAAACTTATACATTCATCTTTTTTCTCAATTTTATTGTTTAAGTTTATTTTAAAGTTTCTGTACGTATCTCAACCCCTTATATACGACTCGCGATATTTGTGACCATATCATGCCATGTTTTGATGTTTAGCACTATCATTTTTTTGTCACTGAAAATTAGAGAATCTGCATTATCCATCCGATAATATTTTCAATGTATGTAATTTCAAAGATAAATTTTTTATATTTCCGTTAATGTTATTATATTTTTCTTCCTATCTTATACAAATTGTCTGATCTATCATTCAATCGTTTATGATCTGTTTTTATTCTCGTATCACTTTATACCTGCTAGCTCGTTTTCTATAATTTCTTGAACTTGGTATTCCAAAATTTTCGCGTCATTTTGTGTTAAGTTTCTAAGATAACAAAAAGTGTCCGCATCTGGCTATTTCTTTATATGTATTCATAGTCAAGTGTCTTTTCAATCCAGTTTAGTTCCTAAAAGATCTACTAATTAAAGAACTATCCTCAGTGCTGACAATTTACCTTTTCACCGAAGAACATGTTTCTTTCCTCTATAAATCTGAATCTTGCTTATAATTTCTGCTTATAAATTATTGAATCATTTCTATTTAAAGGTGCCTGCTATATCAATCGGTCAGTTATTTTTTATGCAGAAAGGTTTCAGAGGTAATTTTTCTCTATACTTTATTTTTTTTGGTTGAATTACTTCCAAGATGGACTCACATTATTATATTTGTTCATAATAAAATCTTTTTTCGGTGATAAATGTGTTTTCTTATCTTTCTCTATCTTATAAATTGAAACCCGTCTTTGCACTACTACCTTGTCTGTGATTTGTAGCACTTAAATTAAAAAAAAACGCTTTCCCTGATAATAATTATATGTTTGTGTGTCCTCTGCTTAATTTCTTTTTCAAAATATAGCTAAATGTGCGTATAAAGAATGTTTTTATAAGAAAAATGGCTGTTTCTTTTAATCTAAAATTTTCACTAAATGTGTGTTCATTATTTAATCATAAAAAGTCGTAATATGATATAATCTTATTTATAGCCTACTATATTCTGTTAAATATTTTTGTTTTTTTAAAATCTAAAGATTTCAATTCACTAAAAAATTTGCTTTTCGTGAATTTGCTAGTTCTAAGAGACTGCTGAATTTTTTCAATATATGTAAGATATTGTGATAAAACAATTTTACACGAATGTATCTTTTTATTATATAAATAATTTTGCATTGACTACATTTTTTTCTATATTTTTTGATTCTCGTAAAAACGTTTTTCTTTATATATTCCGCTTGTCTATTTTTGCCCAAAACAAAGATTAGATTTTCCATTAGAAAAATTATTTTGACGCAAAAAAAGTAATAAACGATTGAAATTATTAATTAAAAATTTTAATCATATAAAAATATTGCGCTTCTCTTCTTCTTCACAAGCCAATTTCATGGTATTTTCCTTATAAAATATGCTGACATATGCGCAAACAAAGTAAAGTACTTATAATAAACAAAAATTAAATTTTAAGAAAATGATTCTATGTATGGAGAGTCAAATTTTGTGATAGCGCATATTTTATTCACACAATTCATGTTTGAAAAATTGTTTCATACTACAATATATATAGACTTAAAGCATTTAAAATCATTTTTATTAAATTATAGCGTCCTGTTATTCTATTATTTTTTTCGATAATAAAAACAGTTAGAAACTATCATATTTATTTATTTTTTGGCATTAAAATTTCATGAATAATATGTAGATAAAAAATAAAAAAATTCTAGTCCTAAAGAAGAAAAAAAATATAAGTTACATATAAATTATAAATAAACTAACGATCGTATGCTATTTTTTTCGATTAAAATGATTTTGTATCGATAATTTATCATTTTTTAATGCGATGAAGCACAAATAAATAGTTCCTATGTTTTATCGAACAATGTGATTGCATGGGTTGTTAAATGTATATTTTGATATTTAAGATGTATTAGGTTTAATTGTAATATGTATTTAGCCGAGGTTTAAGCGCTGTGTTTGTTTGTGATTCGTCCAATAAATATAAAAGAGCAATATTTGACTGGCTCAAGAAGTCGAATAAAATAATATTACATTTTCTATTATTATTTCCACTCAAAACCACTTGATGACAGAAATTATATATCAGTTTAATGAAACTTATCTCATCTATATATCTAATTTTTTCATTACATTTTTCTATTTGTAGTTTTCTCTCTATGATTTTTTCAAGGGTAAAAAATACGGTTTAGAGAAAGATATATTACAAGAATCGAAACTTTTAGATTGGTTTCTATTTGCATAAAAATGAAATGATCAAAATTTTTTATTTTAATCAATATAATTATTCAGTAGTTAATATCATACTAATTGTTCGCGTATTTGTTGCGAAAATTTTTATATAGGCATACACCAATTCTATTTTTATTTTGTATAGCCCAAAAATTAGAGGTGTTAACTAATTTTTTTAACGGTCAATAAGATAAATTTCATTTTTTTTATAGCATAACAAAATTCAATTTATAGTTTCTCTGAATCTTCAGAAATGATGAAAAGGTGATAATTTGTTTACATTAAAAACATCAGCAAAACTCAACATTCTGTGAAAGAATGTAAGAAAATATGTACTAAACAATAATTTTAAAAAATAAGAAAGCAAAAGTATTACAATTATCAAGAGCTTAAATGTATTTAATATTTAGATAATAAGTTGAAGTTCAAAAATAAATTGTAATTTCATTATAAATCATAAAAAAATCAAGTTTGTAAGATTTTATATAAAAAGAGACATTAAATCATAAATACACAAAAAAAAGAAATTTATTTTTGTTATATATAAAACTAATATTTTATCTCAGAAAATCTTTTATGAAATACTAGTTTGATAAAATGTGTGACATATTTTATAATTACAACTCATATATACTCTTTTAGATAATAAGAAATTCATCATAAAACTTTCTTTTTTTCTTAAAAATCGCCCGAAATCTATCTTAAAGTTTTTTTATACTTTTAGAATATGATTCTTTCGTCTTATCATATATATTAGTATACACAAAGGTTTTTTTGTCAGGAAATTTTCTAGACTTGATATGAATTTATACTTTTATACAAATTTTAAGATTTTTATTTTTTTCCGCTATATGTATTTGATGCAAAAAATTTAATCATATTTAGAGAATACTTTGAGAAACTTTTCAAATATAAGGATAAAATAATAATTTCCCGTATGATGCATTAATTTACGATATTTTATCTTTATTTGCGAGGAAATATCAATAAAATTATCTATCAAATCATAAAAAATTAATTTATCTTGAACGTTTTGCAAAAAAAATAATAGGGAAACGGCATTGCGAAAAATATGCATTTTGAATGAATGTATTCTAAAAGATCTTGTTTTCGAGCCTATTAGAAATAACTAATGCTTGGTTTCAAGAATATTACCTTTATATGGATAAAAAATTATTTGGATTCGTGTGCTAAAAATATAATTTATACTAATTATTTTAAGCTCAATTCTTTGTATTTTATTGTTTGATGATATATTTTTTCTCTATGCTTATTATATTTCCTTTTTCATTATGCTAAAAGCAAATAATTAAGAAAAAATCTTATGCACGCAACTGGGATTTTAAAACCGAATATTTATTTTCGAATGTAAAAATCGAAACAAATTAACCTATTTTTAATTTATTTACCCGCAAATATTTTTTTCTGTGAAGTCCGCTCATGACTATTAGCAACTAAAACTTATTTGATGCGCTCACACATATGTCTTTCATATTTCCTGTAACCAGTGAGATATCCGTGGATTATACCTATTTTTATGCGGTAATCAATATATAGGGATGATGATATTCTATTTAATTTCCATGTTGTTCAACAATATACCACCACCGCTCCACACTTACCCATATTTTTGTTGTATGGAGCAATCTACATTCAATGTTCGGGCATTTTTTGGCGCATTTACTGCGACCTCCTAATTTATTCGAGCTTATCAGTCTTTTTATGGTTTTAATTCTAGTTTCGACAGACTCCCCCCTTGTGTGTATTTGTCATTTTGAGTGAATTCATTGATTGCTGATGTTCGTTTCATGTGAACTAATACCACTACTTATTAAAGATATTAAAAGCCAACAGCTTCACCGCACCTTTCAATTTTAAGCATTTATTGCCTATTATTTAATATGATGAAAGAAATCAGCGATAAACTTGGTATTTTTTCAATATTAAAAATAAATTTGGGCGGTATAATGTTAATTTTTTAAAAAATTGGCGATTATTGAACAAATTATCCATTTATTTTAGAAAAAATACATTTGAATATTATAGAAACTTTACGAAGATTTGGGAGCAGAATGCAGCATAAATAAATCTGCAATATTATAACCAATATTTTTATTTCAAAACTAATGATTAAAATTTCTTTGATTTGGATATAATCTATTATAAAACTCTCGATTTCGATTTTTTATATATACCTGCGATAAATTAAACAGTGAAAAATAGCCTATTTCACCTCCACAGGCTATTGACTTTTTATAAAATACTTCAGCCCATCCTAAAGCCCCATTCATATGGTATGCTCTTGCAATATTATACCAGATACAGTATAGTTCAGACATTAAATCAGCGTTTGATTGTGATCTGTTTCTATTGGCTCCTAGTTTATCAGAATTAGCTGTCTTGATTTTATTTTGAATCTTCTTTTCATAGCTGAAAAGAATCTTGAATCCAGCTTCCATATATTTCATTACATCCTTTTCTCTCTTAGAATATGTATGGTTTATGAGTAATGATGAAATTAATATAGTTTCTCGGAGCGATAAAACATCAATGCTAAGAATATTCATGATTAAATATATTGATTTCTTGAACAGTTTTCTTGGAAAGAAAGACGAGAGGAATAAAATACGTATATCCTCTGTTGTATTTTTGAATTCATTCGCTAATTTTTCAATTTTATTTTCTTTGTGAATAGCGGATAGAGAATCGAGGTGTTTTGCGTTGGTTATTATATATGAGTCCTTTTCTCTATTATTTGATGGTTTCCCATGCTCATTTATAAATAGTTTTTTAATGTACCTTTTTGATCGTCTTTTTTTCCTTTTTGTTGGGTTTAAACTTAGTTCACAATCAAAAGAACTTTCGGAATACTCGTTTTGTACATATTCAGTTTTGCATCTTTTTGTCTTATAGGTTTCTGTATTTTCTTCTGAATCACTGTCGATACATTCATCAACATCTCGACTCATTTTATATAGTTCTCGCGTCATTTCTTCCTTAAAATATTTTCCAAGATGATCTTTATTAAAAGCATGCCTTAGTATTATTCTTTCAATATTTCGTTGGACCAGATCATAGCATCTATTTTTTCTATAATCGGAGAAAAATCTCGAGAAAAAGTATATAATTTTTTGATTATTATATGTTATTCGTTTTATTATATCTACAAAACTCACAGGATCATCGTATAAAAGTGAATATTTCAATCCTAACGCCGCTATCCCGTAGAAGTACTTTGAATAATCTCGCATTATCTTGTCCCTAAAAGAGGCTTCCATTGAAAGTAAGACAATCTGTATAGCTTTTTTATATTCTTCGATTTCAATGCATGCTAGAATATTCATTTTTAATAGATAAAACCATTCTTCAAAATGAAGGCCGTGAAAGCGCTTGTATACTAAATTTAATTTCCGCTTTTCGACTTTTGATATGCATATAGAATCATCGTCTCCGATATAATCAACCCTTTTTCTATCGGCTTTACCGTATCTATCGAGATATTCGCCGAATACTACTGTGTTGTTGAAAAAGTCTTTTAAAAGATTCGATGATTGTTTTACGAAAAAACGGTAATGATCATTTGTTAATGGAACTCCTGTATTTGTTATAATGTCAATAACTTCTGTATATTTCCTTCTCATCAATACGACTTCCTCGGATGTTATTTTCTTTAGAGCCTTATACTCTTCGCTTGGTTCATATTCTTTTGCCAATACATTATTATTCGTTTTAATAAATATTTCATGGAGTTTTTCACGGACTTCTTCGTTACTTTCATCCCTTTTTATTAATTCAACAAAAATTTGTATTGATTTGTCGGTTAAATCCTTCTTTAAAAAATAAAAACCAAGAAAGTATAAAATTCTATTTTTCTGTACTTCAGAATAGAAATATGAACTATTTCTGAATACGAGATCAGCATATTCACCTATCACGATTTTTTCGTCAAAAATTTGAGTAAAATTATTTTTTGGAAGTATTAACATGAGTGTAAATTGAATATATTCAGCTTTTCTAGTAGTCTTTATTATAACATCTAAAAGATGATATACAAGATCAATAAATTTTAAAAATTCATCTGGCTTTTCATTTAATAAATCATCTAAGGAATAAAATTTCCTCAATGATTTATCAAGAATCGGATCGTACTCATATTTCTTTTGTATTTCGTCATTAAAGTGATCCTCGCTTGATACTGATACATTGGAATCAAAACGTTCTTGAATTTGCGAGCATTTCAGTTTAGTCTTTTCCGGTTTCTTTTCATTTATTTTAAGATCTTCTACGCTTATTACATATTGCATTTTTCTTTTTAAATCCTTCAAATCAACAAATCTATCCACTAAATCTTTAAAGATTTTATGCTCTCCATATAAAAAGACTTTGTCCAAGAAATCTTCGATATACTGGTCATCTGCTTTATTTACTCGCAAGTAGTTATATACAATTCTTATAACTCTTCGTACACTCGAAACTTTAAGCATTTGAATGTAATCGCGTAGATTGTAGATGTATCCATCAAACCGTATCATTTCAAAAAGTGCTGGTATGGCTCTGTCCTTTCTTGGATCAATTTCATTGAGTATCGTGAACTTTTCCCATGCAAGATCTCTCGTGTAGAAATCTTTATGATATGAGTTAATTCTTTTAATTATTTTTAACGTATCTTCGGGTCTATTAAGTGTTTTTGACATCAAATAACATCTCTTCCAAAGTGAAATATCATGTTTTCTTAAGGATGCGCAAGTTGCGAGGCATTCATAACACTTCTCTACTTCTCCACTTTCTTCAAAAATGAGCGCTAAAAGGGAATATGAATCTGGCTTTGTTGGATATAATGTTATTGTTTTGATACATGCTGATATACAAAGCTCAATATTATTTTCTGCATATAATCTATTCGAGAGCGAAATTAGATCTGTGTATTTGTTATATAATTCTAGAAAATTTAAATCTATAGCACTCGTTTTCTTAAACATATCAGCTGAAGTTGTCATGAATTTATTTCTTAAATATTTCGTTTCATCATCCGAAGACGATCCAATATCATCATCACATTCGTCATATTCTGATATAAAATTATATTTTTCTTTCATCTTACTTTAATCGTTAAAATTATTCAGAAAATTCTTTTAAAGGGGTAATATATTTTTTGATAATGTCAACTAAACCACAATCATTAAATTTAAAACTAATTATATTTTTCATATTTGGAAAAAAATTTGAAATTATGATCAAAATTAAATTTAATAAATAAACAGCGAAATTTTTTTTTATTTGTCAATCAAATTTTTTAATTCTGTTGTATAAATTATCATGATTTTTTTGTTGATTTAATTTGTTGTCTGCATATTATAGTATTTTATCTAAAAAATCCGACGTGTTTTTTTCTTATGATAATATTCATTATATATTTGTGCAATTATCAGTGGCTATATTTCCAGCTTGTGATTTTATGTTTTGCATTCACCATTAAATACACATAATATTTGAATTTTTTATCCATAAATATTATATTAAGGATTTGGATTGCCATGCAGAGCGGAGCAAAAGCTTACACATCAAAAATTAAATTGTGGAAAGTCTTGAATGTTAAATATGTACAGAGAAAAGTTATCATGATCAAGAGTTGAAAAAGCATTAAGTTAGTCTGTCATATGAAGCAAACTAAGTTTTGCTTAAACAATTTTAAATATTTGAAAAAAAATTTACGTTGTATATGGTGTCATGAATCATAAAGTGAAATGTTGTTTTACTGAAATGTCATTAGTCATTATTAAGGAGCAAGGAATGCTAGCAGAAGCATATCCAAGAACAAGATGATTGAGAAAAAAAACACGAATTAAATATCTTGAAAGGTGGATATACACAAAGGATGGCATCAAAGATGAACATTTTGTAATAAGCACAAATCAAATCTGTTTATAGAGCGATCTAAAGTTTTTCCAACCAAGGAGAAAAAACCAAAAAAAAATTACGATTAGATAATGTTCATCAAAAATCCAATTAAAAGACACAAATAAATAAAATTATTAATTATGGTGTGGCGATGGTTGAGTAGTGTAAATATTCTACATAGAATCTTCATTTAAATGATTGAGGGATAGATTCCTCCTTACGCAAGGGCATTGATAAATCACCAAACTGGTAATTATTGCTGCTGTGCAAAGGATATAGAAAACGCTGCTAGGCCAGCCCATAGTAAAATAAAGCCCTCAACTTCAAGCATAAATTTTATTGTGGGGCTAAAAAAACTTGGCTCGATTCTCGAACACAAGTTCAAGTAATTGAAGCCAGTATTGGTATGATGGGAATGTTTCCTTTTAGCTGAGCACCGATTTAGGTTGTTAGCACCGTTGATATTTTTTATATTAATTTGTATGATTCGTGGCATTATTTATAAAACAATCAAATTATCATGAATTTCTTGGGTTTTTAAACATGCTGTAAATTTTAAGATTTATTATTGTAATTAAATAATTAGCCTAAATTTTTAAAATACTAATACTATGTAACGGAAGAATACGATGATTGGGAAAAAAATTTATGATCATATGGGTTTTGACGAGCGAGGATATAAATCGCCTAATAGATTATAAAGGTCATCGTAAGTACGTGTAAAGAATTTGATTTTGCGTGTCTTTCACATAAATAACAAACCGTGACTATAGGGGAAAATAATTGTGTTTCACTTTCTGCATGTATTAGGTTAAAATATAAATTTTCGCACAAATAAAAATAAAATTCGATATTGATATTATGCGTAAAACTAATAATGAGATCAAATCCGCTCTTAAATTTTCTTGAAAATGATTTTAGAAACTTATATAAATTATATTAAAAAATTATAAAAAGCTCTGATGAAATTATGAATGAAATATATAAGAAAGCATGGACGAATGCAACAGAAGCATATATGGCTAAAAGGTATTTATATAACTCCAAAATCAATCAAATGTGCACAATATCAGTCCAATTCAATATTAGATGCGAAAAATAAGCAATATGGGTGCAGAAAAGCGACCTGCAGCCTACGTAAAATAATATGAAGTGGTATGATTTACATAAAATGTACTTAAAAATTTACTAGGCTTCTCTTTTTTTTTACCATATTTTTTCTGCAAGCCAGTAACAGAAGTTATGAGTGAGGTTGGATGTAGTCCAAAATTGTAAGTAGATTGACTAAGAGAATGCGAAGAATATTTAGAAGGCAAGTAAAACGAGTAATAGATGTAATTGGAGGTTCTGATGCAATATTTGAAGTTTATGAAACAATAATGGATGAAATAAAATACAATCAAAGACATCGAATTGAATATTTATGTGACATTCTTACATAGAAAGTGAAAATGATAAAAAAATGTTTGTAATTGATTTTAAGGAAAGATATTGCAAAACTAGAAATATTATATTTCGTAAATACATAAATACTGCTTTAATCATCATACAGATGACGGAAAATCATATATAAACGTATTCAAAAATATAATTCTGAATATAAAACCCCATACTATAGTAAATTTTTATAAGATCATGTTAGTGGTGTTCATACGAACAATTTTGAAGGCAAAAAGAATAGGTTAAAAGGGGGATAAATATGCTTATCGAAATAAGAAGGATATAAAGGTCTTAATAGATTATATAATATGGAGAAAACAGAATTTAGATGATATATGTTAAATTTAAAAAATGTATATAAAAAATTTTTCATACGAAATAGGTATATTTGTTCTTATAATAGGATAAGGACAATAAAAACCCCAGCTATATATTAATGACCAAAAAAACAATGACACATTTAGCTGACAAGTGAAAAATACCAAATGGCGTAAGTTTCTTAATTTTTTATATTGGCTAAAATTTAAATAAATTGATCTAAATTGTTAGAATCCATTCAAATAAATTATTTACTAAAATGTGTATTTTAAATTTTTACTACTGTCATTCGAATATACACATTTATGTAATTTTCCTTTTTTTTATGATCATAATTAACAGAAAATGATATTCAGGCCTAAGAAGCTGCGTAAATTAATTACTCCATATAAACTTGAACATCCAAACCTGAAAAAAAATCAATTCACTCTGTATTTACTTGAAAATTTTAATCGATCTTTACTTATTCGAATAGCGCTTCAAAGTAAACTTTACAAATTTATTCCGCGGGAAATAATCGAAAATAATTATTTATTTTTCATTTATGTCCGAAACCAATCCATAATCAGAATATCTAATTTCCCCTTTAAATCTCTATAAGCCATAAAAAACAATTAAGCAGAAATACGGAATATTTTAATATGTATTTTTTCTATTTCCCCATGTTATTTGAGTTAAATAACCAATAGCTCTTTGTTGAAATCTGCTTTTTTGTAATTAATAATTCTATGAATTGTAAATTTGCACTTTCATATAAATCTTTCTGGAAAGTTCAATAAATTCAATATAAAGTTATTTTGTCAACTATTATCTATTAAAAACATATTTATATGCTTTTGTTGGGTTTAAAACGTCAGAAATACTATTTGAACAGGAAACTACACACAAAAATATAATTTAGAAAGACAATTGAATTAATTGGTTTTGCTGGATAAAATGTATAAAAGAAAGTTTTAAAAAGAACGTAATTATAATTAAAAAATAATATAAACTGTTGTACCGAGACTTCTAATTTTTTTGTCATAAAATAGCAAATTTTACTTATTTCCATTGGGCTGTTAAGATTTTGGTTTAATAGCAGAGAAAATTTTATCTTTGTCTATATTATAGAAAAAAAATATTGATAAAATATAAATTTATTCTTAAATAACTCATTTTTATAAGTGTTATTTGTCTTAGCTCACTTGATCTTGTATAATAATTTAAATGTATTTATATTTTCTATCTCTTATTTATAGTTGTACCTATAAGAATATGATTTTTTATCATTATGTTACCGACTTTAAATTGAAACTATATATATACACATTTAGCTAGGATGTTTATTACTTTGCGGAGATTGTTAAATACATATCTTATGTGAATTTGATTATTATCCTATTCTAGTGAATTTTCGGTGGATTTTATCATCAGAAGACTATAAAATGAAATATCTCAATCTAAAATTTTATTACGTGAAAAAAATTATTTTTACCTCTGAGCCCTAAAAGTAATGGTTGAATTCGATTTAGTCATGTTATAGAAAAGAAGATGGAATTTTGTTGAATATTATCGAATAAAAATGGATTAAATAAATGCTTCTTCTACTTAGTTTAAAAAACACTTACTTATAATAGTTAATTGGTCTTTTATGCTTAAAAAATTATAGTTTATCACTGTGATTATATTTTAAAAAATACCCTCTTGATTTTTAGTTTCCTCAGATGTCTAACATAGTAAAAATCATAAAAATTGATGCAAATACCTGACTATGGTGCATCATTGCTAATAATTTCTAATATAATTCTAAAAAAAATAGTATAGCCTATAAGAACTAACTTAATACGATAAAACGGCCTCATTTTGTTGTGCTATGTGCTTTTTGATATATTTTTACGCGAACAAATCAAAAATACATTATTATTGCAAGTATCGACATGATGGATATTTGCTTTCGTTTTTATTTATAATATTATTGTTCAAAAAGCCTCATAGATTTTTGATTTTTAATATAATACCTAAAATTTCATCCTTTGATAGTTAATATCCAATTTAAATGGTTCAAAATGATCAAAAAAAAATTCTGCTATTTTTAAGTAAGAGTCTAGTATTATAACTTTCAAAAATTTAGAAAAATTTTGCCTTATTTTTAAATCTGGCCGTACATAATATTCTAACTTCGGGTCAAAAAAAAATAAAGTTGACGATCTTATATCTATCAAATTTTTTATCTTTAAAATAAACAAAAATAACCATCTAATATGAAATTTATTTTTATAGTTTTTTTAGGGAATACAAAATTTTCAGGACTTAAAATTATAATAAATAAAATATATATAAAAATTCACTGTTTAAATATATTTTTGTTTGCAAATACATAGTTGGTGATTATAATTTATTATTCAGATCTTTTATATCTCTATGATTTTAGGCGCAATTTTTATAAATATATCAATTAAATGTTGCAAAAAATTCTAAGATAGCTAATGCATATATATTACAAGAATTTATGAATTAATAATACCTAGAAATATCTTAAATAAGATCAATAAAAAATATTGCTAAAAATAAAGTTTTTATTTCTTCTATAGCCAAATAGTGTTAATATTTATTAAAATACTTGATACGCAATAATTGCCTAAAATAAACAAGATATTAGCTGAAATAAGGCAAGTTTCAGCTTCGAGTATTTGCAAATTTTGGTTTTTTCAGCAAGAAAAAAACTTATAATAACGCTCCAAGGGCTTTCCGTTCTTAAAATCATTATTAAAACATTGTTTTCTAGTTTATTCAGAAAAAAATACAATTTTTTTTAATTCTTTATAATATTCTGTATTTTATAATAGATGGGCAACTCTATACTTATTAACATCTTTCACTGTCTATATTATTATGAAAAAAAATCCGATCTATAGTTTTAAATTTTCGGATAAAAAAAATTACTCTTCAAAAAGAAATATATAAAGTACTGCTGAATTTGTATATCTGGATTTTTATCATTATAAAATTATTTATTAAACACAAAAAAACATCTGATTGTTACTTTAATTTTTCGAGCGTACGTAATTTGACACTGATGTGTAAATTATTCATGTTTGAATATTTTTGACATGGAACCAATATTTATTTACTTTATAATAAATCAAATATATTTTAATTCTTTAATTTTACTGCGAATGAATGGATATATTAACTAACTGTTTAAAAACAAGTGGTATTTGGGGTGTTTTCGCACAAAAATCAAAGCCCTTTAAATGCTTTTTTTGCAATTAAAAATATAAATTCATTAAAGTTTGCATCTAAAAAATTATTTAGAATCTAATTTTTCTACAAATACTCTATTAATATTGAATTTTTATCGAAAGATATTATCCTAATGAAAGTGAAATAGTACCGATCACAAATAACATAACACCTCAATAAAAAGATAAATAAAAACGTATTTTTGAGTTTAAATAATATTTTTTGAATAATTCTGTTTGAACTATAGCATAATTTGTATTTTAAACACGTGGAATTTTATATCAAACCACTTATAATTTGATCTGAATATGTATGTTTTCTATAAAAGATCTTGATATATTAAGTTAATAGTTGATATAATCCACCTCTTTTTAGATTGATTCTCCAGCATGATTTCGACGGTAAGATACTCTTAGATTTTAGAATTTCAAAATAATTTCCATATGCTTTTTTTTATATCACTATTTTTATTTCTGATATAAAACAGGAATAAAGTCCTAGTATCGTTCGAACATTTTTACTATTTGTAAACAATTTAAAAAAAACTCGATTATCGATTAATAAATAATAAACGTGTATCATGGTAAAATGATTTAAAATTTATCATTTATATCTGAGCAATTTTTTTTGATCTGGAAATAAAAAGGTTAATGATATCCGAATAAAATATTTTACAATAAATTTGTCTTATTCTAATATTAATGAAATAAAATTATATTTAACACAATTACAGTGCGAAAAATAGAAAAGCAAGTAAAACCAATTAGAAATTAAATATATATCTAGTTCCAATGTGTTATATAAATCGTAACAAAAAAATAGATTTGTTAAGTTTCTTCTTTCTTAAATACGATTTGACTAACACGACCAAAAAGTCAATCCCAAACACAAAAATTCAATATGTAGACAGGTGTATAACGAAATGTGAAAATTATGGAATCTAAAGCATCATATTTAGAATACTTCGCAGTTATTATTATACAAAAATATAACGCTTATACAGTTATCATAATATAAAAAGTGTGATCTCTGCCGAATTTAGCTTGAAAAAAAAGTTATTGAATAAATAAATCTCTAAATGTTAAGAAACTAAAAAATAAAAACCCTCTTATCCTTTAAAGGATATTGATACACAATAAAATCCAGAAAATGGGTAAATGGAATAATACGTTGCATCATTTACATTAAAACATAATTTTTTTCTGTCCCTTCTATTTAGAAAGTTATCAAAAAATGAAAATTGTTGCATATATTTTTTAAAAGCATTTAAGATTTATTAGTATTTTGCCAAGAAAAAGTACATCCTATGAATTTAAATTTGCTTGTTTTTTATATATAAAAATAAAACTATCCTTCATTTACTTTTAATTCAGTTTGTAGATTAAATTAAAAATTTATTCTATTATAGGACTTTATTCGTGTATGTATAAAAATCTGTTTAAGGCCTTTTAAAATATCTGCCACGTTTATGTTTTTATGCATAAAAAATTTTCAAACATATTTTAGAGATATATCTTATAGATTCATAAATTTTTTTAGTCACATGCATCAGAAAGTTTTTAATTTCTGAACTTCATTCTATTCCAATAATGCCCCAAAAACATCTACTCTGTGTCCCTCTTGTAATTTAGTTTTTCTCATAAATGTTTTTTCATGATTTTTTGCTACTTATTTTAGAATTTTACGATTTTATGTTTATCATACACATTTTTTTCGATAATTTATAGGCACTTGTGAGCAAAATATACTACGCAATAATAGTATCTTTTTTATTATTTTAAAAGGTAATAATCGAAACTCTGCATGTAACTTTTCAAATCTTAATTCTAACTAGAACTCAGTTTTGATTTTATTTTTGTTTTTTTACCAGATTTTTTTGTTATTTCATCAGCAGTCTTTTTATATGACATCTAAATAAGTTTTTATCCACTTTTTTACACTTTTTTTAATTTTTATTTGTATTACCGTGAGATATTCAGTATCGGAATTTTTTAATAATTTAAGAAATAGCTACATTTTTTTATGAATTTTTATACTCAGATAAAACAAAAAGAAATTACCTGAAAAATAAGACTGGTTTTTCTGTACGTTTCTATAAACAAGTATCGAGAAACTGATTTTGTTACAATTTTTTTGCTTATTTGTATCTTTACCGAAAAAAAGAATTAAGAAAGTTTAGAATAATAAAAAAACCTTCTAAAACATATAATAAATACAATATTTTTTTTGTGCGGCAAAAATATTTTCAAATGATTTATTTTCCAATTAAATTATATACACAACACAAAAAAAATTTTATAAGAAAACGATTGCACTTGCTAATTTTTAAATTCGAGGAATGTTACATATTTTTCACAATTAATGATAAATATTCTGATATATTAAAATAATCGCAGATCAAATGTGTTTCTAATATATCTTATAATCAAAAATGATACAAATGGAAGATTATATAGAATATTTCTTGTTTCGAATTAGAAGAATTAGTTTTTTTAGGCTACATACCAAATCCCATTATTTCTAAACCAATCGAATAAACATATAAAACGAGAATAACAAATCATAATATCAATTTTAAAAAGATCTTTTCTAAGCTCGCGTGTATATTCAGATAAATATCCTCAGCAGATCATAACGTAAATATTCAAAAAATAAAATTTATACAAAATCATGAAATATTTATATTCATGAGTAGAACTATAATAAAAAAGAAGCATAGATCATATTAGGTAAGATCCGAATTAAGATGGGAAAAATATTTTATCTTACCAGAATTGCGATTTTTTATATTCTTTGATAATAAAATGAAAAAATATTTTTTTGATTATTTTTTTCAAGATATTGAGATACAAAAAAATGCATACATTTCAGTGATAAATAAATTTAATTTAAAAAGTAAATTATATGGATAAATATAATTTACTATTGCATTTTTACATTCTATATCGTATTAAAACTTATATTTTGTATTATTTAATGTTTAAAGTTACCTTGCCGCTATGAGCATTAATATTTTGAAAGATGTTTTTGAAGACCTGAGGAAAAATTCAAAAAGCTTCCCTTCAAAAATCAAGTAAAAGGATATTAAAAACGATTATAATTCTGCTATTACATATACACAGTTCTTCCCCATATTATGTGTAACTTTATGTTTTTTTTTATTTTTAAAATTTCAAATTAAAAATGAAATTATCATATTTTAGCATAACATAGCTATCTGCTTCTAAAGGATTCTGGACATTAAAATGCCTAAATAAGTGCTAAAAGCCGCTTATAGCCCATATTTAGTTTTAAAATGCTCATCATGTTTTTGATTCAATCTTAAAGGAATAAAAATTAAGCATATTTTCTATATGATAAATGAATCACTTAAAAAATTATTATACTTATTGCAACTTATACATTGATTCTTTCTTAAAAAAATCGCATGTGATTCTGCTGATATTCTTTAAAAAAAATTTACAGAATGATATAGTATGCATGATCTAATATGCAGCTTTACTTGTAAAAATATTTTTTAAAACCAAATATTTTCAATAATATGCTAATTCAATAGATTTTAGATTTTGTTGTTGTAAAAATTAACACGTGTTGTTTAATGTTCCATAAATATGATCGATAAGATAAAATATGGTTTATTTGATGTAAAAGCAGTTTTGTATAAACATAATATTTTTTATAATTTAGTTTTATGCTAAATTGTAATCTAATCCTAATGATAAAATTAAAAAAAAAAAATTTAAAATTTCACCCATTTTATCTCAAAATTTATTTCGTTTTATTTTTACGTTTCAAAAAAGCCTTATATCTAGTTATATTGAATTATTTAGCAGCTGAATTTTTATGGGCTGCATTATCATGAAATCATTTTTTTATTATAACATGATCAATATTTATACCCATGAAATAGAAGAAAATGTATATAATCCTCGTATATATTCATAAAACACATATTTTTTTTGTGAAAATAAAATTTCTGCACCAGTCTTATAGCTATTTATAATGCCTTATAAATTCATAAATTATAGTAATAAAAATTATATAGACGGATTAGCTTAGTAAAAAAATCTAGTGTAAAACATTTTATGTGAATATATATTTGATTTTTATCATTGGAAAATACATATAGTATTAAAAATGTCATTTGGTTATTACCAATAACCTTAATTATATTTTTTTAATTTCTACACATCCGATTATCCAACTTAATTCAACTGGTTTTTTTTGGAAATAATCATAATATATTTTTGTCAATTATGCAAAATAAAACAACTTCTTTGACGTAATTAAGGTTCAGTTCTAATATTTTTAATATTTATTTTTGCTATATTTTTTGTATTTTTGATCAATTTATTTTACCTCGCCTGGGGTATACATGAAATCGCAAATCTATGCCTTAAAAAAATTGTAATCAACAGTTTTAGTCATATATTTTTCAAGGCATGTTTATTTGCTTGATGAACCACAAAAATCTAATTGTGAGTGAAAATTATCAATTATCATAATAAAAATGTAATTTTTTACCCCGTGTAAATACATTTATTTTTTATTAGATCGTTTTATTAAAAAATTTTTGCTTATATAAAGTAATTAATTTTATGAAAAGAAAACTTTACAATTATCTTTAGCTTATATAATATGGTTTAAAATAATTATTATGTAAAAAACAAGTTACCATACTATTTTTTTTTGGAAATACGATGACAAAACATGGTTTTTTACGATTTATCAAATTTATCAGAGCACAAAATTTTGATTATACTATTTTTTTTTAGATCATATATCTACAAACAAGTTGTTAATTATAACTATAAAATCAGATTTCACCGTATGGTTTAAAATTGAATACACACTATTTCGGATTTTATTTCGCAAGATTTTATTCTAATTTCGCCTTTTTGCATAATTTTGTGTAAACTATTCCGTGCTTTAATATTTATTTTTTTTATACATTTTGAGTTCTTATAAAAAAAATAATTAATGTTTATACGATGATTTGAGAGAAAAATTTCAAAAAAATGTGGATTTGTATTTTAAATTATATATATCAAGTTTTTAATCTTTTTTCCTTGTTTTTATTGGTGTCACGATGCGTTATTCCAAGTTTAGTTTTGTAGTTAAATTAACAGAGATCAGCTATATAATAATATAGAGGCGAGTTTAATTTACAATTTCAGTTCCGTTTTGGATGATTTTTTTTAGACATCGTTGTTTTTGCTTTACTATATTCTTAAAAATATATAGTTTTAGGCCTAGATGTGGATATATTATACATATATATTGAGATGAGTTTTAAAGATCATAAATATAATCATGTAAAAAAGATTAAATTGTGGCATAGTGTTTTTATTTTAACCATTTTTTAAATAATAAATAATAAGTGGCTTCAAGAATTTCTATAAAATGTAAATAATTATTTCATTATTGGCATTTCGAACACAATTTTATGCTTTTTTGTAACTTTAGATATAAAATGCAGTCACATTAGGGTAACCTTGACCTTTGAGATCATAATTTTCTAGGGTTTTTATATATTTTAAAGTATTACAGAGGAAATTTTGGATCTGTTCAACTTGAAATTGCATAATATTTTTTTTCAACATCATTTTCATGGGTATGATGGATAATTTTAACATATTTAAATGGCTCGAATGTATATAATATGTCTCTCAATCTTAGTTTACAAACTTAATGATGTCCCTATATTATCAAAAAAAAAATTGATTGGTATACTAACTTAGACGATGCTATCATTAATTTTAAAATATAATCCAAGTATGACGCTAATCATGGGGAAAAAAATGTTGATAGAATAGAAAAATTTGAACATATATTAATGTTAGATAAAATAATCTAAATATTTTCTATTTCAAAGCGTAAGTAATTCAAAAAATAATATTAGATGAAAATTATTTAAAATATGGTATTGTAAGATAGATTTCGGGCTATAAACATCGATAGTTGCTATTATTAGTAAACTTGTCAGAAATCAGTAAATTGTATTTTATCAGTTCTTACTTCTAGTGCAAGATTTTAAAGAAACTCATCGTCTTTTTATCTATTTTGATTTTTTAATATATAAAAACTATATGCTGGTATTTTTTGCAAAAGAAAGCAATATATACAAATTCCTCCTTGTTGTTTATTCATGATGACCTCAAAAATAATGCTACCATAATACTTATTTTAACCTTTTTATAATTTGGCTTATCATATTCATTTCTTAGCAATGGAAGTATTTTTTTACTTTTACAGAACGATCTAATCAGGTTTGAATTTAAAATTTAGTTACTTAATGTATAGGTATCATTTAATGTGGCTTTCAGTACATATCAAGTCTCAATACTTAAAAAATATCTAAATTATTTCCAAAAAGCAGTAAAAATCATATTTTAATTTATGACATTAGCTCTAATGGTCTGTAAATGCCTCAAAAGAATCAAAAAAAAATTCTAATAATATACGGAATTTCTCATGTATGAATATATTTAAATTATCGAGAAAAAAGATTGAGTTTTTTTTCTTGAGAATGGGCATTATTATATGGTGAGAACATGCCCTTAATCTTCAATTTATATAAAAAAGGGTTCTATTTTCATACAATAAAGGGCATTTTTGCATTAAAAGCAAGTAATTTATTGTGTGTTACTTCAATTATTACAGAAAAAAATAGTTAGATTGACTCGGCGGATAAAAAAAGCTTTAATTTTTAACATACATTTATTTTATCCGCCGAATGTATTGATTTGATTTCAGAATTAGAATGAGAGTAATAAAATCATTATTGGCATCATATTCATTTTCCCCAGAACGACTAATCGATTCGCAGGGCCAAATTAACAACCGCATATCCTTTTTTTTGTTTCCAATAAATTTATCATATAAAATTTTGGATTTTTTTCCTAAATGCCTTTCTTTTTTAAGAAGCTATGCAATTATTTTTGTTTATATTTTTGTCAGTATGTTATAAAGATTTGGTGATGGTATTTGTAGCTTAAATAAAGGCATTATTATATATTACTTTTGTAAAACAACGTTTTTTTGGTATTTCTTATACTATAGTATTTTTATTGTTTATTCTTGAAATGTATTTGTATCGGATATTTGAACAAAAGAAAACTTTTGTATTATAATTGAAAATCTCGATATATGCATTCACTGTCAAAAAAATATATATAATATAGTCTAAAAATCTATATTATGAAAATTTTAAACTTATTTATATTATTTACTGTGTATTTTACGATGAGGTTAGAAGAACTCTTGTAGCTGTTGAACGTGCAAACGTTACCCAGCGCAAAAACGTTAAATTTGATTCATATATTGATTTGAATATAATGATACGTATATAAAACCCAGAGAATCAGTTCACAGCTCTGTTTTATTTTCTTTAAGTGTCTATTTTATTTTAAAACTATTATGTATCGAAATGAATGTATAACGTATGTTTCAATGATAAAGCCGTTTTTTAATCTTTTCTTTTAACTTTGATACGTTATTATTTTTATTTAAGTGTCTTTTTTTATCAAGCCTAATGTCTATGGGGATGTATTAATATAGAAAATATGAACAAAAAAAATATATAATTTATTATAAAAAGCAAATTTAAGTACATTTATTGTGAAGCTCTAACAATTTTCGTAGTTTAAGGGTTTACGCATGCAACTGACGCATAAGTAATCGCGCAAAAAAAATATGTTTGAGTAAAACACTGGAAAGGCAAAAAACATATGAAAGGTTTCTAAGATGAGTATAGATTGAAAGAGGTGATGTCTAAATCAGCCCTATATAATGAACTAAACTTTTGCATTAAGATAAAATCTAAAATCGTACTACCGAAATTAAGCATGAATTTATATACACTAAATTATAAAGTTCTAGAAATAATTATAGGAAGAAGTAAACTTATATAGTATTTTAATAATACAAATTTCTCTTACAAGATTTTTTAGAACCATGGTTGCCAAAGTGGGTTCATTTCACATAAATGCTCAGGATCTGTACTTTCATTTATGATATCGTTAAATCCAGTCATCATTCTTTCGAGTCTTTCAAATACAAGCGAAAAATTCTGGTCGGCAAGGGATCGTTCTTTAGTGAGACCGATTTCTTCACTTAGACATTCATAGAAAAGGTCTTTGAAATAATCGCATTCTTTTAAAGTTTCACATATCCTGTAGCTGGTTGAGCTAAAAACACCGTCGATGCCTTCCTGCCCTATAAATTTTTGTATATTAGGGGTGAGTCTTATTGAAACGTGTTCTTTTGATTTGTATCTGAATCTGTCATCGAGGTAGGGGAAAACATCATAATTGTATAGTGTTCCAGTATCTCTTCCGAATGCGAGTCTGCTTGGGCTGCGTGAGCTCACAGAGAATAGGTAGAGGAAAACTGATCTTGCAGCAAATGATTTTGTTGCCATTCTTCTGTAAAGATGGTATGTGTCGTTATCATTGTATATTGCTCTTAGATGTTCAGAAAGAAGGTTGTCCCCTATATTTTTTCGCATTTTGTTGAAAACCTCGAGTTTTATTTTTTTTGTGAAAGAGTAGTTGCTAGATTTTATTGAAATTTTTCTTCCCTGAAGATTTTTGATGCATTCCACTTCCCGGGCACTTTGATTCTTGTACCCTTTAAGATTTATTCTCATGAGCTCTCCGCCTAACTTATTGATAAAGAAATCAACTGGTTCGTTTTTATCAACAAGAACAATATCCTCGACCCCTTCAGTTTTTACTTCTTCAACTTTCTGGTTATTTTTTATTTTATCAGAATTTATTTTCTGTTGATCCTCGGTATTTTTTATTTCTTCGACATTAGTTTGAACGATCTTTTCTTCCTGCACTTTCCCGGTTTTATAACTTTTCGAGTTTTTTTCGGATTTTGCATCTTCGCAGTATTTTAGATATTTAAATACAAGATCGCAGTAGCCTGAGCCCTTAGAAATTTCTTTTTCGTCTAATATTTCGTCGAGAAAAGTATAAATTTCACAAATTTCGATCAATCTGGAATTTCCACTGAGATTAACATATCCTTTAAGCCTAAAATCGAAATCAGATTCACTGTGTATAAATTCTGAAATCTGTATACACCTATCTTCTCTTCTATATACATTAGAGACGGGTTCACAGAAAGAGAACACATATTTTCTGCCGTCATTTCCGCGAATTTCGACTCTTTTAAAGCTATTTCCATTTTTCCACGTATTGAAAGCAGCAGGTTCGAATCCTTCGATTGTTACGAATCCCGAATGCCAACTTTTAATCTGTGTGTATTGTCCAAAAACATGTGCTTCGCCTGAATTATACGATCCGTAGTCATTTACAGTGCGAATCATTCCTAGATTTATTACTACAGGTACACTTTTCAAGATATTCTCAAGAATCATTTTCCATTTCATTGCTTTTCTTGCGACTTCGAGGATTGAAAGACATGATTTAGTGTAGAAATCTTTTTTGAATTCTATTTTATATTTAGCACCTATTCTGATTGAATTGAGGCCGTTATTCATTCTGTCGATGAGGGAGGCGAGATCTTCTTCAGAGTAAGGAGTTTCGTTAAAAATTTTGTTGATTGATTCTGTAAACATGGCTTCACTCATTTTATAGCAGTCTTCTTCAGCTGAAAAGCACATTCTGGTGATTAAATCCATTACTATCTTCTCGAGGTTGAAAAGTGTGCTGACGAGTGGTAGGGGGCATGGGCCGAACAGGTCTGATATTCTTTGGTTTTCGTTTGAAAATATACTTTGGTGGTCTTTTGAAGGGATTTTCTGATTATTCTTACCCTTACGCTCTATTGCAGTTCTTAAGTTAAGAAAGACACTTTGAGGGTGTTTTTCAATCATTTTAAAAAGAATCATTTGTGCACATTTGTAACTTTCGGTTTCTAGAAGGTCAATTAGTTTTGGAATGAAGAAGAAGTATTGTGACATGTCGAGATTTCCAAGATTTTCACTAAGTATTTTTTTAAGGTCTTGTGTTTCGTATTTAAAGTATTTGACGAGTTTTAAAAAACTTTTTCTTGATATTGATCCGTCTTTAGTTGCTGTGGCTTGTAAAAAAGCGGAAAATGCATTCTTGAGGGTTGTATGATAATCTTCCATTATTTTTTTTGAACTGCCTGAACTAAAATTATTTACACTACCAATACCATTATTTTGATTATTAGTAATATCATTCACATGTGAAGCATAGTTTTTGTTTAAATTTATGTTGTGATCATTTGGAATATTATTAACTCCGCTAAGATTGATATTTTCGCTATTATTATGGCCCAAATCGACAGTGTTTCCTATCCTATCATCATTAGTAGTATTTCTATTGAAATTATTGTTATAATCCCTGCCATTCCCAAGAATCTCGATGCCAGTATTTAGGCTATTGTTGATAATATCTCGATTATTTCTTGCACTTTGATTGTTTTCAAATCCATTTTGGTCATTATTAATAATATTTTGGTTGCTATCGAATAAGTTTCGATTGGTATTATCAAAAACATTTTGACTCACATTAAAATTTTGGTTTTGATTTCGTATAGATTCAATTTCTTCCAAACACTTTTCAAATTTTTTATCAAGAAAAATTCCCCATGCGTACCAATTTGCGTAATTGTTTGGTTCGATCTGTAGTGAATTCAAGAAATACGTATTAGCAGATTCCCATTCGCCTTTTCTGTCATATACACGAGCCTTCCATGCGAACAAATCAGCCTTTCTATCATTTTCGAAGAAATTTAGGTTAGCAGAGCAGGATATTTCAAGGGCATTATCGTATAATTCCATATCGTAATAAGTTTTTATTTCTGTGATTATTTTTTTATAGGCGTCTTCGATTTCAATGCTAGGAAGAATGAAAATTTTTTGGGTAGTGTACAGGGCTAGATTAAACAATTTTTCTTTTCGAAGTTTTTCTGCAAATTTATTGTACATTTTAGCCTTTTCATGGTAGTATTTTTTTACGCTATCGTTTTTTGAGAGGATGTCGAAGATATTGCATCTGAATGCGCAGAAAATATCCCATGTTTGGATGTTTTCGATCGACGGTATGGATTCGAATTCTCGTGGTGTTTTGAGCATTTCGTTTATCATTTTAAGGTATGTAATATTTTCGTCTGTTTTTGCTATTGAGTAGGGAAATGAGTGGAGGTTGTTAATAAAATCTTTTTTAACTGATTTGATCTTGTCGAAAATATCAGTGGAAAAAAGTTTCTTCATGTTATTCATCCCAAAACTGCCCGCTACACCATTGTAGTTATTTATATTAGAATTGATACTGCTTAAGGTGTTCATCTGATTTGTATTATTTAAAACATTAGGGTTAGTGTTAAGCAGTGGAGTGTTGTGCGTTACGGAAGAATTAGCATTCGTTAAGTTGGATAATCCAGCATTGGGGTTAGGTGTATTCATATATTGATTATTGTTGAGAAAAGGGGTATTAGGGTTAGTCGAATTATACTCACCCGAGTTAATATTGTTTGAAGGGTTTGGTGTATAAAAAGAATTGGCTTCATTAACTCTACTTCGCTTTACTCTGTTCTCGCCAGAATTTCCTCTATCATCATCTTTAGACTTGACATTATAATCGATATACTCAACAAAAACTTCCATAAATTTTCTATCGAGGGTGTTATTTCTTAGTTTCAACATTGACGCCACACTATTTCTTTCATTATCATTCAAAAAGCAGGTATTTCTCATTGCAGCTTCCGTTGTCAATGCAAGATCACCTGTCATATTTCCCAGGTCATATAAAATATCCCATTGCTGGAGAGCTTTAGCACATTCAATCCATTCCTTTTCGAGAATATGATATTCCGATGTTTCAATATAAATTTCTTCTTCTTGGGCCATAACCTGTAAATTTTCAAAGATATTTTGTGCTTCTTTGTATTTCCTTCTTTCTTTTAAAGTGAGGGCGTGCAAAGTTTCTGGATGTTTTGCTGATCCTTTTATTAGACCATGGTACAATTCTGATTCCTTTAGTTCATGATATATCTTCTTTTTCCCCTCTTTGTTGACTAGATCAAGAAGATTTAAATAGGAGTTCGATTTTCGTGCAATGTTCATAAAGTTGCATTCTGAAAAGACTGAAATTACAGTTTCCACTATTTCCTCATTTCTATCGGTGCTTGTTGTTAGTCTTGAAAATCCTTCAACAATACATTTTATGCCGTATTTATCGTTTATGTTTTGGATAAGTTTAAAGGTGTCTTTTATTATTAGAATAATTTCATTTTTTGTTAGTGTTTTGAGAATTTCGCAGAGAATATAGGGAAATAGTTCTAATAGAGTGTCATAGTCGTTAAATAGAAGATTCCCGAGTACGTTAGTAACATCTTTTCCTTTATACTTTTTGGTTTTTTCAATGAATGGGTATATATCGCTATGAAGAAATCCACGGAGGATCTGTTTTTTTGAACTATTTATGGGAATACCATCAACCATATCGTTATCATCAATACCGTTTTCTTTGGTGATATTTTGCATATTTTCTTTTTTCGTATTTTTGTTAATAATGTGTATTTCATCTTCTTCTGCAGTAACGTTGATAAGATTACCTTTTAAAGACACCGAATTGTCTTTAGATTCAATGTTTTTATTGTCTTTATCTTCAAAATCTTTTAATGTGTCGTTATTTTCATTCTTAGGATCATTATAAATGTTTTCAAAAAAAGAATCATCACCGAATACATAAATCTTAAAAGAGGATAAAAGCAGATCATCAAACATATACATGCACATTTTAAAAAATGGAAAGACCCACTTTTCGCCGTACATACTCCAATTGAAATTCATGAGATATTTAAGCCTTGAGAAGGTGTTTTTTGATATGCTAGAATCAAAGCATGCATATAATTCATCGCGAACGTTTAAATTTTCGGTGTGTAAAGCCATCAGGAAAGGTTTTTGGAGGCATGTTCTAAGCTTGTTATTTTCTTTTATAAATGGAATGATAAAGGAGAGATCTGGCTTTAGATGTTCTGTGTTTTTAAATGCATGGATGTACTTTATTTTATCAGAAATCGGTATCGTTAACTCTTCAAGAAGAACAGAACTATTTTTTAAAATTGTTTTTTTGTGAATGAAGGTGTTACTTTTTAAAGCTTCTTCACATAATTTTATAAGCTGTGGATAGTTATTTGTTATTTTTGCTGTTTTGAATAGAGTTTCGATGACATCAATTCCTTTTGAATCCAATATTAAGGCTGATTTGGAAACTATTTCGTAGAGAGTGTTATCGTTTATCATTGCTTTTGAAGGTTTTTTTGAAACAATACAGTAAAGATGGTTGATCATCATTGAAGATGTTATTTGGTTTTCACCTGTTTCAATGAATTTTCGAATATAATCCATTATAAAGGGTATATCAAGATATTTTAGAAATACTTTCTTCATTGTAGCATCGTTTATACATGATTTTATATATGAGCCTAGAGTAGCAGCGACCCGATGATGGTACGGTGATTCTTGTGTTGTTTCTGTGATGAATGACTCGCTATAGACTACATGTATTTCATCGTCGTGTGTCAAATTACCTTTTATAGTCTCTTGTGTTATTTGGTTAGTGTCTACAATGTTATTACCATGCATTATTAGACCCATATTCTCGATATTCGATGTGGTATTCGTGTTTAATATAACTTCATTTTTTGAATAGTATTTAAAAATATCTTCTTTTAAAAGTTCTCTTTCAAGACCATCTGAAATTATAGATAAATTTAAATTTTCATCTTTCAAGACCAGAAATTTAAAAATAAGCGGAAATTCAAAAAGATTGATTTTGCTTGCAAGTTTCTCATCTCTGGAGTGACAACAAGCATTGAACAGTAAAGTAAATCCCGTTGATATTCCTTCCCCAATACTTTTATATCTATTCGTACGATCTTGCCTTATGGCATCAATATATCTTTTTTGTACCTGTTCGAGAAGGCCTATGCCGTATTTTAGATGTTGGATGTGATGTGTTGAAAATAGGCGCCCAATAACGTCGATAAGTTCGTGGCATATTCTGTTAGTGATGAGAATGGGTCTTTTTATTATTAATGGGTATACGACGTAGAGATGGTTGCGATAAAATGATTGGTTCTTTAAGTTTTCTAGAATTATAGATTCAAAAATATGTGAATTTTCTTCCTTAACGGAGTAGTAACTACCATTGTTGGGAATGTTAACGTTATAGTTGTTTCCACTGAAATTGATACTGTAGTTGTTGAATGAATTTTCAGAGACAAAATGATCAACAACATGAGTTAACGAATTTATAATGACCTCGTGATACTCGTAATGGGCCGAAATGATATTTTCAAAATACTCTTTTTTTGGTTCATATAAACATGTGTACTGCATATTCCTGAATGTAGCAAAATCACAAAGAGGATCTGGTTTTCTAAGGGCCCTTAGAATTTTTTCTGATTTTATTTTTCGGGTGTAGAAAATATAGATTATATCTGATCTGAAGTCTCTGTCGATACCTGAGTCAAAAATGTTTTCTAGCTCTACTAGGAATATATCTCCGTTGATATTATTCTCAGCAACTACATAGTTTCTATTCATATTTTCAATTATATGTATACCTTGAACATTATTGGGCATGTTGTGAATATTATGATTTAACATGTTATTTCCTATACCTTGAGCAATATTGGGTAAATTTTGAATATTATTATGGAAAATGTTGCTTCCACCATCTTGAGGATTTCGGATGCTTCCTATATTATGAACACTGTTGTTACTCATATTGTTGATATTAACCGTCCCTTGAACATTTGCGGTATTGCTTTTATTTTGTGCATTTTTTTTAATATCCTCTAAATTAAGATTGTTAACATAATTTTCGACCAATTTTTTCTTGCTAGAATATGCGAGTCCCGGCAAAATAATCATTTCCTCTAAATTTTCATAAAATATAAACTCCTTATCAACCTCATAAATCATATTAACACATTCGGCGTTTAATTTGGATTTCCTAATATATGATTTGAGCATTCCAACTTCTCTTCCTCGTTGTAAATTTTCTCTATAAATAGCTACGACGTGTTTCATCATACTATTATCGATTTCAACGCCTATTTTTTTGTGAAGCATAATAGCGTACATGGTATTTTCGATGTATATATTTTCTTTGACGTAGTTCAAAATGATGTTGGAGTCTTTACATAGTTTCACAATGATTTTATATATACAGAAATCGTTTATTCTTCGCATGCACATTTTAACCATTTTATGATTTTTTTCTGCAATTTCTTTTATGATCATCTGTAGCTTTTTACTATTTTGGATTCTGTTTTTTTGTTCGAGAAAGTATATTACGTCAATAATTTCGTTGGTAAAGGTGTCACTGAATTGTGGGGGAAGGAGGGAAGTTATTTCCAATGCTTTTCCTAGAATTGATTCTTCGCGGGTTTTGAATATTTCGCTGAGTCTATCGATAATTTCTTGCCTGTTAATAGAATTTATTACGTCGAGAATCATTATCATGGAGTTTAGGATGCTCATGTCGAGTTTTTCTTTTAAAAATACCCGCATTGTTGGGATAAAGTTTTTTATAATATATTCCTTAGCAAAGTCGCCGTGGACAAGAAGGGCATGTTTTAAACCTTTTGATGCAATTTCACCGATTTCGCCGCCTACAAAAATGCTTTTTATGAATAGTGCAAGGACAAGTTCGAGAAAATGTGGACGAGAAATGAGGCTCATGAAGGCAGAAAGGAAGCGAAGATAGCATGGAGCGTATTTAGTAAAGCTTGATATGTTTTTTTGTTCCTTTATAGTCTCGATTTTGTTGAGAACGAGTTCTGAAAGAGATATTAGATTTTTATCTAATGGTAATAATGGCGGGCGAAGAGATAGTAGATATGTTAGAGAGTCGATGTATGATGTCATTAGGAGTGAGTCGGATGCGTTGAGGGCGGCTTTAATGATTCGGGTGTATATTATTTCGCCGTATGGAGCAAGAAGTTCAGTTACGTCTGATGATTTCAGTTCGGCGAGATACTCAAGGCATGATTGCGATAAGGCCTTTGTTTTTTCACATGTGGCAATGAGACCGAGGATGAGATGGTATATGATGTCGGGGTTAAGCGTGAAGAATCCCATTTTCATTTCTTTAAGGCTTTTGCTATCATATACGAAGTCATCTGGCATTAGATTTGCTATAGTTTCATTATTACCCGGGTTTCCTGTAATTTTCTTATACTTAATAGTGTTTTCGTCGGTAAATTTATTACTGGTAGAATTTGTAAAATTATTATTACAGTTAAAGTTATTATTGTTACTCGTATTATGATTGTTGCTGTTGATGTTACTCGCATTATTGCAATTAAAGTTATTATTGTTACCAGTATTATGATTGTTACTGTTAATGTTACTCGTATTTTGATTGTTGATTTCACTATTATACCCATTATTATTGATACTACAGCCTTCATTGTTACTACTATAACTATTTATATTGTTATTGTTATAACTGTCGATATTATTGTTGTTCATATTAGAGTATCCGTTTAAATTGTTATTTCTGTTTATACTTTGAATGCTATTCTCAGCATAAGTATTTTTGAACTCGTAGTATTCATTGATGCTAACATCATTTTCCTGGTCATTACAAACATCATCATTCTTTTTCGCGGAATCAAAATCATTATTAGGCAAAGTAAATGTCTTTCTAAATATAAAGTAAAGCAGCTCTTTTACTTCGGAAACGTCTTTGGTTGCTCCGTTCCCTATATAAAAGAAAAGCGCTTTAATAATTTGGCATCTTTGCCTTGCAATAAACTCAGCACCAATATCAATATGTCTAATGATATATGTTATTCCATTAATACCCGCTTTTCTTTTCTTAACGTCTTTGAAGTAACAAAACAGTAAAAACTTCGATAAGATATCCTGAAAGAAGTATGTTTCCGCTAAAACCTTTTTTGAACCACACATATGGAGCATTTTTTCGTACATGTACTTTACGATTTCTTTTCCAATATCAAGAACTTCGTTATCACAAAAAGATTCGAGGAGTGGGTCAACAAACGAGGAGTAATCAAAATGAACTTTTGTTTTTATACCCACTAACTTAAATCTCTCGATGACTTTGTATACTGATACTTGGAGAAATATTAGTTTGAGGACTTCGATGGCTTCTTCTCTGAACGGAAGGTTTGCACAGTAGAATAGTGCTAGAGCAGCGTCGTAGATATACTGTTTTGCTTGAATTACTTCGTTTATACTTACGTTTTTTATTCTGATAAAATGAGAAAACTTTACTGTGTCTGAAGTTGTTATCAGAATTGTGTTGCTGACAGTTGAAAATCCAGTTGTTTCTATGTCGTAAAGGTGTTGGCGAACTTTTCTAATTATTACATCTGTCTCGTACATTTCCCAACCGAGTGTTGTGTATATAAAATATGCAAGAAACCTAAAGGCGCAGTATTCTACATCGTCGCACGATCCAGCATCTGTACTAGTCAATGGCAAAAAACCTTCTTCATTGTTATCTCTACTTTGACCCAAACCACGTTCTTCATTGTTACTGTTGCCTAAATTTTTACGACCTCCCAAAATATTTTTATTTGAAGACTGTGAGTGAATGCTTGAAAAGCTTCCTTTCTTAGTGTTGTATACCTTTTTAAAATCCACGATGGATATGTTATTAGCAATCAGATCATAAAAATGCTCACTAATAAACTCACCTCGGATCATTTCAATGCACTTATATACAATTTTATTGACTGTGAATTTGACGTCCTTTCCTCCAATAATTACAGTATTTCTTATTGTCTGCTTCTTTATAGGAACCTTAAACTGGGTCAAAAAATTTTTACCACGAAATATATGCAAAATATGTAAAGCCTGATCACATAATTCTTCATCTTGAGTGCATCTAACAATTTCAACATTTATTTCGTGCCAAATATCTTCAAGATGTTCAATGATGACATCAGCTTTACAGTTCTTGATGAATACTTCTAGAAAGTCAAGGGCTATTTTTTTCAGCCTTTTGATTTTGAGTGCGCGTAACAAAGGATCGCCAAACACTTTAACACAGGCAAGAGCAAATTTGAAATTCAATGGCATAGTAAGAATCAGTTCGATAAAAATATCACGTTCGGGGTATTCCTTGTACAGTTTGCCAATGGTTTTGATCATTTGGTCTAGTTTTATTGTGATGAGAGAGTAAATTGACGTATAATTCATTTCGCAGTCTTTGAGGTATCCGAAAAGTATCTTCAATATATCATAAAAGAAAAACTTTTCGGTTTCTCCCATCAGCAACGTGTTAATAAGGGGCTCAAGACGCATGGCAAGGGCTTGGTCAAGTTCTTTTGGGAAAACAACAAGGGTCTTGAATATATGATCAAAGGCATTGATGTAGAACATCCCATCTTTAGATTCTGATGGTGTTAGACTGAAATATGTGATAAATAAATTTGAAAATGTGGGTGAAATTGCTTTGATTCCAAGGTAAAATCTCCAAATAAGAAACATGTTTGGATTATTTTTTGATAGTTCAAAAAGAAGAGTTGAGTTTTTTGAAAGAATGTCGTGGAATGCTGATTCTTCAAGAAAAACGAAAATCGAGTATAGTTCGTCAAAAATGATTTTGTCTTCTTGGGTGAATATCGGTGAATTCAGAAGTCGGAGCGATACAGAAAAAAGATGGTCGAAACGGAAAATCTCTTCTTGAGAGAAGCATTTCAGGGAAAATGCAACCCCTGTTGTCGTTTCTTTCATTTGGGTAAAGTAGTGTACTATGTTTTTGAATACCCGCAGACACCCCTTCAGCAAATATTTAACTTCATTTGCTTTATTTAGATTACTATTGATCTTTATACCCTTATCTCTGTTTTCATTATTATTTCCATTGCTTAAATAATTTTTGACTGCTGTCATATTATTTTTGGCCCCTGAAACATTATTATTAGCGTTGGTATTATTGTTGCTACTACCAAACTTATTACCATCATCAGGGTTATTTTTATTCTTAATAAGGCTATCATTACTGCTAGAGTTTCTATTGCTGTTACTATTAAGGTTGTTACTATTAACTCCACCATTTACATTGCCCTCATTATTATCATTAGGATTGTTAAAGCTACTAGAATTATTATTACTACTATTAATATTACTATTAAGAGCATTATATTTACCTTCACCAATTACATTACCATCATTATTACTGTTAAGATTATTATTATTAGAGCCTCCACCAATATTACTATCATCTTCATTATCGCAATTACTATTACAAGTATTCCCCTCGATATTATTACCACAACCATTTTCAACATAATTAGCGAGGCAAAGAAATACTTTTAATATCGAATTAAAACTTTTCATGAAAAAATGATGTTTCTCATTTAAAGGATACTTTTGTATGGAAAAAACATCATTTATCTTAATCATAGCTGTGACTAAAAACTTTAAGGAGTCATATACGCCCGCATTAAAGTCAAATCCATCTCTTTTGCCACCTTGTTCTCCAAAAACATTAGATACAGTATCATACAAAAAATCTGTATTCCCTAACTCCCGATCAATGAGCCCAACAACCTCTCCCATCATCACATGCAAAACATCTTTTGATACCACTCTATCCTTGTAGTGAATAACTACTTCACCACACAAATGTACCCCAAATACTCTAAGACTCCGTGTATTACGCACAAGAAGAAGATCTGGAGATAACATCACATCTATATTCGAATAGAAAATATCTTTATGTTGAATACAATATGTAGCAACACTCTGCATAACATCTCTCCGTAATATATCAGCTGTTATCGGACAGAAATTGAGAAGAAAGGCACATGTGTTGGGTATGCTGTTCCGTATCTCAACACTCTTGTTAGTTATCATGATATATTCTATAAAATACTTAAGTATTCTATGAACAACACTAACTACTTCAAGCCCAAGCGATTCTCGTAAACCCACTCTGTTCTGGATACCCGAATTCACCATCAAATGCGATGTAAAACTATGTAGTTCAACTGTTAACTTATCAAAAACATCAAGACTAGTTTTGTGTATCTTAACAAACTGTGTAAGATAAGTTATTATTTCGCCTAGCACAAACAACGAATATTGCACCAAATTATCACCCCCATGATAAAGAACCCTTCCCACATTTTCTAAAATCATGCTATAAGAAGATGCAAACTCTGATAACTGAAACTCATCGAGTCTATACTTGGAATTGTAAATTGTTATCACCTTAGCTGCAAGAACCACATTCGAAAAATGATCATGCTTCAATGTCTCTATCAACTTATTGAAAAGAAGTCGTATATTAGAACTCTCCTTATAAGAAAGCCTATAAAGTATCTTAAAAACTAAATGTCGACCACCACTAAGCACAAAATTATCAGGCTTAACCGTATCTAAAACTTCAATCGAAAAAAGTATAAAACGCTCTTGAAATAGTACATTCTTTGTTATATTGTAAAATGACTCTGAAGTCTTCAACCACGCATCAAGATTGCGAAGCCGCACATCTATTGTCTCGGAATTGTCAAAAAATGTATTCATCTGAGGGTTCATAATTTAATCTTTAAATATGAAAAAAAAATTAATTTAGTAGTTTAAAATTCGGAAATTTGACATCAAGAAGAAATTTTTAAATAAAAATTATAATTCTGAAAATTAATAAATGGTTCTTATATGGTGCTGATTTTCATGTTTACCATGAAAATCGTAGCTTTTATAATCTGAATTTGGTGAATATTTCTTTTGAAGTTATGTATACAAAAAATAATTGTATACTATGAAAATTTTATAATTATTTTATTATAAATAATGGGATTAACACCATATCATATTTATATAAATCACAAATTTA
This sequence comes from Rhyacophila brunnea, assembly GCF_057557595.1. Lineage (NCBI taxonomy): Eukaryota > Metazoa > Arthropoda > Insecta > Trichoptera > Rhyacophilidae > Rhyacophila > Rhyacophila brunnea. The sequence goes on from NW_028232789.1 coordinate 818,913, forward strand.
AATTTAAAACAATAAAAGCAATTAGATATTTCATTATTTGAATAGGAAATAGTTTATTGAATGCTCGCATCTGATCTACTTCATTTATTTTGAAAATATATAATAAATTCCATTTGAAAAATTTGATGAACTTCAATTGTTTATTGTTGTTAATTAATAGACAATTATTAAAGAAGTCAAATACCAGAATTTGATGGCCAACACCATTTCAGAAAAAAATATACTAATTAATGTTTAATATATTCATAATTTTATCTAACGCGTAATTATAACTTCTTTTCTATCGAGTATTACGTTAAAGAATTGTTATTTAATTTAAGTGCGCCCTACGGGTCTGAACTTAGATATAAAAACTAAAAATCATAATTCACTTTATTGGGCTACAAAAATAAATTTAGGCATGAAAATAGAAAAATTATTTTTAGATTATATAAAACAAAATTATATAAAAAAGAATCAGGCCCCGATATTAAATAAGGAAAGAATCCTTTGATCGCGAAAATCACTATTATAACTTCAATATAAATACTAAAATAATATTGTAAAAATAGATATCAATAATATGATATACAAAATATCCTCTTGACCACGGTTATTTATATTATAACTTCAATTTAAATACTAAAATGTAATTTAAAAATAGACATCAATAATATATAATGCAAAATATCCTCTTGAACAATGTTATTTATATTATAACTTCAATCTAAATACTAAAATATAATAAAAAATAACATATGTTTATAAATAAAGAAGATATACTTTGATTAATTAAATTTTTATTCTGGGTTTGATAAAATATATTTTCGATGTTTAATATGTTTCATACTTTTCATATTTTTAATGCGCGAAAATTACTTAAGATCTGAAAATTATTCATACACAATTCCATTAAAAATAAATTTTGATAAAAATGATTAAAAACTTGGAATATTAATTATACTTACATCTGTAAATATGTAACATTCTATTTTAAGCCTAAATAAGAAGGTAAAAAACCAAAATGTTCTAAATTATATATTTTTATTTTATTTTTTCCGAAACCAATTTATAGCTATTTTTTGTATTGTTTATTTTCTATTTAAAGAATAATGTACAAATTTTAGGTAAAAAATATTTTGTGTTATTTTTTAATACATTTAACAATATTCGCCATAAATCTTCTTTATCAAGTTTTCAAAAATATTATATGTTGTAAAAATCCTTTTAAAATCTTCTTATTTCGATTTTGCACCGGTATCCCCATTTTTAATCCGTTTTTTAGTTTCTAATGTTTGTATTAACACCAATAACTAAGACCATGAAATTTTACAATTTAAAAAATTTTATGCAAAAACTGTAACTTAATACGTACTTTCATTATGGCTTCCAATGATCAATAAAAGTATTTGAACAATGTTTATATATTGTAGAATATCATCGAGTGCAATACAAAAGCTTAAATAAGCTCGGTATTTTTTAAACGAACATTATAGAGCATCTCCTTGGACTTCGGAAGGTATAATCTTGCAGGTAACGAAATCCGGATGGTAAGAGTTGATGAAGCAATTGATAAAATATACAAAGAACGTGAAAAGGCTGATGTTGTCGTCCTTAACGAAGAAAAATAGATAAATTCTAGAAAAGAATCACCTTAATTAATTAATAAATATTGTAGAATATCATATTTATGATCTCGTTTTCTCTTTTCTTAATATCAATTACTTATATTTTTTTTACCATCTGTCTTTCTATAACTATAATCACATATATGCCTTCAACTCGATGTCCCTGATGTATTTTATTTCACCCATTTTAGTTTCATCAACTTCGAGTAGCATAAATGCTGCCCAAATAACATTTTTCTCTCGTTTTAGTTGTCTAACGCGCATTCTTCGCATTTTCTTAGTCTATTTAAAATAGTATATTGATTAAATTCAAACCCACTCATAATTCCTGTAACTAACATCTTTAAAATATATGTTCAAATTATTAAAAGAAACCTATAGATTTTTTAGCGCATCTTTCTATGATCATAAAACTTCTTATTACAGTTCATGACCTGCTGTTAGCTATTTTACACCTAAATTGCTTGTTTTTTTTTCATTTAATACAGATTTAAACTGGCATTTAATATATTTATTAATTCTGAAATTATACAATTACTTTTTAGATATATAAATTGTTTTGTTGCATTCTTTCATGAATTTTATAATATGATATGTCACATTTTATAGAGGTTTATTTAATTATTTCATATATTTTATCTAATTTATATAATGACCAAAAGATTTTACAGATATTTGGATTTTATTTATATATTTTAAGTAAAAATTCTACATAAATTTTGATTTGAGCTCGAATTAATAGTTTAAGCTGTAAATACAGTCTAATCACTAGAATCAGGGCCCTTGTTTTCATTGGAGCCCCGATTTAAAGACACCCTCATAATTAAGAGGTTCAATAAAATACCTTTACAAACATAAAATAAATAAAACGAAAATTCCTTATTTATTATAAGAATCGATAATTCTTTCTTGTGCAGATTTTTCGTCTTTTCCTCAGGTAGTACTGCAATCATTTTATTTATTCTAAGATATTTTTCTTAATTCGAAAGGCTGAGTTCAAACAATTCTATGAATTTTTTTTTATTGCGTTCTTATATATTCATGTATAAATTTATCGGAATATATCATAAGATTCTTCAGAAAAATCAGGTTAATTTTTCTTAAAATATTTTTCACAATAAAATCCTCAGATTTCCATTTTTATTGCAATTTTGCGCATATTTTTCTAATTTTTGATAAAAACTTTCAATTTCATCATGCCTTTTTCTTCGTGACTTTTTGATTCTATTTCCTAAAAAGAAAAATATATTTTGTGCTTTGTAGATACCATATTTGTATAATCAGTTAAAAAAAATATTTTTAATGCATAAATCTATTATTCCCTTTTTTAACTAACCACTAGGCAGACCTAATCCAAAATACTAATTGTGCTTAAATCTATTCTTTCACATTAATTATAAAAACCTAAAATATCTTGCCTTGAACAGTCTACTTATTCGCATATCATATGGCTGTAAGACTCGTCTAGTTTTTTTAAAATAATGATTAATTCTATGTCAAAAAATTGATGTCTTATGATTTAAATATTTTGAATACCCAGCCGCTAGAAAATAGATATTCCTACTATTTTTATTTTTTTATATAAAAACTTAATTTCCTATAAATTTTCGTTTTAAATTATCAGAAATTCTTAATTTTACTTTTAAGTATGGGAAACGTTCCCCAAATAACTACAAATTGAAACCATAATAATCTATCTTTCTAATATTTATAGTTCAAACCACTTCATTATTAATTAAAAGGTTTTTATCTGCAAAAGCTGTTTATATAATGCGATTTCATACATATTCAATTATATTTATTATCAAATACCGCTGATATTTACTTTTATTTTCAAAAAAAAATATTGGTTGATCTAAAGTCCGCTAAAAGGTTAAACATTCAATTTTCCAAATAATATTCAATTCTTTGCTTCTAAAAGATTTAATTAGCCCCTGCTCACTTATAAATCTTTTATATGAAGTCATACATAAAATATATGAGTTTTTATTTTTAATGCTGGGCCATAAATCATACTTCTTTTTATCCTTTTGATAGAAAAAAAAGAAAATAAATCACAATTTTAATCGGTACATGTATTTTAGGAATTATTTGGATTAACCCTAGATATCAAAATGGTAAATTTTTATTATATATCTGTGAATTTTTTCAAATTATTTAGTGTGTTCTTACTGAAACATAAGATATAATGCTTCTATACATTGGATCTTTCCCTATAAAGAATTTAAGACCTTAAAATTGTTACTTAAAATTTTTCTGTAAATGTGGTATTAAAAAATGAAGTGAAAAGTAGAAAGGCTTAAGATCTTAAAATAAGATCCTCTCAATTGACACATATGAAAATCGATTCAAAAAAATAAAATTACAATAATTTCATTGTAAAATCGCAAATTGCGCTTAAAAAATCTACAAAAGTATCCTGTTGAATACAAACTATGATTTTTTTACGAAAACATATTTTTATAGATATTTCAAATTTAAAAAAGAATAAATGAACATTTCAAAGCCTCCATTCATAAATATTATCTATTTTATGAATTTTATAATATGCTGCATTTATATGTGTTTTTATTAATATTTCACATTAATTTTTATAATATTATGTGTTTTAAAACTATCTTTTATAATTAATAATGTTTTTAAATAAATTATCTTATACAATCAATTTTGTTGCTTACTTTAAACATTAATAGATTTTGTTGATTGGTTATACTATTCATATATTAGTTTTAAGTAAATCTATTGTGAAATATTTGACGTGTTCTATAAGATTATTAGATATTTTTTCTATAATTTTTAAATCCAATTTTCAAATTAAGTTTTCATTTTCTTTATTTAATATTTTAAGCTAATTTAATTCAACGTTTTTCGTGTAAAAAATCCTATAAAGGGAAGCATTATTGCCTAATACCTTTATTTATTTATTTTTAATTGAAACAAAATCTTTTAGCTCATAATAAATATATGATAAAAATCTAAAAGGTAAAATTAAATCGTATAAATGCCTAATTAACTACAAACAGATGAGAAACTCGAGATATAAAATTGCAGCTATCATAATTTATGCGATTTGTTGCGATTAAAATATTTTTTATTTATAGATTAACATTTCTTTTTATCAATTCCATCTATTGAGACGTAGTCAGCCCATTGGGAATATTTCACAACTCCTTGATACATATTTTGACACTTTCCCCTGATCTATTTTCATAAAATACTCTTCTTCTCTCAAATATGATGAGTTCAAGTGTCTTGTGAGATTTGTTACAAAAAAACTTTCTTTACAAAATATACGTGGATTCAAAACATTATAAGATGTTTATAAATAGCTATTCACAAAAATATTTTTTCAAATATCAAATAGCAGGAATAGGCATAGATCGTTGAAGTATGTCTAAAGTGACTTAATTCTTGTGCTACTTTTTTTAATACTTTTTAAAAATCTTTGTAAGAATACAAACCAGCGATGAAAAAATAATGAGGATATACGACGATATAGTAGAAAAGAATGCGCAGGATTTTTATCAAAAATTTTTGCTGCAAAAAAGGATTGGTAAAAAAGAAAAAGCAAATTTCTCTGCTCGAAATAAAGCGTGCTGATCGACACAAAAACCATTTAAAATTATAACACCTAGAGATAGATGAAACTTGAATATCAACAATTAGTTGGCAAGAATATACGAACAAGGCAGTTAAATAGCTAACTGGCATATCATAATCAACCCTTTCATCGTATCAGGAAAACTTTAAATCGAAATAAAAGAAATATTTAGGGGGAAAACGAAAAATGTGCTGTATATCCAAATTAGTTGAGTTAGATGAATCCGAATTCGAAAAAAAAAGCAAAAGATCTAAAAAGTAATTCTAAAACTATGTATTCTTGGGGTTACTGATTGTTAAAGCACAAGAAAAATATATGGCATTTTAAATACATGCTCTGTGTGCCACATTATAATGGTTCAAAACTAAAATATGCAATAAATTTGAAAGTATTGGTTATGTACATGATACAGTTAACCATCCCCATAATTTTTTCGATCTAGTTACGCATCAGCGCACCAACAATTTTGAAGGGAACTGTTCAGCGTTGAAATATGATGTTCCTAAGCGAAAAAAGGCAATAAAATTGATTTATCTCTATTAAACATTTTCGATGATAAGAATGTATTTTAACTGTGAACCTTTTGACTTATTCATAAAAATTAAATAAACATAAACTATTACATTTTTGTTGATCCAAAGCGTTTATATAATAAATATGAATTATTAAGTCAAGCTCTTGTCTCCACGTGCACATAAAAACTGGGGTAATGAAAAAAATTGTCCCAAAATTAGATCACATCAAACAAACCAGCTCCAAATATAAATTCATTGAAAATCTAAATATAGTAAAGCCTTTTACTCTAATTTTTTTGTGTTTATTTTAATTATGGGGTTGTTTTTTTTAATTTATATTGCGTAACGTGCCTTTAATATTCAGTATATAAATTGTAAAATCAGTGTGAAACAAAATAAATATGTACCCATAAAACAGACAAGTAAAAAAAACCTTTTAATTATTTTTCTGGTAATAAAAATAGATATTTAAAGTAAATACTAATAAAATATTAATTCGTTTTATAAAACACAAAGTAAAATCTGATAAAAAGCTTTGGATCAGAATCATAGAAGCATAAAATCTTATAGTTTTTTACAATACACTTACTATTTAGACGCTTTGATCTTCCTTATATAAAATCTTTTATCATATATTTTATAAAGTTGGTATTTATCTCTAAAGAGTACAAATCTGTATATATCTGCTAATATCATAATTTTAGTCGGACTTCGACTATAATCACATAAATAGATATTTTAAGTATCCTGACAAATTTTTTATGATTTTTATATTGCCATCGATAGAAAAGAAGATTTAATGTCCGTGATAATATGATGTGTTTTTTTTAATAATTTAGCTTATGTCTAGGAAATAATGGTATTTTATCTTAAAACAGTTGAACGAAGTGTAATAAAAACCTTTAAAGGGTACTTAAACTTATATTCTATAACCATATTATATTTATTGTTTTTGGATTTGGATTTTTAAGCTGCGCCCCATCTGTAATGTTCAATTCATAAATTTATTCTATAATTTTAGGTCACACAGAAAATAATAATAAAAACTCCGATATCGAAGATTGAACGGGTTTTAGAAATCTAAGTGCATTTTATTGTAAAAATAAATATATTTGTATATTTTTTTTTACTATTACCTAGATTATCTATATTTTACATCCAATATTTTTTAAGATATTATTCTTCCGTGCTATATACTGTATATAAATTTTAAGCTTAGAAAATATATGTCTATATTTTAATAGCACCAATAAAATAATATAAAACCCGTATATTTTAAATTACAAACACTAATTTATGATCATATACGTATAAAGCCACAATATTAGTATTTTGATCTTCGTGCAGAATTAAAATTGGTGGAAATTTGAAGGGAAATCCAAGCAATAGAAAGTATGTTGGATTCAAAGTAAAAAATGACGCTGTCTTCAATATTATAAAACGGGTAAATATTTTCGTTTTTTATTTTTTTAAGAAAAATATTTTTAGTTAATATGCTCGATTTTCAAAATAAAAAAGGTAATAAAATAATACACTCAGTTTCAAATTATTTTTATAAGAGAAATAGCATAAAAATAACAATAATATTGATACTATTTAATATCTTTTCCTAGCTTTTTCGAATCTAAATATTCCGCGAAAAATGAAAAAACACAGCCAGATCGGGACTTGTCTATAACAGCATTGGAGTGATTTAAAACAACCTACTTTGTGTTTTTAAATGTCAAGTCAAACTTTTTTTCTATTTTTATAAATTTATAGAAGTTCATAAAATTTTAAAATTCATTCATATATATAGCATTTTTGATTTATCATCAAATCAAAAAAAACACGTGAATAAAAGTCTAAAGGTGGTTTATCATAAAAAAATAAAATAATGCCTGTTAATTTATGATCTTATATTGCTTTGTTTTATTTTTTTGCATCAAATGTATGTTCGATGAATATTGATGATGTATAATATCACATACTAATAACAAAAGCAAATTATGCGCATATAATTTCTTAATTAAATGCTACAAAAAAAAATTGTATTTTATTATATAATCTTTATTGGATCGATTAATGTATTTTTAATAAGAGCCCATAGTGGTAATGGTCTTGTTACACGTCTTGATACTTATTAATTCAAATGTAGCCCAATAAAATACATATAAAACACATTTATATGCTTTTTGAATTGTCAACAAAATAAAAATTATTTTTGTTAATGTTTTCCACCTAAATGAACCCCAAATCCATATGACAAAATTGGCATGTAAATGGGTCTTTTATGAGAAACTCAAAAGGGCACGAAGAAATATTTAGAGATTTTTATCAACCTAATTGAAACGAAAGAACAACAGAAACGCAGAATAACCTGTTTTTTTAAAAAAATATGCCCGAAAACTCCCCGGATCGATTTTTCTATCGGGGCAACAATTTAGATCATACATTCAAGAAAATGTGGTTTTCCAAAATATATTTTTCCTTTTTTTATACGTTTTGTGTTTAACTTAAAAAAAATAATTGACATTTTTCAATTTTATAGCTCTATTCAACTTTATTTTAGACTTTATGATAAAAATTTATATAAGCCTACCCACCGAAAATAAAATGTTCAAATGATTGGTATTTTATCTTTTAATTGATTTAGATTTGAAATCATGTCGGCAAAGTGCATTGTGTCAATAGATGAGAGAATACATAACTATAATTGAAAATTATGCAAAGGACATCTTAATAGAGAATGAATGCGCTGCGACTAGTAGAATGCAATTGATACGGAGAGATCACGCGAATGTAGTCGAAATAATTAAAAATCCAAGAAGAGATAATTTATTGCCTGAAATCTTACAAGGGTTGAAAATAGCACAGTATTTATACGGATGAGTATATGTGTTAATTAGCATATGAATCAACGTTATATATTACAAATTCTATCACAAATAAATTTTTGTTGACAGATCACCGTGGGTCGAAAAAAAAATCATTAAGATATTCAATGATGAATTAAGATGATGATTAAATTAATAAGCGACGCATAAACTGAGATAATGGTATATTTTTAGTGTGTTCTTGTGTAAAAGCGATTTTAGGATTTAAGATTGATAATATTTTGAATTTAATTAAATTTTTTTCAGGGTCTGAAATTTTTACCGAATAATTTGTCTCCTCAGATAAAAACTCTATATTTGGGGTATTTTTTTATATAGACAGATTTAAAACGGCTATGGACAAGAACATTAAAGTTAGTGAAAATTTAATTAATAATAATTTTTTATGAATCATATCTAGAACATTCATAGGTAAGATCTATATATATTAATCATAATATTTAGAAAGGCCATTGATTCTGTCCCTGATCATTATTCCATTGCCCTTGATTTTGAGTATTATTTTTATGATTGGGGCGATTAGAGAGATCAGCCTGTGCTCTTTTTCTTTTACCACTTGGTTGTTGTTTTTCGATACTTTCCATATTATTTTGCGGGTCAAAAACAGATCTCCGCGCGTTACTCATATCAGAGGGATGGTTAGTACCGAAATTGTTTTGATTTCCGAATGATTCCCATGAGATACGAGATTGGAATGGGTTGGTGATATGTGCATTATTTTTTTGAAAGCTATTGTTTTCTGTTTCGTTGTATTTTGTATCGTTTTTAATTAGATCTTTTGGTGTTATTAGTTGGAATACGAAGGGGTCTTTCGGTTGTGGTTGTTGTGGTGAAAAAAGCTGCTGGTTGTATTGGTATGGTTTGTTTTTGGCTTGTTCTTGGTTAAATTGATATGGAAAATTTTGGTTGTTCCATTGTTGAGTATTTTGGTTTTGAATAAATGGATTGTTTGTTTGCACATTTTCAGAGTTATTCATCTTATAAGCTTTGTTGTCTATAATATTCATCTTAAAAGCGTTATTTTCAGAATTATTGATATTGATAGCATTATTATCCTTATTGTTATTATTTGAGGCATTATTGTCAGAAATATTTATATTAAATTCGTTTTTATCTGGAGTATTCATCTTGAAAATGTTGTTATTAGAAAAAGCTTTATTATCTGGAGTATTCATCTTGAAAATATTGTTATCAGAAAGGGCATTTTTATCTGGAGCATTCATCTTGAATATGTTGTTATTAGAAAAGGCGTTTTTATCTGGAGTATTCATCTTAAAAATGTTGTTATCAGAATTATTCATCTTGGAAGCATTACTATCTTGATTATTCACCTTAAAAGCGTTGTTTTCAGGATTATTCATGAAAATATTTTTATTTTGATTAAAATCTGTTAATATTGATTGTTGGGGATTCGTACCCAATGAAAATACATTGGTGGAAGTATTATCGTGATTGATGTTATTGAATGGGAATACAAAATTATTTGGAGTTTGAGAAATTTCATTGGTATTTACGCTTTTCAAATTATTATTAGATTCGCCAGTGGTTTCAAATGTGTTTTTGACTTGGAGCTCTTCTTCTTTTTGATCCATTTTTTTCGGTCGAATATCTATATCGTCGAATTTAGTTACGTTTGGGTTTACGAATGGCGATACAGAGTAAAAATAGTCGTCATTGTCTTCTAGTAGGGCTTCAATATTTTCGTTTTCATTTTTATTATTTTCGATTTTATATGTTTCTGCAATAGGGTCTTTGAATATAACTCTTTTGCTTTCATCCTGGTTTTCTTTATTTAATTTATCATCAATCAAGATTTTATTTTCGCTGTTACTATTTAATTCCTTTTGTGATTTTTGGTCGTCATTTTTTTGTTCATTCCCTTCGTTTTCATTTTCTTCTTCTTTAAGTTTATTTGTTTGTATATCATTTATTTCATTCTTACACCCTTCATTGATATTCTCTTGATTGTTATTTTTAATTAAAACATCAGCAATATTGTTTGATAATAATTCATTAAGTTTGTTTTGGCCTTTATCAATATTCTCATGATTGTTATTTGCAACTAATGCATGCGAAACATTGTTTATTAATGATCGGTTGAGATGCGTTTCCATATTTTGGGATGAATCACAGATACCCGTTTTATTATCATCTTTAAATTTTTCATTATTAACTACACTTTTAGTATTTTCTTGTCCATCATTTTTACATGTATTATTGAAATTGAGAAGATTTGAATTACTTGAAGGATCAATTAGAGTAAAATCCGCATTCATAATATGACCGTAAGACGAATTTTCAATTTTATTACTAGATATTTCGTTCTTTTTGTGATCATTAGAAGAGCACTCTATTTTATTATCATATACAACAACATCAGACAAGTTTTTTTCCTTTATAATTAGGTCTAATTGTTTTTCTTCCTCGAGCCGTTGTCTTTTAATTTGATCCGAAGTAACCATGGATCTTTTCCTTCTATATTCCTTCAATTTTTCTCTCTCTTCTTTTTCCTTTAATATTTTGGCCCTCCTTTGATAATCATCTTCATCATAAAAGGTGTAGTAATTTGGTGGTCTTTCGTTTAACCTACTCAAATTTTGTATGGGATGTGTTTCAGTCCAGAGTTTATATTTTCTATTCTGTTCTGCCACCCATTTTATGTCAGCTGGGCCATAGCAATTTTCATTCCATGGCTGATTGCAAGAGGAAGACTGTCTTTCCAGTCTTTCTCTTTGTGCTTTTTCAGCTCTTTCTTTACATTCATTTTCATAATTTATTTTTTTTTCTCTCTTGGCCTCGAGATGTGCAATAACCTTCTTTATATTTGAAGGTGAATAATACTTTTCTTCTAAATGCGCTGGAACATCCGAAGTTTTGGAGTATGTGATACCTTCTACACATGGAAATAGAAATTTCCGCAATAAACTTTCCTCCTTTGTGGGAAATGGTTTCACCTCATGCATATTTTCAGGGACATCAGCGAATATAAGATCGTTGTCGAAGAATATCATTTCTTCTTCGCAACTAAAGAATTCTGTGCTGTCTTCCTGAATCTTTTTCCTTTGCTTCCTTTTGCTACCTTTGTCCATTGATTTCCTTATTTTGGATAATCTTAGCTCATCATGTCTTTGCTTTTCGGCAGAACAAAGACCTATGTTTCGCCTTTTTATATCTTGTGAATTGGGAAGGTCTTTTACATTCCTTTTTAGTTTGCTAAAACATTTTTTATTTTTTTTGTTTATCGTATCTCCCGTTTGCTTAATTTTGTTATCGGTAGATAGTTCTAAATGATTTTGAACTTCACTTATAGCCTTGGAATCCAGACCATCATCAGCAATTAAGCTAGTATCTATATTATCTACCTTATATTTATGCCCATCATTTCTATTATCTACAGTTAAGTCATCACCTACACAATTCGTATTCTCTGCCACTATTTTCAGTTCATCATTTATATTATCTACAATTATATCATTATTAATATTACCCACTACTATCTTCAGTCCTTCATTTATATTATCTATATTCGGACCACCATTTATATTATCGGCAATCAAATTATTTAAACTGCCTTTTTTATGCTTATCTCGAAGTCTATTCTTGATTCTATTTATATATTCGTCATCAATCACCATTAATTTCCCTTTCTCATTACTACCGCTATAAATTTCTTTATCATTATCTTTAATTTCAGAATCTCTAATCGCTCGACATATATAAGCACTAAAATCTTTATTCGTACTATTATCATTTATATTACCAAAAACAGGAACCGCAAAATTATCCCGTTTTTTTAAATAATCAGACTTAACAAGTTTCATAAAATTTCTTTTAAAATCCTTTTTCACCTTTCGAAAATAATTTTTATCCTCAACAATATTATCCAAAATATTTCTTATTTTCTCGGCTCTTATATTTTTCTGCGGGTCCAATAGGTTCACTAGCTTATTAATCTTACTGTTCAATCTTGTCTGTTTCTGATGTGTTTCTTTCTTCTCATCATTGTTTTTTGCAAAGTTTTCTTTTATTCTGCTGTATATGCTTTTTATTTGGTTTATCATTCGACTAAACATTTTATTATGGGTATGGTTTAAGTCTTGTTTTATAGATTTTTTTTAATTTCGATTTATGGTACTATTCATTTTTTTTATGAAGTATGCATGAAATTTATTGGAAGTAAATATTTTATGTTTCTAATAATATTTAATTTATTGCAAAGTTTGAGAAAAAGAATGCTCTAAATGACACAGAATTTTAACACAATGTTATATATTTTATTAATAATGAATCGAATTTGTATTTTAGTAATTTTCTTTGATCATCCTGAAACTTTTAGGATCTTTTGATTTATAATGTAATGTATCTTCAATATAATTTATGGAGGTAAAAATATGAATCAAATATTAATGCTCAAATATTATTTCTAGAAAACACATGATTTAAGTGGTAAAGTATTTGGATGCAAAGATGTGGAATATTCTGGATTCATGTTGAAACAAATTATATAAATAGGGCGGTATATAATTTTGATATTGCTAAAAAAAATTTCTATATCTTATATTTTGTTTTAGTGGTATCGAAACACGTATAATTAATCATTTTGATTTTTGTTTTGATATTTCTTAAAAGTGTTTGAATATGGCGAAGTCTTTTAAAATTACGTAAATAAATTAAGTCAATAAAAAAGCATATCATTTCAACATTGCGAAATTTTTTTTGATAAAGGGTACTGTATTTAGATATTATTAGAATATATTTAAAATGCAATAAAATATTTATATGAAATTTAATATCATTGAGAAAACTACATTGATATATATCAAACAAGATGAGTAAAAGATATAAATGATTTTTTTTGTGTATATTTATGTGTCTCGAATATATAAACCAATAAAATTAAATATGTCTCTTTAAATAAATACATATAAATGGTAAATTTATTTTTTAATTAATCACAAAATTATAAAATCGTTTTAAATATAAAAATTGTTTCTTAGAATGTGTTAAAGGTTTTTATTATGCTATCTTATGTACAGTATCATTAGAATTTTTTTACATGATTTTTTATGTTCCAAGAACATCAAAAACCTTTTTATATATACACATTTAGAAAATAAATTTTGTTCAAATTTTTGTTTTTGAATTAATGGTCTTTTATTTTTTCATTTAGTTCTAAATATTATCAATAAATTTTTAATTCGATAAATATAAATTTGCAGTGAAAATATCCAAATAAAATACGTATACTATTCTTATGAAATAATTACTATATTCAAAATAATTGTATCAACAGAAAAAAGCCTATATAATAAATATAGAAAGAAGATTTGAAAATTACTGACATACATTTTTTTAATTCTTGTCCATAAATTGATCAATTAAAAAAAATAGAAAATCACAGATACTGATTCTTTTTCATAAATAATCATGAAAATCATCTCCGCATGTAAATGTTTAGACATATAACACAAAGATTGACGATTCCGAAAATTATCATGACAATACATATAAACTTTTTAATTTTTTTTGTAGTTTTATGTTATTATACAATATTATAATATTCTTTGAAGAATGTTTTCAATTTTTTTGCTTATAGATTATCAGGTTACATGGTAGGAATTTTTCAGATAAAGTTTTATTCTGTTTTGTTCAAATAAAGTAAAAAAATCTAATTGTATGGTTTTTCGTATAAAAAAATTTCTATATTGGTTTATACGAAACAAATATTTATTTTTATCTGTTTTTACATGCTATAGCTTTCTTAAATTATTTTTTTTTGTCTTTCTGGTCATATAATGATTTTATAAACATATTTTTTTGTATACTTTACGTATATATGTGCGTATTTATTTTGTTAAAACCTATAAAATTACTTTTTTTATTTTTTATACTTTGTGAAATAGCGTACTTGCATAAAAAAATATACTTCATAATTTATGTATTATTATTCGTTGGATATTTCTTTTCAATAGCATCTAAAATTTTGTTTTTTTTTTCACTTTAAATCATAACAAGTACAAATTATCATCTTTTTATGTAATTCTAACTTAAAAGGTACCCTTTATATTCTAATAATTTTACGGCCATGTTTTTTTTGTTCATTAAAAATAATATTAAACTTATTAAAATTTTTATTGTTATGCAATTTTATACATTATTTGGTCAAAGTTTTTGCAAAAATACATCTAATACCATTTGTATTGTCGCTTGTTTAGATTTTTATTACTATATATTTCCTAATTTCTGAATTATATTCTGAGTTGTATGAATTTTTTTTAATTATTTATTGCTTATTTAATGAATATGTTTTTAAATTGGTCAATGAAATCGGCACTAAACATTTGAAATTTTTATTTAATATTAAAAAGTATAAAAAAAATTGTTCAATAATTTTGTGGTTTATTTCTATCCACAATCAAACTTTTTGCTGTGGATTTTTTAAATGGGATAAAAACCTTGTAAATGTATTCTTTTTGGTTAATTTTTTCTAAAAACCGTCATCATTGACAGATAATTTTTTCAAAAATCCTTTTTATTTTAGTTTTATATTCCGATGTTTTATGATTATAAATGATAAAATCAAATTTTTTTGACTGCCGAGATAATAAAATAAACCGAAAATTTTATTTATTATAATTTTGACGTGTTCGGTGTTTTTCTAAAAAAAATATTTTTTTTATGTTCACAACCTTAAAAAATAACAAAAATCTAAAATTCATTATTTCTGTCAATGTAACAAATATTAAGTTTTGTATAATCGTACTGAATTTTACCTAGATATACATAAATGAAAAAAAATTCAAACTTTCTAATTATGTTATTTACAAGAACTACAGGATTAAAATTTTAATATCGAAATTTCGTTATAAAATGTGATTATATATAAAGAAAAAAATATAATATTTTATTATCGTTTTATATTGAATTTAGAAAATTCACTATAAACTTTTAATTATCGGCCTTGTAAAATAAAAAAAAAATTATGTTTGCCCTCTAAACTACAATAACAGATATCATTTTGCCATCTAGGATTTATTTAAAGAATAAATACGAACTAAATTCATATTTTATTTGCATATAATAAAAAAGGATTTTATTGAGACAAATATATATCGAAGAGGCTGTAAAACATAAAATCAATAAAAAGTCACGATTCTAGATTTTATTATGCTATAAATATAAATATAAAGTATCTATTGATGGATGGACTTTTGACAAATAAATTATATGTATTTTTCTCATATAAATATATGTCTTGTAAGCCCATTCCTGCACATTGGTTATTAGTATGTTGTTAAATATGCAAATTTAAGAAAAAACCAAGCGATTATATATTTAATATACATACCTAAATTAAATGTGGTGTTCTAAATGGTAATTTTTTTTTAGATTTACTAAAATCATAAGATTTTTTTATTTCAGATTCCAGAATTGATATTTTGAAAACTATTCGGGGGCTATTTTATGAACAAATCGAGTTTAAAATGTTTAACTTGTTAAATTTATATTTCTTGTCTATAAATAGTTAAAATCAAAAATGAACTACATATAAATTTGTATATGATTTGTTTCACGTACCTTAAAAAAATTTGGTATTCATATTTATCTTGTTGTTTTACCACCTACTGTAATATATATTTTAATAAAAAACATGATTTCGTTTTATAAGATATTATTTGTACTGAAATTTTGACAAAAGATTCCATCTACTCAAATTAATATAGTATTATTGTATTTAATAAATAATATTATTTTTCATCGTTACTAATAGTCTATAATACAAAATCATGTAAATCCTGTTATACCAATATTTGAGAAGATGCCAACTTGGTTCTGTCCAAAAAATTTTCTTGTATTAACTTAAAAATTTTATATTATATTTGACATATAATGATATATTTTCCATATATTATCTTATAATCATATAGAAACGTGAAATTTTTAGCTATAAAAGCGGAGAAAACATGTCTTAATCCCTTTAAATTAGTTATAATTATATCAAAAAAATATTAATTAAATCTTCAGAAATAATATTAGAATTTTAGAAATTCAAATTCTATGACAAAATCTGTAATTTGTAAGGCTTTATTTTTAAAAATTGTAATCGGAAAAAAAATGTGTTTCATGTTATTTTTATAGTAATCGAAGCTGAACGTATTATGTGAATGGATCCAGTAAGCACAAAGAAAAAAAAATCGTATATAGCGGCTTTTTCGCTTTCCGCTGACCTCTAGGTTTCCTATATCCTTTAATATGATGGCTTTAGAACATTACATGTTTTTTTATTTTTTATGTGATCTTAAATATGCAAAAAATTAGAGGATACACGTACTTAAGAAAGTGGGATAAAGGGTGAAAATTCTAATTAAAAAATTTGATTAGAGTATCTTTAGTTTTTTGCTAAATTTGGGCTTTAACAATCCTTAAATAACCGTAATATTCTTAAAAAATCATGTTATGTATAGTTTTAAATTCTTTCTAAAAGATATACTCCAAATTTTAATATAATTTATAAAATAATATAATAAAAATTTTCAAGAAAAAACTTCTGTTAGTTCTTATTTTTGTAATTTTTTTTGTTTTCTTAAATTATATAAAAATTTGCTATCATTATAATTCATATAAAATAAAATCTGCAAATAAAAAATTTGTAACGTGAAAAACACATAAAATGCCTTTGGTATTTATTTTGCTAGTTATATGATTGAGAATATAAAGCATCTTAAATTTAATAGTGTATGCTGCATTATTCTACTTAAATCAACAAAAAATAGAAAAATATTTGTTAAACTAAACAACGAAGAATTTCATATACTGTATCATAGTAACGTATAGATCACGAAGCAAATACTAATACTGTTTCAAAACCCAAGACTCGTATTTAAGTTTTTTCTTTTCATATAAAATACTGGTGTATAAACTATATTCTTCTATTAGATCCAATAGTTCTAGACATCCCCCATAAAACAATGGTTTATAATTATTCATGTCGCCATATTTAGTCTCTGTAAAAGCTTATGTTATTATTTAAGGGAATGTTTTTTAATATAGTAAAACTACATAAACATGTAAAGTATAGTTTTATTTATAAAAATAAATTTATATATATCATGCATGTAAATAAATCTTATTTTCGCACTTTAGACACACAATATCGTGTTTTAATTTATATTTAAATTCATACTTTTCAATTTTTATAGTTTTGAAGTTCTGAATTTTACTTAATTAAATAAACCTTTATTCACACAAGAACCATACACTGGGGGTATTGCACGGTTTATCTAAAGCAAGAAAGGTTTTTATAGATAAAGAGTGAACATAGAGCATAATTTATTGATGATTATTTTACAATATGAAAGTCTTAAAAGAAATTAAATCTTCTACGGGGTATCAACTAGATCAAAAATCGATGATTTTAAAATGGGATTAATTAATCTGTTTTATGCTATAAATATTCAATTTTTTGTTTTGTATTATTATTATCAAAAAAAAACATTTATTTTAAAATCTAATACTCAAAAAATGTATTCTTTATATTTCAGCATGAATTTTTTTTGTTCATTTAGCATGTTAATCAGAATGATTCAATAAAAAAAATATTTGTTTTATAACTTTAAAAATTCAAAAAATATATACTTAGTTTTAAAAATTGATAAAATTATAAAAAAATCGATTCAATAGCACAAGAAAGTTTTTTTGTGATTTTATTCTTCATTCGATTTTTAATATAAATTAAGGGGATATGAAAGTTGATTTCCCCACACAAAGATTTAAATCGTATATAAAAAAATTTAAAATAAAATTTCAAAACCTTTGAAACAACGCAAGAGATTTTTTTATTTGATTTTGTTAATTATTTATGGTAAATTCTAGATCCCTATTGTTCAAATTAATAAAATTCATTTTAATATACTTTGAATATATTATAAATTTTTTAAGCTTATCTTCGTAAAATTTATGTAAGCAGCATATATAATAAAGAAAAATATTTTTTTAAAATATGCTAGCACTATATATATAATCAATTAAAACGAATCCAAGGTTGATATTTTATTTTTTTAAATAGTATAATTTCTAATTTAAAGTGAAATAGTATAAACAAAATTTTTTATTCTCTAATCCAGTGCTTAAATCCAGTATTTTATATATCTTCAAATGACCTGGGATTTTAACATACCCCTTTGTTTTTTTTTACACAAAATAAAACCTATTCTAGAAAATTTATACGATTTTAAATATCCGATTGGCATTTATTTACAAAATAAGCGGTAAATTATAATAGAAAGAAAATTAGTCCTTTAAACCCCATCGACAGCAGATAATTATTCTATATAAAATTTCAGTATTTAAGATCCCCTTTTTTGTTTATAAAATAATTACAATATTCTATAAGTGGGTAGTAATTCTTTTATAATCATTTTAATAATTAGATTAGGTAAATTGAAGTTTCCACGATAGTCATGACCACTGCGCTTTTTATTTTGTTTGTTTTCCAATTAATTTTAATGATTTTTGCGAATTCATCTGTTTTTATTCATCTTTGTTATTCGAGTTTTGTTAAATTTATTTACTTTTCAGGCAATAAATGTATGTATATGCGAATTTTTCGCCTCTGAGATCTCTTATATTCAGGATTTTATTCAAATTATATCATTTCAAATGACATTAATTATTTTTTTGCTGTTCACATTTTCGAACATCTAAATTTCGAAGTTTTTTGATTTACCTTTAAGATGCTAAAGTTCCATAAGTGCAAATTTACTGTTTTTATTCATTTTTTTGTTCAATTCCATAAAATTGTGCATAATGTAAGTATATTTTTGCAGAGTATCCGTCTTCAGATCTCTTCATTCATGTTTGTTTAATTTTAACCCTTTAGAGGGATCTAAGTGCATTTTTATTCATCTTTTTTTATACAGAAGTTTGTTGAATTTCTCTCTTTTTAATTATTTAAGTATTTATTTGCGTATTTATAGTTTAATCATTTTTTTATACCGTAATACATGAAGAAATTTTTGTAAAAGGCTTTTTTTAAACATGCGTGAAATAAAAAAGGAAGAAAATCAAAATTTATGAGCCCACTTCTTATCTATAAAAAAAAAAGAAACCACAGTAATAAAACCGAAACCACCTATTTATATTTTAAAGTAATAAAAATGGCAACTTTACACTAAAATATTTATTGCCATCTTCTCTTCTTTACCAATTTATTTTATGAAAAAAAACGAAGTGGAAGTCAAGGTATAAAAAAGGCTAGTTATATTGTAACTCTACTACAATCTAATCAACAAAAAAGTAATTTATGAACAGCATTAAAAATCTATTGTCACTAAATAGAAACAAAATTATATCATACGTGATAAGAGGAATGTATAGTCAAAAAATATCATAAGTCGCATATTAAAAAGTTGGAATACTAAAATAAGTGAATTCATGAGCGCTAACGATTTTTATGAGAAAGACTCTGAATATGTAAGATTTGAAGAAGAAAATATATAGTTTAAGATTTTGAAGAGCGATGAGATTCTAAGAATATAAATATGGCCTTCTTATAATCTATCTAAAACTTTGCTGCGTTCAAAAATTGATAAAGTCAATATAATTAAGCCAGGTCTAAAATAAAGTTAACTATTTTGCGTTGCAATTAAAGTATTTTTTTGTAGTTGTTATATCCTTAAAAAGTCTTTTCATTGTAAATTCGATATAATCTAATATTTGTAAAATTACACCATTTAATTAGTTTCCAAATTTATATGTATTGTTTTTTGATTTTATATAAAAAAATGAATGCTATTGCGGTTTTTTTATGGGTGATAATAGCTCTTCTCGCTTATAATTTTCCGTGTGATGGCTAATTCATATAAGACAAAAAAAGAGCTATAATAGATATGTAATATCATTTACTAACAATCAAATTAGCCGAAAAAAAAAATTATTTTGAAGATATCGCTAGTTTAAGATATTAAATGATCTTCTAACACACCAAAGATATTTATGTGTTAATTTGGGTTATTATCATAAATTTTGTTTCCAAAAAACTTTAGTTTGCTTTATAAAGCAAATTTGCTGGCACTTATTTCAAACTTACATCTATATAACCTTCCATTACACATCTTCTCCTTTTAAAACTTATCAATTCAAGTTTTTTTGAAAATAATTTAGATATTGAAAAATAAATCACGCTATTTTCTAAAGGTCGCATAACAGTTTAATTAATACTTAGTGATTGAAGTAAGTCATAAAAAACAAGTAAAGGGCATTAAGATGCCATAACAATTCAGACCAACCAAAGAAAACCCCATAAATATTATAATGTCGCTTTAATGAGAAATTAAAATTATGAAAGTTATATATTTCTAGCTCATTAGATTAATCTAATAGATTAAGAAACATAATAGGAATATTATTTTATATAAAGTAACCCATGGTTTTATTTTTAGCACAAAAAACCTTTTTTTTCATTCTTCTTTCACATTTCGAGTATATTAATGTTTCCTACTAAAATTTTTGAACCATCAAATATAATATATACCATGATATCTAGTTTAGTCTAACTAATATTGATAAAAATAAGAAAATATAATTATTTAAGGTCTTAAACAAAGCTTATTAGGAAGGCACTTGCAGAAATTTTCTGATATGCAAATAAAAATCATGTTAATATCAATTCACTATTTTTAAAACATTTTAAATTCTTGTTTGTAATGTAATTAAATTTATATTTCTAGGCTTGGATGTTTTATATTTATACAGTTTGATTGTAATTATTATAAGGCTCTCATCGGGTACATTTACCCTAAATTTATTCAAATATGCAAATAAATCATTTTAAGATTAGTTGCAAGATATAGGTTCTATTAATATAGGTTACATATGTATACTACTGCCAATTTAGGACATAAACATCCCGTAAAGTTCGAATTAACTGATAAATATAACACCCCATTATATTTTTTGTTGTTAACTGTGTTTTATTTATAATTTAACAAGGTTTTCTTTGGAATTCTAGAACACGAAAATGGATAATTGGTATAGAAAAATTCGTGTATAATAGTTATAAAAAACATGAAATTAATAGAATAGAAGGGATTTTCAGTGAAGTTATTCTATTTTTAGGCTTAATAAATAATTTAAATCAAGAAGTGTAGGCACAGTATATAAATTTGAATAACATGATTGTGTTTATACAATTTATCGATGTAGGTGTTTTTTCTTCTAAGAAATAAATCTAAAGTTTCATTAAATCATTGATGCTGGAATTTTATTACTCAATATTTTTTTGGTTTTAAAGATAAAGCACGATAAATTGTGATGCATAAGCACAAATTGGTTTTATTGGTCAAGATACGACCAAATCTTTTCGCTTAAGCCGGCTTCCTTTTCATTTAAAGTGTAGGCATTTTCCGATCCCTTAACAGTAAAAACACAATCTTTTTCAAAATGTACACAATCAACACCCAATCCACGAACAACTTCGATAAACAACTTATCCTGTGATGGATAATTAACATATTTCTCTATCATTCTTGATTTTTCAACAACACTCTCTATTTCAGAAATCTTACGCTGAAGAGTCTCAAGATTTGATTCTGCCACAATGAGATCTTTTGATAATTTAAGAGATTCTTGTGAATATGAAGCAAAATTATTGGAAAGAGAACTTCGAGAAATTTCTGCTATTTTAGCTTCATTTATAATTTGTTCATTCATTCGATTTAGAATTACTAATGATTCTTTTATATCAGCAAGCTCCTTTTTTAATTCTTGTATTTTAGAAGTATAGGCTGATGAAATTTCTGATAAGGATTTTGGTGTTACAGTAAACATATTGGTCAGATTTTCGAGGATTTGACATACGTCTTTCATTCAAATTTTTTGATGGGCACATGAACATAAAAAATTTATTGATATAATAAATTGGGATCATAAAAAAATGGGTCTATAATAAATTTTTAAAATTAAGCTTTAAATTCGTAATCACAACTAAAAATTTATTCTGAATCTCTGAAATTAGAGAAGAAAAGGTTGCATATTTAGTTGAAATATCATTTTTTTTTGATTGCAGTATATTTTCATCAAAAAAACCTTTTTAAAGAGAAATATTATTTTATTTATGTTGAGTATATTTTTATCCTTGGTTTATTTTATTCTTACGGATAAAAAAATTTTATATATATTCTTTGTCTTTATTTAAATACAGTACATGATAATTTTAGATCATAAAAAATTTATTAATTAATATTTCATCTCAAATTTTTTGTAAAGCTAGGCCCAGTGAGGTAACTATAAAATTTAACTTTCAGAAAAAGTACCAAGGCTGAACACGTTTTGTATAACATAACAAATTATCTTTTAAAATGGTTATTTTTATATTTAGCCGAATAGTATTATGTTATTGGTATCTATATCTTCGAAATCTTTATTTCTAGAAATTCTTGATGTCCTATAAAAATAATAAAATTTTAATTCTACGATTTTATTTTTCATTTTCATCCATTAAATAACCACTTCAATCCCTAGCACAATAATAAAAAATGTTTTTGCAAGAAAATATATATTAAAAGCCGTTATAAGTTTCAGACCTTATATAAACTATTCTTGAACCAGTTTTTATGGTAATACGTTAATTTAATTCCTAAGTTACCAAAAAATACGTTTAGTCTTGGTGAATATATTTTGTGTTCAAGATACAACTATAAAAAGATATCATATAAAGGCTGCACAAAGAACATAATTACATGTTTTTAAACATAAATTGACAAAAAAGAACATTTATTGATAAACCTCAAGTTCTTAGATTTATATTGAATTTAATTCGCCGTTTATAGAAATCTACTCAAGAAGAAGAAATTATTGTCTATAATTAAATAAAAATTACACATAAAAATGTTTTCGTGAGCTTATAATAACAGTCATAGTGGTTCAAGAATTGTTTTTTATAGCCTTAAAACTGACACTGAAACCTTTTTTTTGTGAATTTTTTTGGATTAAAATAAGCTGGTTCTTTCCGAAATAGTGTGATTATTCTTGGTCCATTAAGTGTTTTGGTTTTTTAATTGTTAAAAGTTAAAACTTAAAATCCTATTGAACTATGCAATGCAATTCCCCATATAGATGCTGTAAATAAAGGATTAGATAAATTATAGAA
Source organism: Rhyacophila brunnea (assembly GCF_057557595.1). NCBI lineage: Eukaryota > Metazoa > Arthropoda > Insecta > Trichoptera > Rhyacophilidae > Rhyacophila > Rhyacophila brunnea. The sequence continues at coordinate 842,660 of NW_028232789.1, forward strand.
AACATATAATTTATACTTTAGATATGCAGAGTTTTGTATATAATGAGGTTTTGTAAAAATATATTTAAGAATATTATCGAATTAATATTTGGAGCTATTTCAAGTCAAATTTTTTCAAGGTAAATAAATTTAGCATTTAATAGTCTTGAACATTTTTTTCTACTACAAACAACTTTTATATCTTTTTAGTAATATGTATTTTAATGCATTATAAAAATATTATAGATCGAATAATGGAAATATTTAAAAATTATCGTATTTAAATCCATCTATATAAATACTAATATGTAATTACCCCCATATCGGAAATGAATCTAACAAGCATCGACAAAATATAATAATGATTTACTAAGCTGTAAGTAATTTTTTTTGTATTCCAAATTAATATTTCCGAAAACGAAGCGTAAATTAATCTCCAGTCTCCTTAATCACAGAGAAAAACATTATATTATCAAATATGTGATTTTAAATTATTTTTACAAGGCTGAAGAAAGTCTTTCGATGTTTAAATAGGAAAAACCTAAAATTTTATTTTTTATTTTTCATCTTCCATTTCACATACTTCTATATATAAAAAAGCCATGAATATTATTATTGTTAGTATATGAAATACAATTGACATATATTTAAATGAAAAAATGTAGGTATTTTTTTCTATTAATAAATAACTATAAAAAAATTAGAATATTGACTTCAAAGGCATGAAAAGCAATAAATACCCATAAATATAAAAAAAATTTAATTTATTTTTCTGCAGATCAAAAGCTGAATCTGTGATTTATTATATCAAAAGTTGAATTTAAAATTTTAAAAGAGCGATTTGCTTGTCAAATTTCGTTAATTATGACTAAAATTACTTATTTCTTTTGTAAAAAATTTATTGATCATCCAATCTGATTCCTACAGAAAACTGTATAATGGATATGAATATATACTAATTATAATATCGTTTTATAGACTTATAGAAGTATTTGAATTATGATTTAAATATGCTTATAAACCACTAATTAACGTTATAAAATTAATTTAAACCACATATTAACTTAAAATATACAGAAAAAAAGCTTATTTGCACAGAAAAATCTTATCTAAATTCCTGTTTAAAAAATAAACAATAAATGTAAATACCATAAATTTTTTACTTTGATGCTGATAATTATAGGTTCTGCATTTTTTATTGTATCTTTCAAATTTAATTACTAATTTGGGTATAATATATGGAAAAGAAACCCCATTACCTTTATTTCATATGGTTCTGATTTTATGAAAAAAAATATTCTCGTTGCAACATATATCCATTTGAGTAAAAATTATTATGGTAAATACACATAAAAATAATTCATCTAGTAGTATAAGAATGGTAAACAAAGTAAAATACATTTTATTAGCGCAAATAATCAATATTTACTCAATTAAAATAGATTAAAAATGTTTTTATCTGCAAATATGTCCTAATCTACATCGATTATATATATAACAGACAGGTTAAATACTACATACGTATTTAGAAAATTTACGCGAAAAGTATGCCTCAACTTAGATTTATTTTCGTGAACCGAATAAATTGATTCATTATGGAATGACAATCGTGCATAAACACCAAAAAATTATAGCCTTTAATTAGAAAACTTTATATAAATTGACGATTTATTTATATTTCTATCTTCTACTTTTTAAATTTCTCAACTATTCAATAGGAACCGCCTTTTAAGCAACAGAAATTTCCAGCATAGCTTACTAAATAATTTTTAAACTTATATACCCTTTATAAGATCTTTCATACGATGTTGCTGAACATAATTATTATGCAATTCTTATCTAATTTTTATTCCTTGATAATAAACTAAAATTCCATTCTCTATTAAGCCCTGCCTTGAATAATAATGTAGAAAACTTTTCAATCCAGTTGACACAGTTCGAAGAATGCCACAGAAAAAAGCCGTAATATCGCATTTTTTATGTCCTTAACCGCTTTTTTTAGGTAATGTTGCTAAATAAGTTTCGAATTATAGAGTGTGCAAGGAAATAGAACCCGTGTTTAGCTATAAAATCCCACAACTAGACGTCTCGTAAATTAGAACAAGGTGATTTATTATAAATTCTCAACAAAAAACACCTCTGAAAACAATAATTAGAGAATTTTTAATTACGATTATTTCCTCTGAAAGTTGTTAGACTATCGTTTTAACAGGATTGTAGATTGAAAAAATATTCGATACCTGTTTATAGAGTATTATAAATACATTGGTATCATTTTAATAAAATAGAGATAAAAATAAAAATTTCAGAGTTCATTAAAAATTTATGATAGAAAAAATAATAATTTTTGTTATCTTTTACACCCTTTTGAAGACATTTCTGTCAATAAAATTAGAAAAATTTAACAAATAGATTATTCGATTTTAATAATTTGTAATCCAAAAATAGTGACAGGTTATCCTATTTTTATATTTAATCTATTATTGATATAAAATGTAATTTTTAAAAAAGAATAGAAACTGAACCTAGAAGTAAATGCTATAAAAAGGTATATTAGCTTCTACATTTAAAATTATATTACCAATAATGTTTTTATTATAGACTTTATAAAAATTTTTGGTATCTTTTAAAGTATATTATATGATCCAACACAAAAAAATATTGTATTGTGTATTTTTATATGCATCAAAGGCTTTGAATTTTATAAATAGACATATTTTATTTTAGTAATCATCATGGTATACACTTTAATATGAATCAATTCAAACAAAAATAGCTTTAATTGGTCTTTTTTTATTGAACTCCTAATTAAAGAATATTGAATTTTATATACTTTCATTGAGTAACATAAGAGGAGTTTCAACGAAATATCATAGTTGGTATTTGATCATCACAAAGTCGCAAACCAAGTCGAGGCATATAAAAACTATAGGATTAAGGAAATCCCATGAAGTAATAGGCCTTTAAAAAAGGAGATGTATCGAAGAAGATGTAAGAGAAATGAATATAGCCAAAATATTAGATATATTGAGCCCATGGGAAATCAATAACTTAAGCTTGAAGAAAAAATGTATATAAAAATTCCAAAATTAATTTATAAAAAAATAATATACTTTCAGTTTTTAAATATAATATACACACCTTTATCAAAATTTTATTATTTTATGCAATAAATTTACAAAATTTTCTTTGTTTAGTCGATAAATTCACTACAAATCAGCGGTTATTTCTTTACTGTTGCATATATTTAATATTTTTTTATGAATTTAGTTTTTTAAAATTCCTATCGGCACAAATTTTTCATAAAACGCTTGATTTTTTCGTGTCAGACAGGTTTTGTAATTTTAATTTTATTATTCGAAATAAAACTAATTATACATTTTAATATGTGGTCATAGACTTATCTGTTTAGGTGTCCCAAAATTATATAGTCAATATTAATGTGACAAATTTTCTAATCAAGCCAATTTAGCAACGAATTATATTTATTTATGCGATGATTATTTCTTTACTGCCTAAAATAAACTTTAATTTCAAGTTTTCATTGGAAAGGCAAATTTCAATTCTTTTATAATTTCGCGCGAAGATTCGACTTAAAATAAAATAAAACGTTTGAATTATGTTAAAAACTTATGATATATATACTTTTATGTCTATATGTTGTTTAAATTTTCAAGAATTTACAATTAAACATTAAAGTAGGTCAATTTTATTAAAAAGAACGATCGAAATGATCTTACAGTTTCTTCTTATACTCAAAATCTTTATAGTTGATATTTAAAGATATAAAGAATATATTTAAAAACGAACATCCAGATTTTCAGACCTCCTAAACCCAGGAGATCAGATATTAAGGTTCTCTGTAAGCTTAGGCACGCTTTATAAAAGAAGTTAATTGATTAGAGAGAAAAGTAATAAATCTGGAATGATTAATGTGATGTAAATTTAATTGAATGTGTTAAATACGTAAGCCTCTTAAATATAGAAAGTATTATATATCTTATTTTTCTTCATATGTTTGATTATATCCTGAGAGCCCGTCATATAAGCCCGCTGCATTTAGAGAGAACACCATAATTATAATTTCTCATTTAAAAAATTCTGAATTTAAAAGGTTATTCTAATTGGTTTTTTTAAGTTGTGCAAATATTAACCATACCAACTCAAATTTATCTTTTCAAACGTCGAATTGACCACACAAGGGCTTTTTTAAATTACAAAAAAGTTAAATAAGCAGCCTAACTGAAATCTACACAGAAATATCTGGTAGGCCGCACCAAGAAAAAAAATAGTTTTCTATTTAAAAATCACTTCATTGTGGGGCTGAAACAACTTGGCTTGATTGCAAAATGTAAATGAAAGTAATAAAAGACATTATTGGAATGTAATACGAAACATTGATCCCATTGAAGAATAAAACCATATACCTTTTTATAATATAGTAATCTAAGTTTTTTTATTTAAATGCACATGTATTTTTAGCTACATTGCATCCTTATTATTTTAAAATCCTTTAAAATCAAGGCATTTTATTTTAAGAATGGTCTCCACGAATAAATTTCGATCTTATTAGCTCTTAATAAAAGGATCCTGCGAAAATACCAATTTTGAAATTAATTATGAAGCGGAAAAATGTTTTATCACATAATATCTCATGTAAATTTGTATTGCTATAAATTACCCCCTGTTTATCAAGGTATTTTTTATCGATATATAATAAAAAGAATATATCGTCAGATTGTCACCTGTGAGATGCTTATATCAATGTAAAATAAGATCGCTTATCCCAAAATTTGTTATGATATATTGAAAATAATTTTTATTCTAATATCAGACGAAGTGTTTTTTTGTTGTTTAAAAATCCTCAGGTCTAGGCATTGTTTTTATTGATTTGAAAATATTTTTGAGAATTTTAATCAATCTAAACCTGGGGTGTTTTTATGTTTTAAAAAGATCCCATGCCTAAACATTGATTTGAAAATGTTAAAAGTATTTTCTTTCAATTATCACACGAGCTGTGTTTTTGTGTTTTAAAAAGATCCCATGCCTAAACATTGATTTTATTGATTTAAAAATGTTAAAAGGATATTTTTCCAATTATGAAGCGAGGGGTGTTTTTAAGTTTTAAAAAAGGCCCTTTTATTTGAATATTGTAATTAATTTGCAAACAAGAAAAAAAGATCGTCTTCCGATAGCCTTCCGAGGGCTGTTTTATCGTTATCTATCGCACTATCGAAAAGAGCTTTCTTCTTTTCTTGTAGCTTTAAAATTCTGCTTTCAATGCTATCCTGAATAATTATTCTATTGATTGTAATTGGTCTATATTGCCCTATCCGATGTATTCTATCCATGGCTTGTTCCTCAACGGCTGGATTCCACCAAAGATCCATCAAGAAAACACTACTGGCTTCAGTTAGATTTAAAGCCACCCCTCCTGCTTTTAATGAAATTAAAAAAACAGTTATTCGTTCATCAGTGTTGAACTTTTCTATCGCAGCCTTTCTTTGTGTTATTGACATTGATCCATAAATAGTCACACATCTGAATCCCGCTCTTTCCAATCTCCATCTTAAAAGTTCAAGAAAATTCACGAACTGTGAAAATACAATACTTTTTATACATTCTGTATCTGATTTTAAATTTGTTAGCTCTTCCAAAAGAAATTCGATCTTTGTCGAACTAGTCCAGTTTTCTGTGTAAATCTTACTACTTTTTACAGTAAAATCTGCTTCTTGATTCAAATCGATCGTCATTTTAACTTTACAAACGGGACAAATATTACTTGATCCTAAAAATTCACGTGCTTCTTCTCGACAGAAAATGTGTTTACATTTCGATATGACTGGATCATCTGCTTCTTCGTTACAAAATCCACAAATCGGAATACCTTCATTCACATCTTTTAAAGCGAGAAATGGATGGTTCACTGCAAGCCTCATCTTTTGAAGTAACTCAAAAATGTGCATATAATGTGTATTTACTTGACCCGAAACCGCATATGACATAAATTTTGTTTGTGTTCTTGTATATAGACTAGTGTAGAAATCTTTTTCTTGTTCAGAAAAATATTGGCGATGTAGAATTACTATTTTTGGGGGAAGTCCTAATTCGTCTTCAAGATCATTTTTTGTTCTTCTAAGAATAATATGGGATGTTATCTTGCTCAATCTCGAAAATACAGCGTCACCATGTTCTGTATAACCATAATTTTTTATTTGTGTTGATATTCGCCTATTCCACCAGCTAAAATGAAGTGCGCCGAAATGTCCACAAGTACAAAATCCTCTTCTACTCGGTTCACTATTTGCAGAAACCGCCCTATTTTTATCATAATTAAGCCATTTTATCGATTTGCAAGGACATTTTTTACAAAAGTAATATGAATGGGGATCAAGTCTAAGATATTTAACGAGAGAAAATAGATCACCTATTCGATTTTGAACTGGGGTTCCTGTGAGACCCCATCTCATTTTTGCTTTTATAGACGATACAGCCGTGCATGTCGAAGAAGCTGAATCCTTTATTGTATGAGCCTCGTCTATTATAATTCGATAATACTCATTATTGCACAAAAATCCCCCTTTTCTTCTATAATCGCTTTCTAATGTTCCATATGTAGTCAGAATGACTAGAAATTTATTAGAATTAGATAACCTAGCTTCTTTTATCTTTTTATTGAAAAAATCAATGTCGATTTTTTTTCTTCCATGATGTGAAACTATGTCAAATGCACCCGGTGCATGTTTTTCGATTTCCGATATCCACTGATTCAATGATATTGCTGGTGTCACAATCAAAGTAGTTTCTTCATGGTTTTGGCTTGAAAGAATAAGACCGAGTGCCTGTAAAGTTTTTCCCATTCCCATTTCATCAGCTAATATGCCCCCACGTACGATTGAATTTTCACGACTGATCATCCACGAAACTCCATATAATTGAAAATCCATCAATTTTGTGATCAATTTTTTTGATTGTCCATATATTGTAAATGTCTTTGGAAGCGCATCCAGAAAAATTTCCTCTTGTTCTTTTAAATCTCTATGTACCGAAAGAATAGTCTTTTCCTCTTTATCGTGTCTCTTTATTTTTCTAATATCTTCTAGATTAAGCTCTCTCATCTTAATAATATCATAATTTTTTTTCGTCCTTGAATCATCATCTCTAACATCAATAAAATCTCTAATTATCGAATAATTTATCTCTTCGTTTGTTTTTTCAGCATCAGAATGATTTTTTGTCAATTTGACTTCATTGCGAATTTCAATTCTTTCTTCTCCTATGAAATAATCTTTATCAAGATTTTTTTCTTGTTGTTCAAGAATTTCATATCTTTCTTCAATTAAGTCTTCATTATTCGGCTTCGATACATACACTTTTGATTGTTTTCTTATTTTTGCTTTTTTAGATGATGATTTAATCGTGCTAAAAGAAATATTAGAATTGCAAACTATTATTGGATCACAATACTCATTATTTTTAGAATCTGCAATAATATCATTTTTTGGTTCATTAACAATTATTTTATCGGAAACAGATTCAGCTTTACTTAATCTCACCGGTTTCAATTTCGTTACGATTTTTTTCGAAACAGTAATCTTTTTTTTATCATCCACAATTTTAATTTGTACTTTTTTATTATTTGATCTAGCGTTTTTTGATTTTTTCATTATAGAGGGTTAAGATCGTATTTTGAAATATAATATTCTTAATTTAAAGTGATAATTTCTTTAAAAATTAAAAACGCTAAAAATAGACATTTGGTTAAAAATTTAAATGATAACCATTTCTTTGATTCAAAAATTCCACGAAAGACGCTAAAAAATGCTGATAAGCATATATACTTTAATTTATGCTTCAAACACTCCAATATATATGTTATACATGTAAATTTATTTTATATTTTGTAGTATAAATGAAGTTTCTTTCTTTTCTGGTGTAATTTTTCTTTTTAAGCATAAATGTTTATTATATAAGTTATCACTCACAATTTATTTTTTGATTCCGCTTTTTCTCGTATAAATATCCATGATAGATTTTTATCTTAAATTGCATGCACATATTATTTCTCTTTATAAAATATTGAAAGAAAAGAACTTGTTCATTTAAGCCAAATAGAAATCTTGCATACGCAGATTTTTTTTATTTATTATATTGAAAATCCAGTACTATTTCATTTGGTTAAATAGTAATCTTTCATATGCAGATTATTTCAATTTTTCGATTAAATTACTGAAGGCTAGTACTAGTTGATTTAGTTAAATAGCAATCTTTCACACGCAGATAATTTCTTTTGATAAATTACATCAAGGCTAGTACTTTTCATTTAGTTAAATAACAATCTTTACACACAGATTTCAATTTTTTGATATAAAATCCTTACCTTTTCAGTCAAAATCACCAATAATTAGTCATTTATTCGTATATGAAGTGAATAACCATAAAAAAATAGAAAAATACAGCTATATTCTTGTTTTTATGCTAATATGAAAAAATGCATATAATCATAATAACAGAGTTTTTATTATATTAAGAGTGTATTTTTGTAATAAGTAGGAATATATAAAATATCCGAATAAATTTATATCCTCAGTTAAAAAATTATATGCTTTCAGTGCATATAAAAAGGCGATCTTTTTTAATATTATTGAAATTTTATTAGACTAAATCTATCTTTATAAATACTTTGAAAGTGATATTTAACCATGTTTTATTTAAATCCTTTTTATTGACCAATATATACATTATTTGAATTTTTATATCAGAAATTGTTATAGTTTTTTCAAACAGAACTTCAATTTTTTACTCATAAAAAAATAAAAAAGTAATTCACCCTTTAAGATTATAGCAAGTTAGAATAAATAATAATTTTTATATTACCTATAATTAAATTTATTTATTTTAGCACTAATTATTCGTTATTATTTTAGTTTTTGCCCTCAAACACAACTTGCTTGATCTCTCGTGCCCACAGCTTATTGATACCTTTAGGTATTTTCTCTTCTCTGAGTCTTCTTCAATACCTCTCCTCCGTTCAAAACTTATTAATTCAAGGGCTTTTCTCAATCCTAAAATTTGTATATATGCCTCAATGTGGTTAGTTATTTTTAGTTCTTTTAGATACCTTTTATGATATTGTGTTCCACACCGTCCCAAGTTACCTATAATTATAATAAATAACAAAATAAGGGACAAAAGTATTTAATTAATAATTTCAAAAAAAAATTTGATAATAATGTTCGAGAAAAATAGATAGGTATTTAAAATTATAGAAAAAATTTCATTGCTAGAGTTATTTACGAAATGAAGTTGTAAGTTTATACCATAAAAATTAATAAAGGTTTATGTAATTATAAAAAAATTTAAAAATCTATTATGAATCCTTGCATCAAAAACGATAATTTCATTATTCATACAACATTTTAAAGTAAGCTATATTCACCCTTTAAAAAATATAATTAATTTTCAAAATTTACCAATTAAAAAAAGTAAATTGAACATCATAATCAAATAACAGCAGGGGGAAAGTATAAAAGCTCTAAATCTGTTTAGTTTTTTATGAATAGAAAAAAAAACTTCATCATCCTAAATTTTTTTTATTTTCATTTATAAAACATTCGCACGTATTCTCTAAGCTTTTAATTGTATCTATAAAAAAAAATATTTACTAAATATGTATTGAATTTATTTCTATTTGATTTATCGTCTTTTTTAGTGTTCTGGTGTGTAAGTAAGTTTACTATAAAGATTTAAAAAAATAATATGAAAAACTCCATCGGCTACAAAGTTTTAATTATAACAATAATTTCAAGGCAATGATATTTTTTTATCAACAATATAGATTTTTAGCTGTAATCATTAAAATTTTTAGAACAAAATTCTTTTAAGAGCAAAAAACGTGGAAATGAGTTTTTGGACTACAATAAAAAATACTATAAATCAAATAATGTATAATTTAAATAGTTTGACCGACTTTTTGACCATATTAATATATATTCAGCTCTTAAGAATTTTTATTGTTAAATGGCCATAAAACAAAAAAATGTTTTAAATCTCTAGAACAAATGAAAAAATCATATTTAAATTTATGGTTATATATAGGTGTCATTAACTTTAAAGGTAAAGGAATATGTCATACAACCAAAGAGCTATCAATATAGGTAAATATTTTAAGCGTGCTAATAATGTTTCTATTTGTGCAAAGTTAAAATTTGGGGGTCAATAATGAAAAAAAAAACAAAAATTTACTGTTGTATCTTACAAAAATATCAAAGATAATGCACATATTTAGCAAATAACATAATTATATACATGGTGGGAAGTATTTTATTGCTAGTAATGAAATTGAATAAATTTAAATCAACAGTTTTAAATTTGATTTAACATATCAATTATTTAGAATAGAATAGCATTTTCTTATAAAAAAAATACAAATTACGCTTTAAAATATATAAACCAAACCTAATTCTTTTCTATAAACTTTTAAATGTGGGAATATAATAGAAAATGATGATATAATAAGAAAAATATGAATTAAAAGAATTAAAAACCATTTTATTCGGGTATATAATTTTTTATGTTTTTTTTTTACTGTTCTTTAAAGTTCCATTAAATTGAAAAAAAATTTTATATTAAACGAAACCGATACTCTTTTGGCCTATATTGAAAATTATGATCACTTATGTTATATATTTATTTGTGTTGGGTAAGTTAATAAAATTTCTCTTCGATACATAGTTTTGTTTTTTTTAAATAGCCTGGTTTTATGAAATAGACCAATAATTATTGATTTATAATAGATAGAAAAATGGAATAATTTAGCTTTGAAAATTTCAATTTTTTAAACCTTTTACAGGGAGAATACGCACATATTAGTATTTTTAAAATACGTGCCCCTTTAGAACAACCATATTTGTATAGAAAAAAATAAAAGCACAATATTTTATAATATTATTTTTTCTCTTTGTTTTTCACGCTAATTATTAATATACTTAAAAATACACAGTGATAGTGCCTCATTGTTATATTAAAGCCTTTTCGGAAATAAAATTCAACAATTAAAACACATAATTATGCTATATACAAAAAATAATATGTTTTGACGGATATATTTACTATGAAAGAATAAAAATCATCTATTATTTTTTTTATTTTTTTGACAGTTGTCATAATAAGCTTTAAGCTCGATCAAAACAGAATAACTTTCGTTCTTGAATTGATAAATGTCCAAGAAATATGGAAAACACACATTTCATCTGATACATATATGAAATTCTAGATATTATGCTCTAATATGCTAGATTTATTATTTTAATATATTGAGCTTTGACCTAGAAAAAATGTTGAAATACTATATTTTAGAAATTAATCGTATTCGATCAATTCATAAAAATTTCTGATGACACAAGTTTACGCCTACTATATAGTGAATGAAAATATATAAAAGATATTTAATTAAATTTATATAAACTTGAATTCACCCGATATAATAATTCGAAATCATATTATAAATTCGGCTGAAATTCTCATGCTTCTTTTGAAAATTCATCTAAGTTTAAAAATTTTATTCCTGTTATAGCTAAATTTTGCACAATTTAAAAAAATACCTTTGCCTTTTTTATATTTATTTAATTATTTTATATAATTTTGAATTGGTTTTTAATAATGAATTATTTATCGATTTATTTTTTATCAGTCAAACAAAACCTTCGAATGTTTTATAGTGCATATTTGTTTGGTGCCTCTTTCAATATATTTGCTTCATGATCATCCTCTATAAATTATTCCTGTCGAGAGCCCTTAATTTAAGTTGTTTTCTTATCTTATGTTCGTGTGTATGCTTAAATTGGATAGCCAACTCCTTAAGATACGCATTGAGAATATAAACATAAGATTAATAAATTTCGAGTACATCGAATCTTATGCTTCTACTTAATGTAAATACACGAACCCTTTAATATACCACTTATAGACAAAAAAACAAATGATTAGTTATTTTTGGATTCAAGAATCATATACATGAAAATAGTTTTTTAATATTTTTGATTAGCTAATCATAAAACAAAATTTATGATGCTATTTTTATATATTTTCGGACCTTTGGATATACAAATTCGATAATTTATTTGAATATTTATTTAAATACAAAACTCTATATTGGGATATTCGGAAAGACACTTGAACTCATCTCATTTGAGAGAAGAAGAGGAGTTGATGAAGATAGATAAGGGGAAGTTGTCAAAACATGTATCAAGGTGTTCTGTAATGTTCCCAATGGGCTTACTACGTCACAATAGATAGAATTGATAAAAAGAAAATTAACCCATAAATAAAAAATACCGATTAGGAGATATAGGGTTACTGAAATTGGAACCAGATTATTAAAATAAATTGGATGATAACATGTGAATTTATTTATTAAAAACAACATAATTCACTAATTATCAGATAAGATAGATTGGATTTCAAAATAATGTATTTGAACGTGAATTAGAAAACATAGAGTTGGAATCCAAAGAATCTGCTGTAGCTTTAAAAATTCTTGATCACTATAAGATTTAAGATCACCTAGAAAATCTGGTATATAGAAAATTTAAAATGAAAAAGCGGTACAGTTAGCCTTGATCAACGAGTATTTGAAGGCAAAATACAACCTTAAAAAGTGGATATTATCATACTATGTCAAAAACAAAAAGAGAGTTTGTTGTATAATATGAAATCAAAAATGAGCACTAATAAGAATTTAACGCTAATTATTGAAAGCTATTCAAAGTGACAGCAGTATGGGAATATGATACCATCGCAGGTTGCCAGATATCTGCTTTATTACAGTTAGTGTCATATTTTTTTAGGGAAAAATCATTTTTCGCACACTGTAATGAATCTTTTAAAATAGTTGGTCACCTGGAAAAAAGATATATAAAACTTTATTGCACAATCACACAAGAAGGCACAATGTGATAGCTAGATGCCTTCGCTTGATCCTACCAAGAAAATACAGCTTTAAAAAAGCAAAAAAAATCCCTGTCACACAGTACAAGAGATTACGGAAAATAAAAAATGTTTTACCATGATAGAAATAGTCCTTACAAGTATAGATAATATAAACATTGTCGAAAACGAGAAACTAAGAAAATATGATTTACTAGCATCAGAATTGTCATTAATTTACAAGTATAGGACAAAAATTTTCTATTAAATCGTAACATGGGATAGAGTGGTAACACAATATCATAAAAGGTATTTGAAAGGGCGCAAAGTCACAAACAAATCGAGGTACATATTCAAACTATAGGATTGAGGAAAGCCCTAAAACCAAAAATCTTTAGAAGAGAATAGGTATTGAAGAAGATATAAAAGAAGAAGGAATGGCCCATAGTATAGATGTGATGCGCCCATGAGAAATCAATCACGCTATGCTTGAAAAAAAAACATAATTTAAGCATAAATAAAGCTATTTTTTGATATCTGCATATAAATTACCAAGTATAGGTTTTTCTGCTGTCGAAGCTTTTGATCAGCAACATACAGAAATAATTGGGCTATTCCTCAAATTAAGAACTAATAAAATTTAAATTATCAAAGTTTAAAATGTTTTGACAAAGTTGCAGTCAAATTACCAATTATAAGATTTTTCTGCTGTCGAAGCTGTTGATCAGCAACATACAGAAATAATTGGGCTATTCCTCAAATTAAGAACCAATAAAATTTAAATTTTCAAAGTTTAAAATGTTTTGACAAAGTTGCAGTCAAATTTTTATTTCTTGGTTTAAATTGTATCACTTTTATATCTAATATTTGAAAATAAAATTACATTGTGGTTGGAACAAAGATTTTCTTGCTATAATAAGTAAATGGATAATAAAAAAATCAATTTATATTAAATCAATGCTCTTATAATTTATGAAATGGCATAAATTTTAAAGAAAGATAAAACGAATCATGTATAAATACAAATTGTTCTGATCTAATTAAAGACAAGGATGGTTGAATTTAAAGAATAGAAATAATAGTATTCAGGAATTTTGTGTCTGTACAATAAATTAATATTTTTTTTTATTCATAGGTTAAATTTTTATTATCAATTTTATCTATTTAGACGTGGTCAGCATATTGGGAATATTGCACACACCTTGATCCATCTTTTGACAACGATCTTTGATATATCTTCATCAACTGCTCTTCTTCTCTCAAATGAAGATTAGTTTAAGTGTCTTGCGGAGTGTGAGAGCTTCCATGTATGCTTCTACTTCGTATGGGATTTATAACTCCTTAACAATAGATTAATATATTTAGAAATTCATTTATACTGTTAAATAGAAATTAGTTCAATAAAAACTAGATAATCTCATATAAAAATTTTTAATAAGCATTCCAAGTATAGAATTCCAATGTATTGATTATAAAATTTTAAAAATTTTTTCATCAACCATAACCATGTCAGTTAATTTAAAAAATAATAATGATAAATGTTAGCTTTTAACTCAAAAATCGAATTTAAAAAATTATTTTCAAGTATTTTTTTTAATTAGTAGATGAATTCACAATGTTTCAAATAGTTTTTTAACCACCTCGACAAAAAATTTAGCATCTTGATAGACTTCGGATTCCTCAACGTTATATTCCATAGCGTTTCTAAATATAGTATTGAGATCATTTCTCACGTTATTTATCCGATAATTATTATTGTTCAGTTTCTTTTTTATGCAATTAATAGATATGGGATGTTTAATAGAAGCGTAGTAGTCAGGGTAATGATTCTTGGGGGGTAAATCCATGAATATCTTGATTCGTTGTCTTTTACCATCCTTTAAATCCATCAAATATTGGATAATATATTCTTTTTTCGCTTTAATTTCAGCGGTGTTTGACATTTTTAATTTTTTAGGGGTGTCTACTAGAGGACATATTTTATTTTTTATGTTTTCAGCGAATACTTCGTTAATTCCGAAATCATTTTCCAAGTCTAGACTGTCGAAAGATTCTTTGTGTTGGTTTTCTTTGTCTATTTTTCTAAAAAAATTTAGTTCTTTTTTTGTTCTTGCCAGAATTATATTTATTTCATCGTTCTCGTTAGCCTCGATGCTTGTTATTTGATTCGGATAAATTTTGTTAATTTGATCTTCTTTATCCTCGAAATCGTTTTCAAGATTTAGTGTTTTAACTTCTTCTTGTACTTCAATTTGATTTTTAATTTTGTCTTTTAATTCAATGTCATCTTCTTTAAATTCATTTTCACTATTTGATTTTAATGATATTAGTTCCTTTTCGTCTTTATAATCATATTTTTTATCTGATTTTCCCACCTGAATAATTTTGGTATCTTGGTCAAGTTTCATCAGCGTCTTTCTCATCATATACTCTTCAATAGAGTTAGACGCAACCAGTCGTAAAATCCTAACCTCTTTTTTTTGGCTGATCCTTAGAACTCTATCTTGAGCTTGGAGATCAGCATGTGGATTCCAATCGGTATCGAAGATAATAACGGTATCTGCTGAATTCATGTCTATGCCAATGGCACCTGCGCGTGTTGACAAAAGAAAAATAAAGTAATCGCATTCCTGGTTAAATATTTCGACCAGTTCGTTTCTTTCTTCGGCTCTTTTATTTGAATCGAGTCTGAGATACTTGTAGTCTTGCATTGTTAAAAAGTCTTCCATTATGTTCATGATTTCAGTCATTTCGAAAAAAATAAGTATTCTGTGACTTGTTGCTTTTAGTTTTGGGAGTATTCTGTTTAGAAGCTCAAATTTTCCGCTTAATGTGTACAATAAAATGTTGTTTATACCTTGTGGGTTTATTTTTTGCTCCATTTGTTCGAATATGAAGGGATGGTTGCATGCTTTTCGGAGTTGCATTACACCGTTTACAACTTCAGAAACATTTAAATTCTCTTCGGATATAGGTCTTTTCTTACCTTTATCATAGCTTGTTGAGATAGCAGTTTGTTTATTTGATTTATTAACTTTTGGATCTTCTTTCATGTGCTCATTTTGTGCCATAAAACTTGGCCTAGCTTTTCGCTTTATTTCATCGTATATTAGTCTTTGAACTTTACTCATTTTAACTTTAATAACTCTTTCAATTTTTTCTGGTAATTCGGATGCCACATCTTTTTTAAGCCTTCTGAGCAAAAAAGGGCGCAAAATAGCATCTAGTTTTTGAATAATCAAGAGTTTTTCGCTCTCATCCAATTCAATTTTCTCATTTCCCAAACCAAGCGGACCATTAAACCAATCCTCAAACGACCCAAGCGAATTAAAAACATGTGGCACAATAAAATTAAGGATAGACCACAACTCAGACAGAGAATTTTGTACCGGGGTGGATGTTAAAACAAGTCTATACCTAGTTTTATACTTCGAATTAAATATTAAACCAAGCTTTGATTCCCTACTTTTTAGTTGAGAGCCTTCATTGACAATCAAGTATGTCCATTCGATTTTTTGTAGGAATCCTTTGTCTTTAATGATATATTCATAGGTCGTTATAACTATATTTGGATTTGTATCTTTGATTAAACCATGTAAGATTTTTCTTGCATCAGGAGTGCCTCTGTATTCGATAAAAGTTAAATTTGGATTCCATTTGGCCAGTTCTGCAGTCCAACCAGAAAGTGTTATAAGTGGGACTACTACAAGGTATGGTCCTTTAAAACCCTTTGATTCTTGTAAATATGAAAGGAAACCTATTATTTGTATTGATTTTCCTAAACCCATTTCATCGGCTAATATTCCATTTAGTTTGTTGTTGTGGAGGTTTATTAACCATTCCACCCCCTTTCTTTGGTAATCCTTTAATGGTAATTGTAGATTGGAAGGCTGATGGTGCATTCTTTCATACTCCCCAACAAAAAAGCATTGATCATTTAAATTATTATTATTGATTTTAGCACTACTACTGCCAATATCCATGCCATTAATCTTTACCTCAATATTATCATTAGTGTTATTTAAGGTATTATTATTCCTTATAACATCAACATTATCACAATTGTGATCATTGTGTATTTGAATACGCCTAGATATTTCTTTAACACATTCCTCCGACTTCTTAAAAATAAGCTGCATTCTATTCTCTTTGACCTCCCTAACATATTTCAAGTACCCCTGTTCATCGGTACTTTTCAATAGACGTATCTTATCCCTTACAATCTTCTCCTTCCTTTTGGCTTCTTCCCTCTCCAAACCCAAATTAAATCCTGAAACACTTCGGTACAAAGTATCCATCCTTTCATTAAACAAAACATCCAAATTAACAAAAAGATTCTTATGGGTACTAACCACTTCCTTACAGAAATCAAGCCTTACCTGTCTTGTCTTGCGCATCTGCTCAACAACAAACGATTTCTCCATCTCTTCTATCAACATAATATCTTCAAGACTCGTAAGTGGCTCTGTTACATACTCAGCCGAATTGAAATACTGATCAACCATCAAACTATCTTGTAAAGCTAAAACTACTCTTTCTCTCATTATTTTTTGCTTCTCGTATAAGTACATCTTTTTTAAAACTAATAAATCATCCAACAATGTCGTGTTCTCGTAATTATTTTCTTCAAGTACACGTGTCAATATATTTATTCGACTCTTTATCGTAAAATCACTCGATGTGGCCATCTGCGTTTGCAATATATCGGCATATTTATTTAGTATTTGTTCTGCTTTGTTGTCACGTATCATGTTTAAAATTCGGTATTGATCATGTGCAAATATATTGTTGTCGGTTCTGTCGGGTAAATATTTAGAAAATAATTTTGGTTTTGATGATTGCTGTGGAATTGTTCCGAAATTATCTTGAGTCATAAAGGGGTGTTTCTTTTTTTTTGAATTTATCATAATCTCTTAAAATCTATAAAAAGAATTTTTTTTCATTTTAAAAAAAGAGCAAAGAAATTGCATCTAATTATTAAAATTAGTGGATGAATCGCCTCTAATATTTAAAGAGAGGGAAAAAATTTCCAATAATATATCCAAGTAGAAATAATAAATTGTCGATAATCTATAAAGAGAGTATTTTTTTTATTTCTAAAAGGAGAGGAAAGAAATTATCTCTAATCTATAAAAGGCGTGGAAAGAAATCATCTCTAATTAACAATAAGTCAAAAAGAAATTGATCTAACATATAAAAAGCGTGGAAAGAAATTGCCTCAAATTATTAAAAAGTGAAAGTAAAAATTGCTTCTAATATAATAAAGGTAAGAAAAGTAATTTCCTCTTATCTATTAAAGGTGAGGAAAGAAACTGCCTCTAAAGATTAAAATTAGTGGAACGAATTCGCTTTAATTATTAAAATTAATAAAAGGAAATCGCCTCTGATATAAAAAGGGTGAAAAGAAATCACCAATACTATTTATAAAACGAATAAAAAAGCCTCTCTCATATAATTAGCGAGAAAGAAATTATCTCTAAATTATGATAAGTGAAGAAAGAAATTGATCCAATGCATAAAAAAGGTGAAAAAAAATCACCAATACCATATATTAAGAGAATAAAAAAGCCTCTCTTATATAAAAAGTGTGAAAGAAATTATCTCTAAATTATAATAAGTGAAGAAAGAAATTGATCCAATGCATAAAAAGGGTGAAAAGAAATAACCAATACTATATATTAAGAGAATAAAAAAGCCTCTCTTATATAAAAAGTAAGAAAGAAATTATCCCTAAATTATAATAAGTGAAAAAAGAAATTGATCCAATGCATAAAAAGGGTGAAAAGAAATCACCAATACCATATATTAAGAGAATAAAAAAGTCTCTCTTATATAAAAAGCGAGAAAGAAATTATCTCTAAATTATAAAAGGGTGAAAAGAAATATTGATCCAATGCATAAAAAAGGAGAGATAAGAAAGGCCTCTAATACATTAACGGGTAAATATATTTCTCGTAACTAAATTAGCATCAAAAGATTAAAATTTATTTTTAACCAATAAAAGGTTAGAATAAATTTTCCATCGGATTTGAACAAAAATTAGAACACACGCTCAAATTTATCTTAAATTATCTGTAAATCTAATCTTTTCGTTGATTTTTTAATATGTCAAAAAAAAAATCTCTTTATTTTAAACAGTAGTAAAAACATTAGAAACAGTGCTAAAATTAAATTAGTCAAAGTGTATAATTTGTAAATTTAAAGAATTATCCAATATGGTATTAATCATTTATTGCATTTTTGAAACAAAGGTTTTGGGCACTTTAGTTACATACATTCGATTATATGATAATATTCATTAAATTACGGGCATTTTATATAGATAATTCAAACATTTATTTCACAAAATTAAATTCTTATTTCAAAATAATTTTTTTGGGTTTTATATCTATATATTTTAGTTTATTTCGATCTTTAAAAAAAAAATCTTTTCCTGTGCCTGTAACCCTTTATTCTTGTGATAATTTTTGTATTTTAAAATATTGCGGTTTCTAAGTTAATTGCAGGCCTCTTGCAGACATCAGAGCTATGTCTATTAAGTCTTTTAAATTATATTTTCCTGATATTTCTATTGTATTAATTTCTAAAAATATGTAATTTTATACGTTTAAAATATTTTATTTGTTTTTTTCTTATCAATGCATGCATTATATACATTTAATAAAAACAGATGTTTTGACGAATTCTCGCTTATTATGATATGGTATCTACTCACAGAAAAATGTGATATATATACATTCAATATAAATATTCGTATAATTATACATATTTAATTAGTATATATATCATTTTAAAACATTAAAAACACTTCATTCATATTGTTTGCGACTACATATAGGGTTTTAAGAAATTGGCATTTAAAATAAAAAAATAGTCATCGTATTATAGGCAGAATTAGAACATAAAATGCTTAATATAAAACACTTAGAGACATAATTTAAATTATTAAAAGAAATTATTTTCCCTAGATGCAAAGTGAAAATAAGCACATACCAAATAAAGTCGTAAAGCATGGTCTGAACTAAAACGACAGAACTAGCAAATTTAAAGATTTGGTTATCTGATTATTGCCTAGTAACTATAACTGAGGAGCTTATTGGCTCGGAGTTCGTTATTAAACCTAGTAGAGGACTTAAATTTATTTTGTAAAATCGGAGTTCTTGATTAAAAATAGTGGAGAACTTCAAGTTATTTTGTAAAAATAAGTTCTTTTTATTTGATCTATTGCATAAAATTGGCATGTTTATTTCTCTTAAATAGATTTAAAAAAGGAAAATCATGGGTAAAATCTTCGAAATTTATAAAATTTAGCGCGTATAATCCTAAACTATAAAAAATACACACCATGTGAACCTAATAAATTTGATTTTAAAAACATGCTAAGTTCTTGAAACACCAATAAAGCTACCGTTGTACTCTTTTCTGAGATGCCAGTAGAAAAAAATAGAGTATGACGTGATCATAAGTGTTAGACAACAAATCAGTTCAATGTTTGCAAAAAAAAAGCATTTAAACAAGTTGCAACTTATTAGAGTCACAAAAATAGTGAATATATACTTTTTAAAAAATTATGCATTGTAACATTCATTCAAATTTACTATATGTTTTTAACAAATAAACCAGCTGTTTATGTGATAAAAAAGGTTATGCCTTTACATGTGAATTGATCATCTATTAGTCTGCATTTATATTCGTTTAAAAGAATTATTGATATAAATTTGTATATATGGAGAGGGCATAAATCACAAACATTGAACGACTTTATTACAAAAGCAGCTATAGCAAGTTCATTTAAAATAATCGATCATCTGTTAAAATACATGCTATATTCGGTGAACAGAATCGGTAATACTGCATAATTGTTGCATGCCGATAAAGATTTATAAAAATTACTATGAATAACGGCCATCCATGTTAAAAAAAGATTCGAATACTCAGTTCTATAATTAAAAACCAAGATAATCAATATTATTTAATAATGATTTTTATTTTAAACTTTCTGCGTTGAAAATATATCAAAGAAATATAGTATAAATCGATCAAATTTTCATCTTTATAATAATAAAAAATTCAAGATTTACGTGTATTGAATAGTAAAACTGTTAGTATTTTCTGATATTTTTATTTTTGGGATCTGGCGCAAATTCTAAAATCTGTATGATAGATTTTAAAACCAAGATTCAGCTTCAAAAAAATTTAAAAAGAAAAGGTATTTCAATATAAAAAATTTTAGCTAAAGCTGAGTTCTATAGAAATTATATAAACAGTAACTATATTCAAAAACATAGGTACATCGCATTACGAATACTATTTTCCTTAAAAACTTGAAAATCATCATTTAAATAAATTATGCAAACAGGAGTCTTTGGAAATTGTTAAAAGAGTAGCTATAATTTTAAAACAAAATAACATCACATTACGAATACGATTACTCTTTAAAAACTTGAAAATCATCATGATAAAGCTAATTTTTTTTAAGTTTATATCGAGCAGCTAATATAATTTTAGAATATTATCTAATAAATTTATAAACAATAATAATTTTATGTTTTTTTTCAAAAAAATTTACACACCATTTAGAACGAACAAGATAATGATATTGAGCAATCAGCATATCGATTTATTTATTTAATGCTAAATTATTGGTTATAATTTTAGTTTTTGTTCTCAAGCACAACCGTCATGATCTCTCGTGCGCAAAGCGTATTATTACTTTTGGCTATTTTCTCCTCTCTGAAGTATTCTTCAATACCCCTCACTCGTTCAAGACATATATATTCAAGGGTTTTATTTAATCCCAAGGTTTGTGTATATAACTACAAAATTCCTTAAGAGTTATTTATTATTGGCATTGATAAATTCATGCCATCAATCAGACCACAATTTTTTTCAGCAAATTTCTTTCAATTATATTAATATTGAATTTAAAATTTTTCATTGTTTACAGTATATTTTTTTTCAAATATATTATATGCGAATTATATTAGAATTGTATTCAAGACATAGATCACAATAATTTTTTTTGAATATCTTAAAGCAATTAATTTATGATATACATGAAAATGTGAACTATATAAATTTTAAACTTATAATTTTAGATAATCATATAAACTCTCCCATATTGTATTTATAATCTATTGATAAGACTTTATTTATTTATGGGTTAATTTTCTTACATCGATTTTATCTCTTTAGACGCGGTCAGCGTGTTGGGAATATTGCACAACTCCTTGATGCATCTTTTGACACCTTCACCTGATCTATCTTCATCAACTGCTCTTCTTTTCTCAAATTAGATGAGTTCGAGTGTCTTGCGGAGTTTGAGAGCTTGCATGTATGCTTCTATTTCTTTCGGGATTTTTAACTCCTTAACATATTTTTTATGATATTTTGTGACCACCCCATCACAAATGGTATTATTATTGGTAAGAAATTCAATAATTATATATAAAAATTTAGACAATTGTTTTCGAAGCGTTAAAATTTAAACTATATCAGCACTAGTAATACGACTACAATATATGCTTCAATAATTCGTCATTTAACTCTCGATAGCTCAGTTGGTAGAGCATATGACTGTAGATCGTGTTGTCGGCGGTTCGAATCCGTCTCGAGAGATAACTTTTAGTTCAATTAATTAGTCATGAATTATCGGTAATTTAGAAAATACCAACTCAGTAATTGAAGGTCTGAAGTTTTTGTAGCCAACTAGTTTATATAGAAAATATTACATTCATAATTTCTTCAGCTTACACCAACCCCTGAAAAGCGATAGAAAATTAAAATATATTTTTTTATTTGGGACATGAAAAGGATTTTCGGGTAATTTATATAGAGAAAATTTAAAAAATAGAACCAATATTTCAATAATTACGCTCGGTATTTGAATTTTATCACAGCTACATCTATTCACAATATATTAGAAACCCCATCTTATATTATCAATATATTTGATCTTATAGCTATTTGTAACAAAATGATACCATATTGATAAAATAAATAAATTTGTGTTAATATTTCATAAGATGCTTTTTCTAGCTTTAAAATAATATTTGTCAGATAAAATTAAAAACTATGACCGTAATTAATTAGAATAAGATGCTTTTTCTAGCTTTAAAATAATATTTGTCAGATAAAATTAAAAACTATGACCGTAATTAATTAGATATATGATTTAATTTGTTACAATGTTAAATAATGTCAGAAACGTCTCGAATCAGAATTATATTTGGTTTTAATTTTTTTAAATAGCTCTATATCATTTTTTCTTGAATTTTAAACTGTTTGGTTTCGCATATACACATATTATATACACCTTTAGCTATCTCTTATATACTTACATCTTTTACTACGCCTATCCCCTTTTTAAAACCAGTATCAAAATAAAATCTGTTTAATAAATATTTTTTTTTCTTTAAAATGTAATAATAATTCAATAAAAAAATGTTTAGAATAAAAAACATCAAAATCACCAGTCTTGTATTTAAAATTCTTTAATTCTTCAAAGTTTAATTTGCTGATTTCATGGGAAATACAATGGGAAAATCTAGGGCAATTTTTATTATAAAATTAAATGAATTAAAAGTGCTTTAAAAAACATGAAATATGAATTTAAATATATTTTATTCAAGATTCACATCAAATTAAAAATTTATTTGTTATATTTCATTAAAGATTGTTTTTAGGTAATTTAAGTAATTAATAAGTATTGGTGCAACACAAATACATTACTAATAAAAGTATCGAATGCCAGATATAAATTTTGAGATCATTTATTATGAAGCAAAAAAATATTTTTAAAATAAAATGCTTGTGTTGTTTAATGACCACCCAAACAGTAAATATATATTTTAAAACTACCGTAAAATCTTTTTTTTATGGTCTGAGGGAAATCATTATATTTTTTTATTTCGGAAGCATACAATGCAAATAAATTTATTTTTCGGGCTTGAATTGAATATTTTTAACTATATAAGAATGCAATGGATTCTAAAAATGTCGGAAAAATTATACCCGATATGTTATAGATGTTAAAACAACCTTCTGAATGCGTTCTTGTATATATACCAGGAAAAAAAGTCAAAATATTTTATTTTTTTTCATTCGTGGCATAAGAAATATTTTTAGTATTTATTTTATCTTAAAGTTTTTAATATAATATAAAATATAAAAATGCAAATTTCCTTTTAAAAGCCATTTAATAAGAATTTATTTTTGATTCTGTATTTATAGATATGGTTTTGTTAGAGTTAATTTTTTTTAATTTTGTAGATCTTTGGCTCCATTGCCCTTTCTAAAAGTAGCCGTCTTATATAATAACATCTATTCGGGTCATATTAAACCAGATTGTAAGTTTTTAACATTTATTAAGTATTAAATGGACACATAAGGCTAGATGTGAAAAAAAATTAAATCCTAATTACACATTTTTTTTTAGATAATTATATATATACATATACAATTCCCCTATTTATACTATCTATTAGTTTTTATTCCAAAAATACTTATATCTGGAAAGTGGAGAAAGACCGAGACATAATTTGGTATTTGTTTCAAATAAAACCTGCAACAAAAAACCATTTATTACATGGTCAACCTTTAGTTGTAATTTAATTTTTATATTTTTAATTCATGTTAAGAACAAATAGACATCTCTCGAAGTAGAAATACGATTTTTATATGTATATTGGAACAATATAAAATATAAACTTTCATTGTCTATAATCATACTTTTACAGGAAATTGTTTTTTAACTATTATATATGAATTATAACTTTTTTTTCAAAGATAGTTTATCCAGTGAAAACCCCTGATTTTATTTTTAGTTTCAAGCAAAATTTTGATCAAATAACTGAATTGTATTTGCAGTTGTGGTTATGTATGGATAAATTTAAACACTATGAATTCTTTTTAAATAGTATCATGACTCAAATGATACTATCCAATAATCACATAAGTAACATTTTGATTAAGTAACTGAATTGTATTTGCAGTTGTGGTTATGTATGGATAAATTTAAACACTATGAATTATTTTTAAATGGTATCATGCCTCAAATCATACTGTTTAATAATCTCATAAGATGGAATTCGACGTGTAAAAAATGATCGAAAACATATAAGTCTGGTACTTATTGAATCCCCCAAAATCAGATCATTTATAGGCTATATATGAGGGGGGAAACTCACATATATAACCTTCATGAACCCAAAAAAATGAAATTTTACAAAAATCTGCTTCTCTTAATATTAAAAATCAATTGTAGACAAATGAATAGGGCGAAAATAGTTGCGAGAACGTTAATTATTCCGATTATATGAAATGGCTTGCTCTAAAATAATTTAAATAAAAAATATACACCAAATTACTTCCAAATTAAATCATATGAAACAGAACAGCCAAAATAGTCTTGATAATTTAATAAATCTATTCTAGTAACTAGGATATATAAATGATCACATATTTTAAATCAAGAATGTTATTGTTTTTATTGTGTATAAAAGAATCTTTAATTATGTTTTTTCTTGCAATAAGAGAATGCAAGGAATCAGAAGATGAGGAATACTTTATTTTGATGGATAATAACGAAATAAAAAGGGTAAAGGATTTAAGGCATCCAAATAAGCAGACCAAAGAGATTCTTATTAGAGATGAGGAAATGAAAAATGCGTGGGATCGCCATCAACAATATAATCACTTCTATTTACGACCATAAATAAATTATGGCGTGAATTATTTTTTGATTTATAATTTATTATAAATAAGCCGTTTTTATAGTTATCTAGTAATAGAAACAAAATGAGCTTCAAATCAGAAATTTAAAAAATACTTATATTTATTTTTGATTTATTTAAGCGTAATTTTAAAACTTCCGGATGCGTTAATATTGATTTGAGAATAATTTTTTTAGTTAATCGAAGCTATTCAAAGAATTTTGTAAGAAAAAATTAACTACTTTTATTGATAATCATGTCATTTTTATTATATTTGAAGAGATGTATATTTTGAATATAACAATAGTTGTATAAAATAGACGCAAAAAATACGCAATGAGGAAATTCAATTTTATCTAGTAAGAAATATATTTGGGAAATCGACTGATTATGTGCCAAAAAATCATCATTAATTTCTAAACAAAAGTCTTTTTAAATATACGATCGGTATTTTCTTACATTGTGTAAAAAAGGTTTAAACAATTTATTAACCTCAAATGTAGATTCTAAGTGATGTATTATCGAGCAAAAAATAATATAATATACCCTTAATTTACCAATAATATATTATTAAAAAAATATTGTGGGCCAATCATGGAATTTTAAATCAGATTAAAACACCAATAAAATTCTCTTAAAAGATGTAATGATCAAATATTACTTTACATAATTTTTTTTATAGAAATCGAGTAAATTTTTTTTATCATATAAATAATTTATATTTAAACTTCGTAAAAATCATCCAAAAGAAGGACATAAACGTTTTTTTAGGCTTTGTTAATGTGGAAAAATTACATAAAATTACCTTCGTTATTTGTTTCGAATTCCTTTAAAAATTATCAGGAAGCGCTAAAATTTCCGACAAAAATATATTCTTTAGCTGAATAATTTTAAATTTCTTTCGATACGTATTTTATCTGGGTAGTCTAATTTTTTTTTGATATTAAATATATTTAAAAGCTCTCGAAATGTAGGCTAAATGAAGACAAGAAAACCGATTGATGTCCTGATTCTTCTATTAAATCTATTCCAGCATTTCTTTATGTATCGATGTACTATACTATACTAAATTTAATTATATGATATATATTACCCGACTTAATGCTTTAAATTTTATTGGGGAAGCCTTTTAACTTTTTTTGATCGAACGCAAATTTCTCTATCTATGATCGATATTATTTTTACACAGCGCGATCATATCAAGATATTAAAATATTGAGCTTTAAAATTAATATTAGAGTATACTATAAGAAACTCTGCCTTTTTTTGTGTCGAAGACATGCTGATTATAAAATTATTCAAGAAAAGTATGTCACCATTATCAAAAAAATCCGAAAGAAAAAATTTGCAATTTAGCGAACGATACCCTTTTAATAAATATTATATGTGTTATATCAAATAGTTTATCATCTGGGTTCACAGACACTGATATTCGATGACTCACATGTCTTAGTGAATAAACATACTGATATTTATTAGATATGAGTTGGATTGTTTCAGAAGTCAACCCTTAACCGTTTTCAGGAATTTCTACAACTTCACCATATTTCTATGTAAGTTAATATTCGAAGAGATAATTCTTGGAGCTATTACCAGCAGATCAATTATGATATAGTTATCACCTCTTTATATCTACCTTAATTATTTTTTTTAAATTATTTTTCTGTTATTGAATTATTTATATCGGATATATTACCGTAAAATAATATAGATGTAGTAAATTTTATGGATAAAAATAAGTATAAAAAGAATTAAATTAAGTTTTGAACTGTATAAATGAAAAACTCATATCGTGCAGTTTTATTGTTTTTTCAATTTCGAAAATCCTTTAAACTAAAGTTTGGTGGGATTGTGAGGTTAAGACAGTAGAAAATAGCTATAACTCGAATTTTAATGATACTTATTCGTTTTTATTTCGTATTTCAGTTTAACTTAGCTTAAAAAAAATTTATAATATTTTTTATATGAAAATATTTAATTCGTCGGAACACTAAGAAATATGTAAATTAAGATAACTCAAAACGATTTAAACTTGCTTACAAAAAGTTATTGATAAATTAATGTAAATAAGTACGTCTTATATTCTAAAAAAGAAGACGTAAACTAATTAATAGACAATATAATGGAAATTAATGTAATAACCGTTGTGAGTCATAGGCAGAATAATATAATATATTATGAAAATTAGAATATCGTTATTTTCTTCTAAATCCCTGGTTGGCTGCAGGTAGAATAATATATTATATCGTACAAATTAAAAACAGATAATTTCTTGTAAAATCCAATGAATACCTTATAATTACAAATTATTCATAATGAGCCTATCAGTTTGATCTAAATGGCCTTAATAGTATCATGATTTATAATATAGAAGTTAAAAGAGCAAACAGCTCAATTATAGACATAAATACAGAATAAAATCAATGTTTTTATTATGAATTTCTAGAAACAATACAAGTAAAAATTACCACAAAAATCTAGTGGTCTTGAAACAAAAAAGCCGCAGAAAAATTGACAAAAAGCTATGAAATTTTTTAACCGATGATAATAATGTTATATTATATCTATTCCGGTAAGTACTTTTGTTTCTTTAGCTAAAATTCTTTAATATAAATTATTATACTGACCATAGATCTACGTAGATATATAAAAAGTAAAAATCATTTAATAACATCAATCTAGATATTAAGATGTATGTATCTCAATATAATTATAGCAAAAATTAAATATTACAAGAAATACTACAGGCAAAATATATAAAATAAGATATTAGTGAATCAAAACATCAAAACAATTGAATAAGGATTAAAATAGCGCAACAAAACTTTCAGATGTGCTTTTTTGCTTATAATGGTATTATACGGCTTTTATATTTCATATGTTTCCATAAAGGATTATTATCAAAAAAAAATACAGATTTACGCCGTTGAATAAATATTTAAGATATATGGGCGATTTTTTTATATCACCAACAAATCAAACACACATTTGCACAAATAAATTGTTATTTATATATTACTTAATGAACTCTACATAAAGTAAGTAAATACCAAGGCATAAATTTTAAAAGGAACGAAATCAATGTGGTGTATACGACATATATGTAGTAGAATAGTGCATTTGCCTGTGTATTTTTTTGGTTTTTTGTTCCTTAGTTTATTCTTGTAGTTGCTAAGCTTGTGTCTTAAACCTTTACGATGATAGAATTATTTTATTGAGCATATTCAGCATAATAATTTTATGTGTGACTATTTAATGATATAAGTCTTTAAAAAAATCTATTTAAATTTATTTATTGAGATATGATCTCATAGTTAGGTATCGGGAAAATTTTTCATATGTTTTATTTTTATTTTTTGATTATTGCTTCATTTTTCTTATTTTTTAAAAGAAAAAATTAAGCGTTTCAATACATAAAAACCTTTGTTATCGTTAAATATATTTATACATGTCTTGTGTATATATTATTATTTGGGCTATATTAGGGTAAGATGTGCAATAGATTAGCTAAATGAAAAATAAATTTAAGTGAAATTTTAATTTTGTATTGGTTGATGCTAAAATAAAAAAATTGGCACATTAGGTATTATAAAAGACACTTGATTTTATAGTTTTTGAAAATCTATTGATAGCGTCTTTTTTGAAGATAATTAAAAAAAAATAGGAACCTGGTGGAATCGTTGAAAAAGATACGGCATTTTATTTAAAAAACGAAAAAATAAAATATATGACAGATTTGTAGATAAAAATCAAGGCTGCATAAGAAATAGTTGAGAAAAATCCTAACCCACTTTAGACTTTTATTGGGGATTGAATCCTTAATAGTCTATCTAAATAAAGTATATATTTCAATTTTTTATGTGAAATAATATGGTTTCTTTTGTGTCTTCACTCTTCCCATTCTACGTAAATAAAACAGTTTTGTGATATTTCAAGAATATATTATATTTGAAATGCGATAAACATGATGAAAAAACCATTTTAAATTTTATTTATTTACTGTTTGTGTGATTCATTTCACGAAATTTCGATGATATTCAGTCATTTTTATTTTACTAACCATTGAATATTGATTAGTATAATAAACCCACATTAAAAATTAAGCCATTTTTGTGGGCTTAACATTCTTTCAAGATATAAAGAAGGGATCATGGTTTCAAAAGCTAGACAATAAAAAGCGATCATCCATTTAAAAAAATAAAGTTACCATTATATACAACGAAAATAGTTACGAAAAAGGCATAAAGCACAGTGATACGATCGTATTATTAGTTTTTATTAAAATACAACATTATTCTAAAATAATGCAAAAAACGCGGGAAATTTTCTCTGATTAACTAGATATTCAGCGAGTATAAATTTTTAACAAGGGTTTTATATTTGGATCATTATATGTGATATGATAGTAAGTGTGTGAGTAGAAGTATATTGGACATAAGATATTAATTAATATAAATGATTTGCGCCACAACGCAATAAAACCATATTAATTTTTTTAGCGCAGAATACAAAGAATTATCAGAAAGTTTCATAATAACAGCCATGAATAATTATTTTTATAATATATAGTTATGCCCATCGTATTTCCGAGAATAATATTTTAATTATCTAGTTTCATCCCTGCAATTTTCGATGTATTTAAATAAATTTTCCATGACAAATTTTTCAAATTTTTGGTAGTTAAAATCGCAGTCAACAAGGACGGCACCACAAATACTTTCGAGAACGTCCCCAAAGGCTTTATTGACGGTGCTTCCATCAACAGCCAAAGATTCCCTAACCTTTTTCATGTGTTCGAGGTTAAAACCAATATGCAGATACTGATCAAGTTTCATTTCAAAAAGAATTCTAGCGAGACTGAAATTATTAACGCGACTTTTTCGTTTGCAATGCATTTCTTCGGGATCAGCCGAGACATATTTGTGGTAAATATTCTCAGTGACTACGAGATCGAGGGCACAGTCACCTAAAAGTTCGAGTTTATTAAAGTGTACAGATCCAAGAAGATTAAGGTGTGATGAAGGATGAACCATTGCTTTTTCGATAAGACCAGCAAAATTAAAACTATATCCAATTTTATTTTCAATGCCGCTTATTTCTTTTTTACTTATGACTCCTCTGTAAACCTTCATTTCAGCTACCGTTTTATTTTCTCTTTGAGCGAGATAAAAATCAAATTTGCTAAAGTTAGCGGTATTCGAAGGCTTTATGTTTGTGTAAATGTAGTCAAATTCGTTTTCATCGTTATCTATACATTTTGAATAGCTTTCAGTCATTTTTTTGATGTCTGTTAGATTTTCTTTTTCTGTCGAAGAGCTAGAAATTTCTTGCATGTTTTTTTGAGCGTTGTGGATTTCTTTTTGTAATTTTTTGCTTTTTATTTCAAATATGAGGTCGCTCTCGAATTTGCTGTCTTTTCCTTTGAGAATATCGTTAATATGTTCCATTTGTTTGGTATCGCCATTATTTTTACACTTTAGTATGTCATTCGTTCGACTCATTTTCGTTTTATCTGAATTACAGTGGTCAGCTATATTATAATGTTGTATCGATTTTTTGTTGTCATTTTCATCGTTTATATTTTCGGTTTGATTATAGTTATCATCAATTTTTGTTATTCCACTTTTATGAATGAAATCTTCGCTACACTCCAGACCCTTTCTAATATATATAGCCCCAACAATAGCCTCGATTACATCAGCATAAGCTTTAATTCCAGTAATATAGCCCTTTTCTTTTCTTGATTTTTTCTTTTGAGCCTCTACATTGCAGCTCAAAAAGACTTTGGCACAGCTAAAATAATCAACATAACTTTTAAAACTATTTTTCAAGTTATCATTATCCATATTTTCGATATAGCTTAAGATATTAGGGGGTTGGAAAAGATTTTCATTCCATTTAAGAAAAGTGAAGTACTCTGTGATGCCCAGTTTCTTTGCAATCTCAAATAGAGCGTTATTGCTGATTAAGTTATCTTTTCGAGCAACACAAACGCCAAGCGGATCAACTATAGTCAAAAAAAGAAATTTCGATGCAACGAATTTAAGAACGCTATCGCCCAAAAACTCAAGTCTTTCATAGTTGTCAAAATTTTCGTCTTTTGCAGAAAGACATTGTAAAACGATCTGGTTATCAAGTCCTAGATTTAACTTTTGGTTTAGTTCGTAGGAAATCGAAGCGCATTCAAATGCATATAAATACTTTTTAGCTTTATTGAAGTTATCACTAAACCCTTTTTTGATGTTTGTTATTTGCATTATTTCTGAGCTAAGGATGTTTGATACTTTAGTTTCTTTTCCTTCGAAAATATTGCCTTCGAAGAGAAGGTTATCGCCTTCTTTTAGTAGAAGCTCTGTTGCATATTTTTCTTCGAAGTAGTTTAGGTAAGATTTTTCCTTTTTAGAGAAGATATCTTTGTCCGTTATTTTCTTTTCTGACATTTTTGAGAAGGTGTAGAACCTTTTGTTGAAAGGATTGTATAAAATGTTTTCTTTTAACAAATTATAAGGCTTATTGAGACCACAATTTTTCGATTGTATAATTTTACCGTGTGGACTATAAAAATGATTTTTTCTAGTTCCAAATTTCATAGATTCGAATACATTTCCCACTAAAAACTTATCGGGGCTAAATTTCATAACATATTCCATATCAATATCGTTATTTTTAATAGGTATAAAGAAGTAGCAATAATCCTTTGTCCCTGACCCCCTTTCCTTAATTTTTTTAAAATTTATAGTAAATAAAATAATTTGAAAAAATAGAAGCCCTCGTATTTCGGTATCTGTAAAGGTACGAATTCCGATAAACTGAATGTCAATATCTTGATACTTCAACTTTCCTATAAAAGATTTTCCCGCACATAACCCCAGCTCGTTTACTTTATTGTTGTCATTAGATCCAAACCTGTACAAATAAAACGTAGTTGGAAACCTCGAAAGGGCTTCTGGTTGTTTTCTTTCAACAAAAAAATTTGTTTCTTCTGAATCATCATTTTGTGCACAAACGATATCTGTACTGTACTCTTTTACGAAAAGTTGCTTGGCTTTATTGTATAACATATCTTTTCCAATGATCTTATCATCGAAAAACTGTTCTTTGATCTCCATAACTTGTTTTTTGATTTCTGTGTTAGAAGTTCCAAACGTTTCCACATGCATAAAAAAGGTTTCGTTGAGTACTAATGTATCAGAACTTGTTATTTTACTTTTCTCTTTGAAAAAATAAGAATTTTCGCTAGCGTTTAAATTTTCTGATGATTTCCGAACGACACATAATTTATAGGCACAAAGCATTAAATTATAGTAAATTTTGTTTTTTGGAATGAATTTATCATACACGGGACATAAATTATCATTCATAAATCCATTTTGGTAAAAAAAGTCAAGAACAAACATCGAAATCGATTTTCGCGCATCGTTTTTTGTAACGCGGAATTCGCTGAACTGTGAATTTAAAATTTCGAAATCATCGTGTAATCGGGGAAGAATCAACCGACAACTAAATAACGATTCACGTTCGTTGTATTCAGAATCAACAAGAACTTGTTTTAGAAGAAGATCTTCATCTTTAAACATGTTCTTTAGAAGGTAAAAAAAGTTAAGAATCACTGTAAAACTGTAATCGAAATCTACACATGCCCCAGATTTTTGTATTTTGAACTCTTTTTGTGTTTTTGTTGATATATATTTTTTAAGTTCCATGAGATCTAAAAACTTAAAATTTTGTTTGCCTAAAAAAAATGAATTTGTACCTTTCTTGTTTTTCATTTCAGTGTAATAGTATTTATCTTTCTTTGTTGGATTTATTTTCTCCTCATCAATATATTTATCTAAAATTGTTTTTTCTTTTATCTTTTGTGTTTCATCAACATTCATTTGTAGTTCTTCATTGAGATTAGGCCCTTCTAAAACCATGCTTTCACTAACAATACCTGTATGGATTTCTGAATAATCAATACTTTTATCATGAATACCATTTTCTTTATCATAAGTATCATTTGCTTTATCATTAATACTATTTTCTTTATCATTAATACTATTTTCTTTATCATAAATATATTTTACTTTTTCTTCATTGACCATAGAAACACAGATTTTATGAATGTTTTTGAATAAAATATCTTTATTCTGAGTAAACGAGCTATGAAAAACATAAACACGTTTATACGAATCAGTAAAACCATCAATAAAACTCGAATCGTAAAAAATAGCAATGGATTTTTCTATGCATATATCGTCCGAATGATCATAAGAAAAAATACATTCATTTTCCTGAGACTGGGCCCTTAAATAATCCAACACACTTCCAGACTGTGTCGAAATATAAAATGAAAATCCTGGATTGTTTTTTATAATTTTTAAAGTGCGGTTAAATTTATAATCATTAATAGTTAAATGCCCACAATCAACAAACTTTTCCTTTCTAATTTCAATAAAATCCGGTCGAACATATTTAATTCCTTTCAAAACCTTTTTAAGACAATAAAGTGAATATTTAAATGTTACTGCCTCAAGATTCAAAATCTTTTCTTTTAAAACAAGAAGCTTTCGATTATCAGCCTGACTATCAATCATAGAAAACAACTTTTTCTTATAAAAAAGATATTCATCAAGCGATACATCAGAAATATGCTCCACAAATATATTAATTACGTTGCTTTTAAATCTACTTTCATAATACGATCCACAATTTCCTTCTGATCGCTTTAAATACATTTGCGAGTCTCCTTTTCCATCTATTGTACTATGTAAAGCAACAGAATCTTCTGTAGAAATAGCTCCAAGAAAAAATATTAAATGCGGTGTCAGTTTCTTTAAATCAAAATTATTGTAGTAAAATATTCTGAACGCATCTATTAATTCTTTTCCATTGCTCTTTAATCTAAATACAACCACATCAAAATCATCTTTCTTGATATACGCCTGTCTTAATAACATCAAAAACTTCCTGAATGGTAATATTATTTTCTTTGAATTGATTAGCTTGCCTTCTGATACTATTTTATATAAACATGTCTTTTCTAGCGTTTCTATACAATAACTTGCATTTGTACAACTCTGCTCTTCAATTACAACTAAAATTCGCTCGGTCTGATTGATTAATGTGTTGATTGCTGTGGTAACCTCTGAACCTGTTTCTGGAAATATTACATTGTGGCGTGGAATGGTTATTCTACTTTTTTTATTCTTCATTCTGAGTAGGGCTAATCAATCTATTCTTATTGAATAAAAAAATTTATAAATTAAAACTCTTATATCATCGATGTAAACAAAAAAATATTAATTGAATGTGGTTTTACCCTGGAAGTTAAATTATTTTTCTTAATGCATAAGGAATTGAGAAAAGTTCTTGAATTAATAGGTCTCGAAAGGAGGTGAGGTATTGAAGAAGACTTTGGAGAGGAGAAGATAACTGAAAGTATAAATACGCTGTGCACCCAGGCAATCAAGCAAGTTGTGCTCGGGAACAAAAATTAAAATTATAACTATAAATTAGACCATAAATAAAAAATACACTTCAATAATATACTATGGAAAACTTATAGCAAATTTAATTTTTTTAATTTCAGTAAATATAATATAATTAAAGCAATACGTAGTTAATAAACGATAAATCTTAGAAGAATCATAAAATTCTGTAAATATAATAAAATTAAAATCAACACATGATAATAAATGATAAATCTTAGAAGAATCATAAAACTCAGTAAATATAATTTTTATCGAAATTTATTTTTATTCTTAATATATATTCTGAAATTATAGTTCCATAAATATATCATCAAAAAATTATAATAATAATGAAGTTACAGAAGATAATTTTTTTTAGCAACTATTTGCTTAACAAAAACAAATTGATGCTAATATTATCATGTTCAACATATAAAAAAATTCCGTTAAAATATTAATAATATGAATATATAGATAATTTAACATGCAAACGAAATATCCTTAAAAAAATATTATGTTATATGCTTAAACCATAGGATTGAGGGAAAATCTTACTTTAATAGATCTTGAAAAGAGAAGAGGTATCAAATAAAATGCGATTAAAGAGTATACAACTAAGTTTTATAGATAAGTACATGGAAAATTAATCAAGTTAAGCTTGAAAAGATAAGAAGTATCAAAGAAATTGCGATGAAGAGTATATAGTCAGAAGTATAGATAGATGTGCTCATGGAAAATCAAATAAGTTAAGATTGAAAGAAATTATAAAATTGCAATATCAAAATTATTCTGTCAAATAGAATTATACAATATAAAATCTATTAAATTGTATATAAAATGATAGAAAAAATAAAAAAAATTTCAATTACAATATCACTATATTTTTGCCCCTCTTAACATTCATCATATACACATGTGCATGATATACAGTATTATAGATCTTTCTGCTGATTTAGAATAATTATATTTGATCAGCATACTTTTATTTGTGAAACCAGTAATATAAAATATACATTTAGTGTATTCAGTTGAAGAATCAGCCGAACAAAATTAAATTATTTTTTTAAACAAGAAGTTATTTTATAAATCATTTGATATAAGCAAATAAACTGTAAGCAGGAAGAATCTAAAAAAAGTAAAGCATACATTCTGTAGTTATAAATCATAAAAAAGTGTTGTTTTAGGATATAAAAATAAAAAGCTCCCTATATGTAAAAAAAAGCCGCATAGTTATAAAAAAAACCACCCATAAATTTTTATAATAACCAGCCGTACGGGGAATTAAATTCCAATGATAGATGGATATTTTATGGCCCGAAAATTATTCAGTGGAACTAAACAAACTCCAATTTATTTGTATAATATTATCTCTGCCAAGCTATTAAAAATATACTTCAATATAAGGGATTGGAATCTACGATCCCACACAAGGTATTTTGTATTCTATAAGAATATCTAGATGCAATATTATATATGATTCGTCAGAAAGTCATATTAACCAAAAAAATTACTCTTTCATTCGCATTTTTTGTTGGCTTGATGATAAATGACCAATTTTAAACCTTAGAGGCGAATTTTAAAGGTTAAATAATAAATTTAAAACACGAGTATCGTTCCTAAAATAGATTATTAGCCAGTGATCATAAATAAAATTGATTTTTTACTTTTCTCGAATACTTTTGATTCTAAATTTATACTGTAGTTAGGATTCTAAATCTTTATAACATATTATTTTTTGTGCTTTTTAACGTGATTTCTATCGCGTTTTTGGATTTATCTTAAATTTTATGCCTATAGATATAGAATAAAAAGTTATATTATTTTTTGAATTTTTACATAAAAGTTTAATTTCTTATAAATATTTGCCCGCTAGAATATTAAAAATATAAGTAATACTGAAATTCGTAATATCTAAAATCCGACTATTTATTTGAATACTAGAAAATACCAGATAAATATAATATCAATTTTAGTGTTTATTTTATTTAAAATCTTTGTATCTAATTTGGCCTCTTTTTCGGATAGAAAAGCGTGTAATAAAATAATATTTTTTTTTGGTCGAATAATATTCAAAAACAGTCATTATCCTGTTCTGATATATAAGGAAAAGGAGTGTTAGTATCATATGGTAGCTTTTTATAGAATTCATTATAAAAATCTTCCAATATACCTGCATAAATACTGATTTTTCCTTCAAACTCATTGTCTTTGCCTTCTAATGCCACTAACTCGTGCCTATATTTCGTCTCAATAGCCGTTCTATTTATTCCAGAAGTAAAAGAAGAAAACAAATAAATATCATTGAAAATAAAATCCTCAATCTTTGAGTACATGTTCCTGGCTAAAAATATAAGAAACGGGTTTTCCTCACCATTTGATATAACACATTTTGATCTAAAATATTTCAGTTTTCTCTTTTTTAGATTTTCGCTTTCACAAATAAATTCATGATCCTTGGTTGTGAAAAAAACAGCCCAAAACAATAGATAAAACTTTCTTTTCTCAATTACGCCATCAATATTATTATAGATTTTATTCTCATTTCCCTCGTAATAGTCTATAATTTCACATAATATTGAACATGGATAGATATTCATTAGAAAAGACTTAAAATAGACTTGAATATCCAATAATCTAGTTATATAGGCTGAATTATCGAATCCAATGCCTCTTCCCCATTCGTAACTATCTTGCATAATGCCAAAATCAGAAATCAAGTATAAAAAAACATGAAAATTGCATATCGCATTCTCTAAATGATCGGCTTCACAATAATAAAAATCATTTCTTTCCCTTAAAAAAGTTTCAAAACTAAATATCTGTGGAAAAAGAATAAAAATATATCTAAAGTTATGTGGTTCTCCATTTAAAAGTATATTCACACTATTTTTTAAATGTTGAATAAAACCCAAAACAAAGTTAATGAACTCATTATAAAAAAACTCACATTGCAAATGATCCTTATTCTCATTTAATGCCTTTAAAGGCAGAAGGTTATGTTTTTTATGATCGAAACTGCCTTGCTTTATGTATTCTATAATTTTGTATGAATAAAACGTGTAATTTAGTTTGCTTATTTCACGTTTTAAAATACTAGGATCGACGTCTGGACTATCACTTCTTTTATTTTGAGTATATGTTTCCATAGATCCTTGTATGTTTGATAAGTGCATTAAATTAAAAATAAACATCATAAATATAAGAGCCACTCGATTTAATATATATAAATGTTTTAATTTTCTATTTTAAGAAAATAAACAAAGTGATCTTTTCGAGTAAATATATACGAAAAGCGTAATTCGCTATAAAATCTTTCATAGTAAACTATAAATCTATAATACAAGATTTGAAATCATTTAGAAGTATATTTGGGGAAATTCAAAATCACCAAACATATCGCATTCGAAGGTATTTTGGTTGGTTAAAAAATTTAAAAGACCATATTGATAATTCATAGTGGAATACAATGACTAAATGTGTTAATTAAGTTAACCCAATTTCTAAAAAGACAGCCAAAAACATAAACAACACATAATATATATTTACTTAAGAAAATTTATCAACAAAAATGTATTTCATAATATATTTTAGCTTCATATGACTAAGATATCTTCTAGCTAAAAACAATAATTAAAATATTGTATATAGACTTGTGCACATTTTTTTTCTTAAAAAATTATACACTATCAGAAAATCATGAGGAATTTTATTATTAACCATACATTACAATTAGAATTGACATAAATTTATATAACATAATTTAATTGGTGGTTTGAATCAATTTACATAAAAAACATAAGCATGTCAATAAAAAAATTAGAAAATCGTTACTATTTGTTTATATTGTTGCAAAATTTGCTACTTGGAGGAATTTTTTTTGACAATAATTACAAATAGCTAATTAAGAGAAAATACTCCGCTGCTAAAATTTTTATCTATTGGAGACCGCTTGTACTTTTTTTATATACACAGCTTATTTGATATTGCCCATAATTTTGTCATGTTCATTGGTAATATAAAAAATATTCTGGGTACTTTTCATGGTATCTCAAAAATTAAACATTAGTTTTTCAAATATATCTGTGTACGATCCATAAGATTTCGTAACATTGATTACACAGAAATTTCTTTGAAAAATATTATGTCTCCGATCATAAATAGACAGAAAACAGAAATTTGAATCTTTACCATATAAAGAAAATTTAAAAAGACAAAAATAAAGCTCAAAAATTGTCTGATATGGTTTTAAAAGCGAATATTAAAAAATATTGTAAAATTTGACATAGAAAAAGTAACCACCATCACTGGTAAATCAGAAAATTCTAAAAAATATAAAGGGGTGTTTAATATAACATGCGTAAATAAACCTAAAAAGCATTGGGATATATCAAATATTGTAAGTGTTTTAGCAAGAAAAGAAAAAATAGAAGGAAATAATTATATAAAATCTTGAATTATATATAAAAGCTACTTACATAGAATTACCGTATAATTCATATATATTGTTGTTTACAAGCTAAAAAGAGAATAATAAATTTCAAAAAATAACTAATAAACATTTTATTGCTTTTATCTATGAAACTATGTGGTTATATGGTCAGAATATTTAAGAAATTTCCTATAAATTTAAAATAAAATTAATCTTAAGGGACATTACTTTGTAAGTTTTACTAGTTTTATTTTTTAACAATAAAAAATTATTGTGTGTGGTATTTTGGCATTCTAAAATTTATAGAATTATAATAGCATAAGTATTACTAAAATATTTAAAAAATGGAAATTATAAATTATGATATAAAAATACTTATGGAATACTTTTTTTATGAATTCTTATAAGAAATAAGATTGAAACCGATATTATTCTTCATTTAAATTATGAATATTTTGAAACAATATAATAAAATACCTTGAAAGATTCTACTGTGAGGCAACTTTACAAAGAAAAAAAAAACGAAACGAAGATTAAAAAAATAACGTTCAAATTATAATTAAATTGTAGACTTTACTGAAAATTTTTTCTATTCCTTGCACATGATTATTTTAAACGTCAAATATCCGCTATTGAAGATTGATTTGGAATACAATAGATTATAGCTCTTTTGTTGTGCAATATAAAAAAGAGGCACCTTTAGGATTATTACTGAACAAATAATAATACAACTTCTAAAATACAAAATTTTGAGGCTATAAATCAAGAATTTAAATGAATTATACAGATGATGTCTGTTATATTACTCTAGTCTACTATATATAAACATCATCGAATTAAATTTGAACAGTTTATAAAAAAAAATATTTACTGCTCTTAATTTATGCAGAACTCCATTATTTCACTTGTTTCTTCAAATTATTTATTTTGAAAAAATCAAAGTATAAATTTAAATCTATAATAATATGATATAATTTTCATTATTTGAAGATTCATTTAGATTTAATCTGAAAAATGAAGCCTTTGTAAATTTATTGCCATGTTTTTCTTTAAGAAGAATGACTTCATGCCACTTATAATTAGCATTTTTTCTTGGTTTGCATTTTTTTAGAATAAAAAGTGTATTTTACATGAAAAAATTACTTAAGAGCAAATTAAGATGCATATTATTTGATGGTTCTTTATATTATGCATAATAATATGGCATATAGTTGAATTATTCGTTCAAACTATAGGAAAATTGATGTTTTATAAGATATATTTTTTCAAAATTTTTCATTCATTTTACTTTATTGCTAAGTATTTTACTCTTTTTATAATATTTTTAGAATATTTTTAATATTAGTGCGAAATAAATGAGAAAAATAGACAAAAGCTACATAATCTTAGTTTCTAATTTAAAATTCGAATGAGCCCATAATTTATTATTTAAAAAAAGCAAAATTTTTTATTAATATCAATTCGTATCATCT
The DNA here is from genome assembly GCF_057557595.1 of Rhyacophila brunnea. NCBI lineage: Eukaryota > Metazoa > Arthropoda > Insecta > Trichoptera > Rhyacophilidae > Rhyacophila > Rhyacophila brunnea. Next base: position 883,632 of record NW_028232789.1, read on the forward strand.
AAATAAGACTCTATTTTTTTGGTAAAATCATGACTTAAACAAGAAAAAAAGGAAGAATGTAATTTTAAATCTGAAAAATATAATTATTAAATGTTTTTTATGTAAGGGATCCTATTGAATGAGTTGAATACATTATAAAATTTTTGCAGTATTTATAATTATATTTTGTAAATTTTTATTTCAGTTATAATTACAATTATTATCGTTTAATAAATAATATATGTTTAATTATGCTATAAAACACAGTTTTGGTATCTTTCTTCCCAAGAAATTATCATTTTCATTAAATATTTTTTTTTTGAAAATAACCTAATATTTATGCACACAAACTTTTTTTACATCCTGTTTTGCCCAAAGAAGCCACTATTTCCTGTGTAAATTAAATGAAATCATGTTTATGTTACATATTTGTAAGAAATTATTTTTTTTTTACAATAAATTTTGGGACTATCTTTTTTTAAACCAATATAATTTTTAATCACACATATTTATATGCTGCTTTTTATTCTGAATATTTTCTATATATTATTGCATCTCTATAGAAATATAGTTCTTTCTTTATGATACAATTTGAACGCTTCTTTTTTTAACTAATATAATTTTTCGTTCGCAGTATTTTCAGTGCATTATTGTACCTCTAAAGATATGTATTTTCATTTATATAAACATTATCAAGCTTTTATTCCCCAAGATAAATATTAAATCGCACTTTTTATATGCCCCTTTTAATTTAGAATATTTTAATAATTTTTTTATTTTGCTTTATTTTAATTCTAACTATTTTAAAGCATTTTATATTCTGGTATTTATATGTTTTTTTCCATATAATAAACATATTTTGTTTTTGTAGTATATAAATATTTATTTATTGCACATTTGTGAATCATTCAAACCCAAATGTCATTTATATACCTTATTTTGAATTTAGGAATGTTAAAGAAAGCGTATATATATACAAAAACAATAGTATTTAGGAAAATACTTGAATGAGTAGGTCTTGAAAATAGAAGATGACATTTTGTATTTTTTTAAAACATAAATATTTATTTGTTGCACATTTGTGAATCATTCAAACCCAAATGTCATTTATATACCTTATTTTGAATTTAGGAATGTTAAAGAAAGCGTATATATATACAAAAACAATAGTATTTAGGAAAATACTTGAATGAGTAGGTCTTGAAAATAGAAGATGACATTTTGTATTTTTTTAAAACATAAATATTTATTTGTTGCACATTTGTGAATCATTCAAACCCAAATGTCATTTAATTACCTTATTTTGAATTTAGGAATGTTAAAGAAAGCGTATATATATACAAAAACAATAGTATTTAGGAAAATACTTGAATGAATAGGTCTTGAAAATAGAAGATGACATTTTGTATTTTTTTAAAACATAAATATTTATTTGTTGCACATTTGTGAATCATTCAAACCCAAATGTCATTTATATACCTTATTTTAGGATTTAGGAATGTTAAAGAAAGCGTATATATATACAAAAACAATAGTATTTAGGAAAATACTTGAATGAGTAGGTCTTGAAAATAGAAGATGACATTTTGTATTTTTTTAATACATAAATATTTATTTGTTGCACATTTGTGAATCATTCAAACCCAAATGTCATTTATATACCTTATTTTGAATTTAGGAATGTTAAAGAAAGCGTATATATATACAAAAACAATAGTATTTAGGAAAATACTTGAATGAGTAGGTCTTGAAAATAGAAGATGACATTTTGTATTTTTTTAATACATAAATATTTATTTGTTGCACATTTGTGAATCATTCAAACCCAAATGTCATTTATATACCTTATTTTAGAATTTAGGAATGTTAAAGAAAGCGTATATATATACAAAAACAATAGTATTTAGGAAAATACTTGAATGAGTAGGTCTTGAAAATAGAAGATGACATTTTGTATTTTTTTAATACATAAATATTTATTTGTTGCACATTTGTGAATCATTCAAACCCAAATGTCATTTATATACCTTATTTTAGAATTTAGGAATGTTAAAGAAAGCGTATATATATACAAAAACAATAATATTTAGAAAAATATTTGAATGAATAAGCCTTGAAAATAGAAGATGCATTGTGCAAGTTTTAAAGAGAATGTGCCCTAAAAAGAATTAGAAAATCTATTTTTTAGACCAATATATAGTTTAACTTCGATGAAAAAAAGTAAAAACTAAAAATAAATATAGGTATTTATATACCACTTTTTTATGTTTTATGCAACAAAGCATATTAAAAAGTATGTATTTCCCCACCCTTATAAAAGGAAGAATATGCACTAACAAGTATTGACAAAAAAACCAGAATAAATAAGTATTTAGCTTAGAAGATGCATTGAGGAAGACTGTAGTGATGATGTGGTTGAAAAGAGTATGCAGCAAATCTGTAATATGGAGCAATCTAAAGTTTTGCGCGAGCAAATACGAAAAGTTAAAAGAAAAATTGGCCCTTAAATAAATATATATTTCATCCTTGTATATATTTTTTTTATTTAGATAATTTTAAATATTGCCTATGCTATATCCGCAATGTATTTTGTTTATTTATTTAGGATGTATTTCTTGTGATTTTTTAGGATATATTTTTATATTTCCTGTATTTGTTTTAAGATATATTTTTTATATTGCCTGTGTATGTTTTACAATATATTTTTTCATTTCCCCCAAAGTATTTTCGGATAAGTTTCTTTTCCAAGTACAGGTAATTTCCTTTCCGAGATCTTTTCCGTCTCTAAAAGCCACGCATATGTACATTTTGATTATATCTTTTGGAGTAGCAGTTTCCATATTTTTTTCAATTATATTTTCGTCTATTATTTGGTTAATTTTGATAATTTCCTTTTTTTCAGTTTTCATGTATTTCAAATTGAGGAGTATGAAGTAAGTTGATAATGGTGTTGTTTCTTCAATGCACTTCAAAAGTTTTTTGATGAATGATTTTCTATTTTTTTCAGTTTTTATGTGTTTGTAGATGATTGCAAGGACCATGTGGTTATTTTTAATTTCGATTTTTTCTGATTCTATGTGTTCGTTTATTATTTCTAGTGATAGGTTTATTGTATTTATGATTTCATTTTCATAAAGAACTACGATGTTTTTAACTATTGAGCTATAGTTAAAGGTTAAATAGAATATCATATGTTTTATTGTTATTTGTGAAAGAATCGCACCGTTTAAAGTCGAATGATAAAGTAATTTAAATATTTCTGTCTGTATTGCCTTACTTTTTGCTCTTGTGTACTTCAATAGGTCTAGTTGATAGTTTGTGATGATTGAAAAGTATTTTAGAGAATCTTTTGTGTTTGTCTTAATGTTTCTCGTCAAAAGTTTTATGAGCTCAACAGTAGTTAGTTCTTCTTTTAGATTTAAAGATTCGCAACATGAATCATTGTTTGTGTTATATACACCAGAATACTCATCCTCTTGATAGTAATAACTCTCTTTTTTATCATTATACGATATCTTATCTATTTTGGTTGATAATTTTTTTATCAATTCAACGATAGCCCCTTGATACCTTTGTATTTTTTCGGGAGAATTTGCCAGTAAAAAAATGACGCCCCTTTCCGTGTATAATTGCTCTGTTTCATGGAATTCGAATTCAGGATGATCAATTATACCCGCTACCATCATTCCATATTCAGATGCAGTGTTTATTTCGATATCTTCTTTTAATAACAGTTTGAGAACAGTACCACTTTTTCTGGCATAATTTTCTATGTATATTAATTTCTTGCAGATATCTATCAGTCTTTGTTTTAAATATAAATCCAAGCCAGATCGTTTTATTATGTACGTGAATATCGAAAGCATGTCATTTGTAAATTTGACATTTTCTAGATTTTCTTCCATTGTATCAATTATTTTTTCCTGATATTTTTTAAATGTTTTTTCACTGTTCTTTACGAAAAACTTAAATAAATGTGATGTATATGTGTTCTGCGTTTTTGGGATTAGGTTTTCTATATCAATTCGCATATATTTAGCTATTGATTTATCGAATTGAAAATAAAAATATTTGGAGAGACAATCTATAAAGACTCTTTCGAGATAATACCCGCTTAATTTATGACCTTTTTCATCTTCAAAAGCATTATTATTATTAGGAAGAACAGAATTGCCTAGATCACGATTTGCGTCATTGCTTATGTCTTGGTCAAGAGTGAATATTTTTTTGCTATCGAAAATAAAAGATGCATATTCGCACATCTCTTTATCATTTAGATAATTTAGGTACACGTTAACAAAGCTTTTTATATTTGATTCATTGTGTAAAGATTTCAAAATCTTTTCAAATATTTTTCTTTTAAGAAGAACACCGTCTTCTTCTATACAGTGTTGCACAAGAACATTTAATGAGTTGAATTTCAAATTATCAAGAATATCAATCATCATTTCTTTGATCTTAGACATTCTTTCTTTGTAAAAAACATTCAAAATGTAGTTTATAAGTATAGTTCTATCATTCGTTTCGATGTCAGCAATATTTAAATGCACCAAGGCTTTATAAGCATCATATCTACCAGTTCCGTTATGTGATATAGTTGATATGAGTCGTGTATATATCATTTTTATAAGCTTTGACTTGTCTAAACCCAAAACACTTTTATAGAGATGTTCGATGTTTTTATTTTCATTGGAATTGTGTTTTAGAACAACTCCAACCGAGCTTATGAAATTAAATTCATCTAATGTTATTTTTTTGGTATTGGTTTTTGATAAATCGGATGAACTATGCATCACAAATAAAAATATCATAGTGTCATAAAAAAACCTTACGTTATCGCTCAAATAGGAATCTGTAGCACTACCGAGAATATTTAGAAGTGTATTTTGCCTATTAAAAACAATATCAAATATTTTTAAAAGAATATTACCATTGGTAATGACCTTATTATTAGCTCTTTTGTTTTTTACATCTCTATTTGCATCATTATTGATATTGTTTGTTTTGTCATAATATATATTAATACTATCATGTATATCAGTAGTAAAAGCATCAGGACCGCAATCTATATTTTTATATAGACTATTATCAGTAGGAGAATTATTAGCAGATGTTTCTAGTTCATGTGTGATAAAAGATTGGATAAATATTTTTGATATTAAATACACGTCAAATCCAACTTTACAATATCTAAATGAATCAACCATTTCAATATCATTCCAAATATCTCTAAAATAACACAAATCTTTCCTCGAAATTAAAGACAAAAGATCAGCAACAATGATTTTTACAGATTTATCGACTTTTTTTCTGACTGTCACAAAATCAAAAAAGACATAAAATATTCTATTTGTATAATATGTATTTTCATGATCACCCTCGACTATTTTTGATATTTTCTTAATAATTCTTATGAGTATCTCCGTTTCAACTTTACAAGAAACGTCTGATATATTTTTAATAGTGTCGAGAATGTAGTCTATATTTTGTAATGAATGCATAAAAAGTGAATATAGACTAAAAAGAATATTCCGTTTCTGGGCTATTAAATTCTTAAAATACTCACACATATCAAATTCCTCATTTATAACCATACTACTCTCGGTCTTAAATACAGCAGATAGATCATATTCTTCAAGAAAAAGTAAGCATCGGATTTTGTCAGCTTGTTCTAAATTATCACAACTGAGTATTGTTATGAAATTATGTAAAGACAATGACTCGTATTTTAACGCTCTTCGGGTTTTCATATATTTAGATAATTTTGGTGTTGGTGGGGTTTCTAGTTTTCTCTTATTCATGCATAATCAATGAAAAATTTATATATGCCAAGAAAAAAATTTATATCGTAGAAAAATTTGAATGCAAGAAAGAATGAATAAATAAATAAATTTTAAGGCATTAAAAATAAATATTCAAGGAGAATGAACAAATTTCAATTACGGAAAGAGTGAAAAAATATTTTTATCATTACAAAGAAAATATAATTACTTAAAGATCTAAATAAATAAAACTTTATGAGATATTAAAATAAAAATTTAAAACTATGGCAAAATAGAGTTACATCAAAATCTCAATAAATAAAATATTATGTGATTTTTATATAAAAATTTAAAACTATGGCAAAATAGAGTTACATCAAAATCACAATATATAAAACATCATGATACATTTAAAATAAAAGTTTTAAAAGGTGACGAAAAAAACACACTAAAAGATCTCAATAATAAACTATCATGATTTATTTAAAATAAAAGTTTTAAAAGGTGACGAAAAAAACACACTAAAAGATCTCAATGATAAACTATCATGATATATTTAAAATAAAGGTTTTAAAGGGAGACGAAAAAAACACACTTAAAGATCACAAAAATAATATATTATGTGCACTTAAAAAAGGTTTTAAAAATAATAAAAAATTTAATAATCGATAAATGCGAAGGAATGTAAAATATTATTTTAAAATAATGCTTTTTTGTATATAAAAAATAACAACCGAAATAAATTTGATTGATCAACCGGGATTTCACCAATAAAGTTAAAAGAATAAAAAAAATTTGAAGAGGTTTAGAGTTCATGCTGAACATATTTTGTTGCATATAAATAAAATATGTTATAAATATATTGCAACATAACTTTTAATCGTAATACAAATTTTATTATCGAAATATAATGTATTTACGTAACAATAAGTGTTCCTGTAAATTTTATATGTTATTAATGTATAAATAACTTACTAAAATTTTGTAATTCACATAAACTAAATACAATTTTTTTTTAGAGCAAGAAAATAAAAATTACTAATTTATTATTACGATATCCATGATTTATCAACAAGAAATTCAGATAAAAATATGTTGTATGCTTATTTTGATAACAGCAATCTAAATTCGCAAAATATTATATTTTCATGTGCGTTTTAGATTTTTATATGTTTAAATAAATATTTTGATGTAAAAAATCAAAGATATATTGCACAGTAGGATAAAATTATTTTTTTTCTCAATACAGAAAAAAATAAAAGGTATTTTGATAGCATATTTTTTTATATAAAACATCAAAGATACAAGAAATAAAATCATTCATCTTGTATTCTTGAAATTTTTGAAATAATTTATATTATTTTTCAAATTTAAAAACTTGAATTATTATATCTAATAAAAATATTTATTGTGGGTTGATTATATTTTAAGCTATTTATAGTCTAGGAAACAAATTTTATGATAGATCTAAAAAATTAATAGATGTAATGCTTCATTCAAACGAATATCTTTACAATATTCCATAACACCTTATTCTCACAAGAAATATTAACTCAAATGTCTTCTTAAATCTTATAGTTTTGTATTTTTGCTTCAGCTGCAATTCCTGACCCATATAATTACGGTAAAATTTTTCTTTTTTTTGCATATTTCGACATATTCAATACCTTTTTTGCTTAAAAAATCGATCAAAAATGTTAAAAAATATTATTATTTTTCTGATATTCTATGGTTTTTTCAATTGAAAATATTCGTAAAAATACTATTGCAATAAATATTTATGTTGGAATTTTTTAGCCTATAACGCATATATTAGAACCTTATACTGAAATAAAACAACGCATGTGCAAATTGTAGGTTTTTAAAGAATTTAAATTGTTTATATGTGATAATAATGTATAAAGAATTTGGGTTTAATACTCTGAAATCTATATTTTTGACGTGTTAAAGATTAACATTTTACAAACAAATTACCTTAAAGATTCGGATTTTTTCTTAAATAAATTTGCTGAATAATAGTTTAAAAACCTTTTTATAAGAATTAATAAAATCTGAAAGGTATTAGTGATAAATTTAAAATGAAAATATTGTTTTTTATTGTTACAAACACAACAAAAGATAATCTTGCACGATTTAACCACGAAAAAATCTCATTCTAATTTAGATAATATAAAAAGAATATTAGCAGAAAAATTTAAATATTCAATATGTTTCTATTGCACAAACATAATATTTGATCCGTGTTCATGTACATAATAGTTATATTTGATATTTAAAAAAACCATAACTAATTGAATTTGGCAATATCTTCAAAGAAAAGAATAACGATGATATTTGAAAATCAAATCAACAGAATTATAGACACATATTAACAATTGTATTCCACCCTCCGTGAAAAACTCTTTCTTGATCCAGAGAACCACTAGAACTGATATTATGATTTACAAAGAAAAAAAAACAGCAGCTAGATCAGGAATATGATAAATATTTCAAAAAATGGAAATTATCATCATTTATAATAATTTACAGAAAGATTTGGTATTTTTTTGTCAAATAATAAGATGTTCTGCAATTTTTTTTGCTTACAAACTAAACCGGCAAGACTGAAAATACTATAGAATATAAAAATGCTTTTTGACACTATAATATATAAAATTTTTCGTTAAAAATCCATATTTTTTTAATATAATCATATATTCGTTTTTTTACCCCATGAAACTTCCTCAAAAATATTGAAATATCTTTGATCCATGTAAATAAAAAGAATCGTTTATATGTTGTTTTTGCTATTTTATGCCTTGGTTTGATTATATGATATACAGAATTTTCAACAGCTGCTAAATATTATTCCGTAACCGAAATTTTTTTTGCAAAATAATTTTGGCAATCCATGAGCATATAAATATCGTCTCTATTTTTCTAAATAATAAAACAAAATTTATTTATTCATTTACATTATTCATAATAGCAATATGATCGAATATCCGGCATTTATAATCATATAAGATCGCTATAGGCTTGATTAGAAAATGAACAATCGTTTAAATATAAAATATACATTAATTGCAAAATATAATTAAAATATAAAGATTAGATTTCAAGAAAGCCTAAAAATTAAGCTTACATTATTTCAATAGGATGAAAAAACAGCAAAAATTTGTATTTAAAAAGTAAATAACCACAAGAATGACACATATTGTATATATTGTACGAAAATAGCACCTTTTTAAGATTTATTACTTTAAAATGTATACATATACACCGCCTTTTATATTTTACTTTTGATCAAGATCCCGAAAATTTTCTAGCCTCCTTATTAAAATTTATGATCGCAAATCTATGGGTATTATGCAATATCTTATATTATATACTATTAAATTGTAGTGATTCCTTTTAAATATAGTTTGCTGTATCATTTTATATAATAATAAACATTTAAATTGTTCTATTTATTTATTTAACGATACCTTAATGATTATTGTGTCTTTTATTTTTATTATAAATTTTAAAATCATTTCAAATATTTGCTCTTTTTACGAGCATACAAGAGAAATTGTGGCTATAAATTGTTTATTTGTACACGGTTACTCAAAATTACTGTAAAATCAAAGTAAAATTTTGTATGAATTGATACATAATTTATTTTCACATAGATGTGCTTTTATCAGGTGTTGACCCTTGTTCATTTAACCCACAAATCAGATTATATTTTTTTATATTCAAATCATATATATTTATGTCATTATATTTCCTACTTTAAAGACAGGAATGGAAAGGTAAGTAGATTAAACTTGATAAAAATTTTGGATTATGAGAAAATATTCACTGCTAAAGTTTTGTTTTTTCAATATTTTTTTTGCAAAAATGCGTGAAAAATTAAAATAAGTAATACAATATCAAAAAAAAATATATAAATGTATTAAATATCCTTGTTTTGAATTTTGAGGAAGATTTGTAAATAAGGGGTAGTTTGAAATTTTTCGTTTGGGTTGGTTGCAATTATCCCGTTATTTAATTAGAATATAAATCGCTTAAATAAATCGATGTATATGTTTTTGAAATTAAAAAACATATTCTTATAATATATCCCCTTTATTGACCCTTCCTCGTTATATTTTTAATATTGTTATTGAAAAACTAAAACTATTTTTTGAGCTTTAATGAATTAAAATTTCAGATAAAATAATTTTTATTATGTATTTAGAGACAAAGAGATTGAAAGAAAGACTACACTAAATTTTATAACATTCATTTCACCTTTTGAATAGATCATCTCATTTTTAATATGATGTAACAATTTAAAATGAAAAATAAAATAACGATCAATAGTTGTTTAAGCATATAATAATATAAATCTGGGAAAGACAATAAAACTTAGGCTAAAAATGATATATATTAGGTGACATGTGAAAATATTAATTTTAACATAATTTGGATCTAATTTTGGAATTAATATTAAAAATCTAACGAATAATCATAAGATTACAAAAAATAAACTAACAATATCACACGAATTTAAAAATAAAACTTGTAAATGTTTAGATGCCTTATAAATAATCAAAAAAAAGTAGATGTATTTATATAATAAATTAACACTAAAATGAATCACTTGAACAGAATAACAAATGTGATAGTTTATTTTTAATAAAAATGAATTGGATTTTTCAATAATAACGTACAAATTTTAAAATGAACAAATAATTTTTTCATATTCGAAATAATTATATTGAGTTTATTTATTTTCTTGTAAAAAGCCTCTTTCATACACGATATAAATTAGATACAAATAACCATCACCGAACATATATCTTAAGAATATGCTAAGAATTTTAATTTTACTATGATACGGTAAATTTGTATAATATATTTAATTCTAATAAATTTCAAGAAATTATGGTGGTTTTTACGCATAACTTATTAGAATAATGACACAATGCAGAAATCGTGCTTTTTGTGTTAAAACAGACATTTATCACCATATATTTTTTTTATACTCTAAATGAACAGTATTTTTCCATAGAATGATGAATTTGATGTCCAAATGTTGATCAGAAACATGATGTACTAAAATCAAAATGATGTCTGTGCAAGTCATAAATATGATAAAAATAAATTAGTTGATTTTATAGCATAAATTGTTCTATAAGTGATAATCATCGAGATTTGATTGCCATGATGCCCTTATATATTTTTTTATAAGAAAGGCGCTATTAAAATTACCTTTAAGTACTATACACTATTGATACTATATTATAATTAAACATAAAGGTAAAAAAACACGACTTAATATCCCTGGATGTAGTTCAATCATTTACAATATATAAAAAGAAAATTTTTAACGCTTAAATTTTGTATTAAAATATGTGTTTTATTTACCAAAAATGAACATTTTTTCGTTTTCAATGTATGAATCCTATGCAGAGAATTTTTAAATCATTACCTAGTAAATTGTATATAATATTATAGTTTCCATCTGTATTTTGTTTTTACAACAACTGCTAGCATAATAAAAATCAATTACTTGCCATTTTCATAACATTTAATCTATAAAACATTATATTTTAAAGAATTTAACAAAATAAAAAACTATAGATTTATAAAAAAACGTTATATCAATCGGCTTAACCCTTTAAAAATCACATATAAATCATCTAAAATATAATTTTTTTAATGTGTGTTTATTTTGATTGGATTTTTCGAAAATCAATTGAAAACTAGTATCTACATTATTTATCATGTAAAAAAGCTTCGAAGAAATTTTAGAATTATATTTTACCCATTTTAATTTTGCAATAATAAACCACAGAATTTATCTAATAATATATATTTGCATTTTCATTTTTTATTATCTTCAGATGAAATATCATATATTAAGTTTGAGGCTTTGCTGATGTCTATTTTAAATCAAATTAACTTTATGTAAAACTATGTAATCATGTTTATATATAATTTAATGTGGTGTTTATGGAAATGAAATAAGGGTTATTTGAGAAAAAGATGTTTTGTAGAGTATTAAGGAAATTTTTTTTTAATGTAATTAGAGCTATTTTCTCGTTAATAAACTTTATAAAAATCAGTCAGTTATTTTTTTTGTTATTATCAGAGAAATAAAGATTATTCAGAACATTTAAAGGTCATTTGAAAATACTAAGATGGAATGGGGTGGCCCAAAATACATAAATATTTTGACACAGCCACAAAATATTATCATTAAAATGACTGAAATTTTTTTGCAAATTTATTGAAATATTGTCGATTAAAAAAAGATTTCAAGTAAATATGATAAGAATACTTTTAGTGTATTCAGAAATAAAAATACATTTAAAAACAGATATATGAATAAAAATGTATTTTAACATACTATCTAAGTACATATAATCATATTTTAATTAAAATTTATCATTTATAAGTTTTAAAAAAACCAAAAAATATGAAAAGATACATGATAATTTCTTTTATGCCAAGAACAGAGAGATGATTTATTATATAATGAATATTTTTCATAAAAATATATCTTAAAGTTTAATCAAATTCAATTTCTATAGACAAAACACCTATTTAGAAATACAAGATGGTTTTCTACATTTATACTTGTAAATATAAAATTACTGGATATTAATAACAAAAATATGCTTATGATGCTATTAAAATAAAATATAAATCAATATTACCCTGTTTCGATCATAAATCTTCAAGTAACACGAACCACGATGATTAAATATAAAAGCATTTTATATCTTTTTTTCTAGTTTAGTTACACTTAAAATAGTTCCATTATACAGCATAAGTCTTGAAGGAAATATTTTTTTAGTTTATGCATGAAAAAACTTGGTTCTTATACAGAAATTAAAACTCTGGCCTTATATTGCCTTTTACAATGCTAGTATCCATTTTTTGAGCGTTTTTTACATTAAAACCACATTTTTAACTCATTACAAATTAAATTTTCAATATTATTCATCAATATTCATACTTTTTTAAATATTTTAATTTTAACTAGCGGCTCAATGGATAAATATATTTTAAAGCCCAAAATTGTGATAAATCTATTCTAAAAAAAATCAATCGGTATTATACCCTTTTTAAATTTTTTTGTGATTTATCACTTTTTTATAATTTAAACAATGAATCTGTTTTTCGCTTACTATTCATTATAAGTAAATAAATTATATGTCAGATAAATATATTTTATCCAATGTAAAAACTTAGATATTCAACCTTAATTCGACAGATTTTTTACTCTGTTAAGTGATTTAAATAGGAAAAATTGTGCCCTTATATTAACTATAAGCGTAATAGTGTAAAACCTATTAAAGGTTATAAAAACTTTAGGGTTCATTTTATTAGTTAATATAGAAAACCCGTTCCATCTTATTGTTTTACTTTTTATTGACAAAAATATGCGTTCATAGAAAAATAAATTATATGCGATATTTGTATATTTGAATCAAAAATCATAAAAGAAGTCGTCATTATATGATTAAAGTTTAAAATACATCTTTTATTTTAGAAATCTCTATTTTAAGAACCTAAAATTTTATAAAGATAAATCACATGCAAAAAACGAATTTTTTAGATTGTGTATATGCACAAAATCTCTTTAAAACAAGAAAGTTTTTCTTTATATTATTGGATTTATAAGTAAAATAAATAATTTAGATGCAATATTATTTAATTTTTATACAAATTCCGTGAGTTTATCCAATGAAACACAGAAATACACTTTGAAAGGTTGAAACTGTAGTTTAGTAAATAAGAAAACAAATAAAACGAGCCATGAAATATTTTTTATATTATTTAAAAAAAACTAGCCACTGAAATGCAACACAAGACGCCTATAATTATTTCAACCAATCACACTTAAATATTAAATAAAATACAAAAAAATCAAATTTAAAAATATAATAATTTTAGAAAAGAAGATTCGCGCAAAAAAACTTGATTCTATTTTTCACCGCTGTTAATAAAATTGATAGAATCAAACATATACAATGCAAATTCCAGAGTAATACATTGAAATACATATAAGTTACTAAAAGTTAATAATTGTGAAATAATAATTTGCTTGAAGATAAATAGAGTGCGATAGCACAAGAAGAAACCCTCTAAATTACTTAAACATGCTATATATTATATTCAGCGCGTATTTATTTAAAATTTCCAATTAAATGTATTTGATCTAACAAAGTACAATGAAATCTAAATACATAAAAAATATTGGTTAAAATTATAAAAAAATGAGAATTAAAGATTTTACTCATTGAATTAAGCTAGATGAGATAAACTAATATGGAAATTTAGAGAAATATAAATTATTTAAATTTAATATCGGTTTTTAAAAAGCAAGTAAATTACTGATTTCGCATGATGAATATAAAAGAATAATATAATCTAAATTTTATATAGTGATTATAAATATAAAAAATATAGAAATATCATTTTATGGAGCAAAGTTTATAATAAAAAGAATTTAGACAAAAAATAATGGATATATTAAATTGCCAAACTTTTGAAAAAAAGACACATCAAAGCTGACATATAATATAGTTTTTATTGTTTATTTTTACAAAAAATACATAATAGTAAGTTCAAATATGATGTAATTTTTGTCAAAACCCAATAGAAGAAAATAAGAGAACTATTACCGGAGGAAATGCATAAAAACGATCATCTTGCCCATAAAAATTTTATTTGAAGCTTTAATCGTAGTAATTTTAATTTAAAAAAATTAAATAAAATGCCATTTTTTATGTTAAAATCTTTATTCCTAATCAGAGTATTTATAAATTTTTTCTGCATATTTTCAATCCCGATTTCTGGGTAAAATTTTTTTATGATGACACAAAATGTAAATCTATGATTAGTATATCACATGAGAATAATCTGATTTCAAAAAATCAGGCTTTTAACTTTAATTATTTGAGGTTAGAATTGATTTTCTTGTCGTATATATCAACTACAAATGCAAAATACACATCATTTTTTGGTATTAAGGTTTAGTAAATTAATAATTGTATCTAAAAATTCTTAGTTATCACCATAATTTATAATTTACAAAGTTGGATAATCTATATGGCAACTTAATTGTATAACAACCGTCATTTAAGAAATTTATTTGTATTATATACAATTCTAGCAGAAAGCCAATATAAAAAAGGTTTATGATTTTTACGGCTAAAATCAAGCAGTAAAATTGCAAAATAAATACATCTTATTGTATTTATTTCGAAAATTTACGAATATGAATATTATATTATTTTTATAAATGTTTAAACTTAATAATGTAGAATTTTATATATTCAAATTGGAAGAATTACCACAATGAGGTTTAGATCTAAAGTTTTATTTCTTATATGGTCGAGTTCTACCGATTTATATCAAATAAAAAAAAGAAGAAAATCATTTATACAACAGTAAATTCTGAAATTGAATAAGAAATTATTTTAAACTTTTATGTGAGTAAAAATTCTATATATTTAAGACCTTTTCTTTCTTTGAACATCTATTTTTTATAGGCAGTAAAACTTTCCATTATAAACTAAAAAGTGAAATCTAGAAAATAGATACTAAAAAAAATATTTTATACATTTAAAAATTTAGTAAAATCCAATCACACATACAAAAACGATTTTTTTAGTTGCAAAAATGTTTTAATACAGTTTAATAAAAAAAGGAAGAGGCTTTCAAGACAAACTAATCTATAAAAATTGGATTAACATAATTTTAATCAAAAAAAACATAATAATTATGCATATGAGGAATAATAATCTCAATCGAAACATTTATAACATATATTTATATTTCAATATACAAGAAAAGCGAAAATTATAGTCAAATTTTATAGGATTAGTCAATATAGTGCAACATTTATATTCAAAACAAACACATAACTCATTGAAAAATGTGAAAATATGTCTTTCATAATTAAAAAAAGCTATATTAATGAAGTATACGAACAATTTTGACTTGTAGTGCACAGAGTTTGAAATGCAATAGATGACCGAATTTAGTCGGTTTATAATATAATATATAAGTGAGGGCATCATAAAAATAAAATAATCAATCTAAGATATCTAGCAGCCAAATAAGAATTAAACGAAAATTTGTAGATGGTATTGAAACGAATATCATAAGTTAAGCTTATATTGCGATAGAAGTCAAATTAACTGGACATAATATGATAAGGGATGCAAGTAATCGGCTTTACCATCAAACTAAAATCAACATTTCCTTCAGAATACTAAACTATAATGAAATTCTCCAATATTTTCACCTGATAATATGGTATGATCACGAAGAAGTTAAAATTAATATAACACGATCGGTAATATCCATTATTTTAGGCAAAAATATAGACGTTATCATGGTAAAAATTTGTGAATAATTAATAATACGCATCAAAATAATATAAATCAAATGCGAAACGATTATAGGGGTCACCTTTGATATAGCTTGTTCCTCGAAAGGAAAAACAGGTGAAATAAAAACAGCCCTTGCTTATTAAAAATAAGTTACAATTTTATTTTCTTTTAATATGAGCATATTCAGTTATAAATTAGTTTACATTCGAACAAAAGCAACATTTAACTTCAGCAAGAAGTATAATTGAAAAAAAATTGTTTTTATTGAATACAAGAACAAAGTTTTAAGGGTAAATTAATGTTTCTTAATGGAATGTAGATTTAACTGGAATATATATGCAAATAATGTTTTAAATAAGAAAGCCAGTGTAAATTAAATAGTTTTTAAAGGCAAAAAGGTGTAAAATAAAGATTATTATTTTATTTTTTTAAATATATTTTACCATATACGGGCCTTCTAGAAAATATCCAAATTTTTTATAGTATGTTCGTGTTCCTACACCTGAGATGATAGCTATTTTTTTGCTCTTGTGCTCTTTCTTAGCTATTTTTTCCGCCTCATCAATTAGCAACTTACCAAACCCTTGATGTTGAAACTTCAAACTATCATTTTGATGAACAGGAACAGAGCTCCCATAAACATGAAGTTCTCTAATTACACTTACATAATTGTTACGGATAGCTCTAGGTCTTATTATCTTAAAGAAATTATTTTCAAAAATGTTTTCATTTTCATCTAATTTATGGAGTCTTTCTCCGTTTCGTATGCTCTTTACAATTTCACTTTCCCTTGAATTCAACTTCATTTCAACAGCCTCCAAGTTTTTATTTTTTATGCTACAGCATTTACTTTGGGGCTCTTCTAAATTTAAACAACAATTTTGACCAACATTTTTTGTCGCCTCACCAGTAATAGGTTTATTTTCTTTTAACTCGGCTCTGAATGTGTCCGAGCTACATTTTCGCAGCCTTAACATGCCGACTAATATATCTTGATTTATATCTTCATATGCCAAAAAAGTTTCCCACCCATTATTAGCGGCATAATCACGTCTCACAAGCTCAATTTTTTGAGGAAGTATACCTTCATGTATATTTTTAATTCCAACTTCTCGTGTGCGCACATCCCTACACCGAGTACCATAATCTTTCATTCTAAGCAAGGCAACTTCTCTTATATTTCCGTGTTCCACACCACTGCTAACCAAAGGCATCGGTATATCCCTTTGAATTCTGTAGATACGTGTCCATGGAGGCACTAAAGCAAGTATTCTCGCCAAAAAATCAACAAGTTCATCAGGGCTATAATTTTTATACTTCTTGTTTTTCCACAACTCGTACAATCCGGTCCCCCGAATAACAAGTGTAGGATATACTTTGAGTCCATCGCTTCTGAATCGATGACTCTCAAAGAATTCAATAAATTGGGCATAATCTCTTTTCATAGGAACATTTGGAAGGTTCGGCATCATGTGGCTTACAATCTTATATCCAGCATCTTTCGTCAAGCAAAAAGCATCACAAACAGCTTGAACGGTATGACCCCGATTTGTATCAAAAGCAACATCTTCATAGACACTTTGAACCCCCATTTCTATTCTGGTACATCCGTAAGAAAGCATTTTAGATATATGCGTTCGGTTACAAAAATCGGGACGGGTCTCTATTGTCATTCCAACACATTTTACTTTTGACTTCTCACTTCGTTTTACTGATTCGTCAAGCGAAGAAGAATTACTTCCAGACAAAGCGTCATGCAAATTTCTAACAAACCACTCTTTGTAATGATCACTCAATGACATAAATGTACCACCCATTATTATATACTCCACTTTATCTACTGTGTGGCCAAGAGCTTCGAGTTGAATTATTCGTGTTCTTGCTTGCTGGTATGGATCATACCGATGCCTTATCGCTCGCATGGATGTTGGTTCATATCCCGTATAGCTCTGTGTGCTATATTCAAAGTCAGAATCCGGACCACCCGGACAATATACACAGATATTTCCCGTAAGTGCAATATGTGGACATCTGTGTGGCTTACACATTACTGCCACGACTGCTACACCAGATGCAGTTCTAACTGGTTTTGTCTTAAAAATTTCTCGCAAATGCCGATGCTCTGGTGGAAGTGCACCAAGCACATCTACCATTGTCGGTATTCTTTTAAGTTTGTATTTTTGCGAAATCCTATTTTGAAGAGCACTTATATTTATTTTATTTTTCTTTTTATGTGATTCTACTATTTCTGCGGATATTTCAGAGCATGCTATGTGATAATTATCCATTGCTGTAGTTTTCATTCTATCTATTTTGGGGACATATAAAATCACTCGTTCAGTTTATGCACACAAGATTTAGAAATTCAAAAATTTATATTTTTAAACGCCATCATCAAAAATTTAGAGCAAGCAACATAAAAGTGAATATCTTAAAATACTACGAGCAATTCAAAGTAAAATTAACGGAAAGTAACTTATTTTTTTATAATATTTTATGATGTTCAATCTTATATTTGCCAAGCAAAACTTTATATCGACTATAGAACGAGTTGCTCAATATTATTAACTCACATCTTTGTTATAATTTTGAAAAAAAGCAATATATAGTTTATTTACATTCGATTCAAATACATTTGCCAAGAAAAACTTTATATCGACCATAGAAAGAGTTGCTCAGTGCTTATTAACTCACATCTTTGTTATAATTTTGAAAAAAAAACAATTATAATTTATTTACGCTCGATTCATAGACATTTTCCAAGCGAAATTTTAGATTTACTATAGAACGAGTTTCTCAATGTTTATAACACACATAATCATTATAATACAGAAAAAAAGCAATTATAATTTATTTATGTATAATTTTTTATTTAGTAATTTGTATTTGTTGATGGAAAACTTTAGATTACTCTATAGAACATACTTCTTAATGTTTCTTTGACCCACATAATCTTTACAGACTTCCCGAATGCATCTTCCTATTTCAGCACTTATTATTTCAAGTTTTACCCTAATTCTGTTGTTTGTGCGTACGCTTCAGTTGGCGTTCCCAACACCTTAAAATACGACTTATAGTATTTTTTCACCATTTTATGATGTATTTTACTATTCTTATTCAGCATTTATAAAGTAATCTAAGTTCATTTGCTCAGTAAATCATATTTTCTTAGCTTCTTATTTTTATTTGAAAGAAAGAAACAATATTAAGCTAAGAAAAAACAAAAATTTAAATGCCCCTAAACAAGATAATTATGATAACGAGCTGGTTGTAAATAAAAACAGTATTTTTGTGGGGAATCAATAATATTTAAACGCAAAAGGGTACACCACTAATTAAGTAAGAAGCAAAAAAAAATGTTTATTTTTTTATAAAGTGAAGGGGAAGAAAATATTAATCGCTTTCCCTATTAAAATTGAAGATTCATAGTCGACAGCTTTTTATTTAGAGGAAATATTAAATTTTTAGCTAATTTTTAATTCTAAAGGGGACCCATCTATGTTTTTTAATAATATTTACATCTATAATATAAATTCTTCTTCTTGCACATTTTTAGGCTATATTTTTCAAGAGAAACAAATTAAGTTCATTAATGTATCCAAATCAAATCATTATGCAGTAAATAACAAAGATTCAAACATTAGATGCGAGAAAAAATCTTAATTTAATTCGAAATATTTTATCGCATTCCGAATTTATAATTATTATGTTATCAAAATAATGGTAGAACACTTCTCTTAAGTATTTTATGAAATTTTTTCGCCAGAAGATATACTTCAAAATGCAAAAATAAATTTAAAATTGTACTATTTCATGCATAATGTATCTCTTTGAATCAGTAAAACCTTAAAGCTGTAGAATATTATATTATATGGATAATATGCCGACTTCATAATACAAAAATAAATTTAAAATTATACTATTTCATGCATAATGTATCTCTTTGAATCAGTAAAAACCCGAAAGCTGCAGAATATTATATGGATAATATACCGACATCAAAGTTCGATATTATCAAGAATAGTATGTAATTTTTTATCACACTAACCTTAAAATTTTATTAGTGAATGTTTTTATAATCTCTATCCTATTTATTATCTTGCTAAATAAAAAATTATAACAAGTATTCATGCAATTTATTACCAATGTTTTTACCCATCGGTAAAATACACATATAAGTTTTTAAAATACAAAATATAGCATTAGATGCCGAGAACCTGTAATTTACTGAATATTACTCGTATAAACAATATATATGCTTCATATCCGCCATGGATTGTTTTTATATAGCCACAAAAAATCACATGTCGTAAGATAAGAGCTTGCAATTTCCAAGAAAAGCATTCGCACAAAAATAGGGTTTATATTGGCGACCAAAAATAGGTTTTTTAAAAAAAATTGTGGGAAGATGGGTCAAGAAGAAATATAATAGGTTGAGAAAGATACTTGGAATAAGAATTCTTGTAAAAAGACTATAAATTGGGGAAATTTTAAAGTTGATAAGATCAAAACAAGTATAAATATGGCCTGCTCTATTATCCGTTAAAGTCTTTTGTGGTCTCAAAAACTTAAAAGAATAAGATAAAGTTAAACTTTAAATAAATTCAAATAAATAATTTATGCACAAACACACATGATTGATCTGTTTTTTTGGAGGCTCCAAAAAAAATTTGGTGGAAATAGTAAAAACTAATTTGACAAAAATACCCCTAAAAAATTCAAATCAACCAGTTGATGCACAAATAATCATCATTAGCCTATAGAGACACCAAAAATTTTCTTAGTTTAAAAATTAATATGAAAAATCTGATAATTTAATGCAAAAACAGTATCTTTGGCCTGCATAGTATGGCCATTTAAAGTTTGTTTGAGTTAAAAAAGGGTAAAAAGTAATACGATTAACCTAGCCGAAAAATTGATTTTATATATTCTGCATATAAGAGTTATACACAAAGCGTACATAAAATTTAGATGATATTATGTGCGCATATTTTCACAAAAACTAAAGTTCAATTTCACCGTTTTACTCTATAAAAAATAAAATAACACATTTTTCATATGGTAGACTCTTAACATTTATAAAGAAGTAAGCTTAAACCCATTAAAATTACTAATTATCTTCGAAATATAGTTGTTTAATGTGATAATACTCTTGGTTCTATTATTTAAAGACAAATTACCATATTTATTGGCCTATACAACGTTATTTTTATGTTTTTTTACTTGTTTCTAGGTGTATATAGACTATATTTTTTTTATTTTGATTTATATGTTCCATTTTTGTGATCTGGAGTTCATAACCATAAGCCTTTTTGTTAAATAAAGGGATATGCTTTTGTCTACTAATACACAGAAAGGTATTTTGTCTATAAAATGCATATTAAAATAATTTGAACCTTTAGATTTATTAGCTAAATTTTAGATATTAGAGAAGTTAAGAAAAATATGCATTCTAGATTTTGAAGAATAATATTAACCATATAAACTAATGATTCGTTTATTTATCCCAGAATAACTCGCGCAACATAAATAAATGCAAGTAAGAAATTTTTCAACAAATTTTTTTCAATTTATCAAACTTTTGTAAATTGAGGAAGGTAGAAAGATTCGCTTGATGTCAAATTAACAAAAAATAAATTAACTTATTGGAATTTACAGGGTTAAATGAACAAAAATTGATATATTATCTACATATTCTACGAATATATAAAAAAGGTTTTAAGATTGTATATACTGGCTAATTTATATTTATTGGTGTTTTTAAACTTTAAAGAGGCATTAAAATCATAAAAATTAAATAAATGCATCTATTTAAAGGTTTAACAGGCACCAAAGATAGAAACTAAATTATGAAGATATTCTTAAATATAAATGGTTATGAACTATGATTCATATTTTATTAAATATAAATATTCACATTTTATAAAAAAAATTTACGCTATAAATATCCTTAAGTCATAATTTTGGTTTTTTTAAAAATATGGCTTTTAATGTACCTTTAATACATTATTACATATGGAAGATGAGAAGGATTAATTATTCACTAAAATTGTCTTGTAAAATTCAACGAATTTTTAATCACCCCTGGAAATTAAGCTATACAGGGCTTTATTCCATTCATGTTATAAATATTAAAGTTAAAAAAAATTAAATGGATTTATATAATTGAATAGTGTGCAGATATCTTTATTGAACCTTTATCCCTTGTATTACAGAGTCCAGAAGCGACCAATCAAGAATTCAAGATTTGTTTTATAACATTCTTATTACATAAAAACCCAAAAAAAAAATTTTTTTCTATTGTTTAGTAAGTGAATAATTTCAAATTCTTGGATTTTATAAATTTGTATTTCTATCATATTATAAATTTTTAAACGTTCGATATTATGAGATTTTATTTTGAATATCTATGGCTTCCACACACAAGATATGATTTAAATTTATAATAAAAAATACCTTTATATTATTTTCTGTTAACTTGGTTTTGATCCTTAAAAAATTCATTTTGCTTTTTAGATCTGATTTGTATAATACTTCTTAAAATATCTTTATATTTGTAACTTTCGTTAAATCATCTCCTTTCGAGACTTATTGATTCTGATGTATTTCCCGATCCTATTTATTGACTATTCTTCTGCTTTCAACAGTATTCATCACTCCTTAGTTCGCGGATCATGGTATTTGGAACCATAATGTTCCATGTTATGATATAAGGTACTGATGATCTTCAACATTTGCAATCTAAGGTGATTTATATTTGCCATGTGATGGTTTTTTAACTTTTTATTATTTTCTATAATACATAGACAGATTGGTCCACTTGTTATTCCTATTTCTATTGATGAAATATAATTTTTTATCACAGAAAAAAATATCAGCATTTTAATATGTAATTTTGCATCTTTATAGTCTCTTCGATTTCTTCTATATCTTTTAGTATATTTTTGTTTTCTGTGAAAGAGCGTTTTGATTGACTTTGTTCTCTTAAAGTTATATTTTATAGAAACCATAATATGAATTTATCTTACTACAAACCACAATATAATTGGAATAGAATATTAAATGTTCCATTTTCACGATAAGATAATTTTTATTAGGGAAAAAATTTCATATATATGTTGTTAACCAGTTGATTTGTTTTAGTTTGGATTAAAATACAGGACAATTTTCGCATTGATTGAATCAAGAGGTTTCGAAATTAAAGTAGTGCGTAATGACCACGAGTCCGTATCCTATAAAAAATAATAACACCCAGAATTTTTTTTAAATTATAAGAATAATTGTGGTTTCGTGTTTGAAAAGATAAAAACAAACAAAAAAATAATAAATTTTTTTAAGCATGTATGTTTAAAAAAAAATTGCGGATCTTCATAGGGCTTAGATTAGGATAAGAAACCATATTCTTTTTGATGTATGATTAATGCTAATCGTAAAAAAATACAAACTTTTATTTTTTTTATTTATCTTATTTTTATTTGTGAAACTTACATTGGCATAAATATGAAAAAATTAACATAATTGATCATTCAGAAACTATTTACAATATTAGAAATTAAATAAAAAACCATAAAACGATTGGATTGCATATAAACACTTTTCTACGCAATAGAAATGTTTAAAGAAAATGCACTGTGCTCTAGCAAATTGAAAATTTTTTTTATCAAAATTAGTAGTAATTTATTTTAGCATATCAGATTTTTTTATAATTTCAGAAGTGATGTCGAGCTACTTCTAAGTCGAGACAGAAGTGGATTTTGCCGAATAAAAAAGGAAAAAGGTTTACTTTTTGCATGGCATCGATTTCAAGACTAAAAAGTTACATAAAAATATTTAATAGGTTCTGATTGTTGGTAATTTTGTAATCATAAATCTTCTCGAATATTATAATCCATGAAAGAAAATTAAATTCAAAAAAAGTATAATGATGATTCTGACATCTAATACAAAAGAATGTAAATTATATCACCATTGAATTTATTATAAGTTTTCTTTGTATTCTAAAACTTTGAATTTTAATTATGGCTAGGTCTTCTATATCAACCTTTTTTTTACTAGAATTCTAATATGTGATGCATAGTTTTTATATTTTTCTATTAATATATTTTTTTTTGGTTTTTTTGCATTTATATACAGAATAAGCATATATTTTAAAAATTTTTGTATATTGTTTGCAAGAAGATGCGCCATTTTAGAATATATTGTCATTTCCGCTGCCATCATATGTAGATCAAAAACAGTTTAGTATATCCCCCTTTGATTAACGAAAGAAACATAGAGGTAATGCATAGCCATTGTACTTAGTTATTTCTAGTTATGTGGTTCAAATAACAAGAAGTGCAACTTTAAATTCCATCATAATGATAATTGAATATGTCTAAAGATCAATTCATATTTTTAAATTAAATGATGTGCTAAAAATAAAATTCAATTATATCATGCTGATTAATTAAATTTGTATCATTAGGAAATAATTGAAACGCATTATCATCAAATATATTTTTTTGAAACATCAAGCAAAAAAAAACACAGAATCATATAAAGATGAAATAAAATAATGAATATTGGTATTTTAAAATAATAAATAAAGTAATTAATTAGAAAATGAATTGCTGTGGAAGTTTAAAAACTAGCTATTTTTTAAAAATTTCAATTATTTAAAATAATGTAGATAATATGCGGTTACAAGAATCGAAAAAATAAATTTCAAACAATGATCAAAACCACATTATACTTTTTTAACGTATAGAATATAATATAAAAGTATATTGTGATCATTCGATTTTCACCCCCCCCCCCATTTCCATTTTAATACATATCTTCGTAAATCTTATATTTTTAGCTAATTTTTTTTTGATTCAATTATTGTTTACATTAAAATCCAATTTAAATAATTTATAACCTAAAGTGAACTAAATTGTCAACCATAAATTTTTAAAATTTTTATTCACAATTATCTGATCTAATTTAAAAGGTGATCAAATGCACAAAGAAAGTTTTTTATGTAGGAATTGGCAAAGAAAGCCATTAAAAACTCATCCAAAAATAAATGTTTGAAAGTAAATTTTTCGTGCATTAAGGTACAATTCTTTATTCTATATCTACAATTTGTTAGTTTATTAAGAAAATGCAAACTAATAGTGAGTAATAATTAAAAATATTATTTTAAATCATTTGTATATATGATTCATCACCATAACAACTGTTATTATTCAAACTGTAACACATGGATATATGGTAACAGTCGAAAAATTATGCATAAAGCTAGATATCTCACCATCTTTGAAAGTTGTGTATCGGATAATTCCATTTGTGGCAAACGTAAAATTAGTTTTACAAGTTATCAATGATACGAAAAAATTATATTATGACTATATCCATGCATTGAAATCTTCTTTAAAGATGACGGTATCTATTTAAATTAATCCGCAAAAAAAATTTCATGGAAGAAAGGAACAAAGGTACAGAATATGATAGTTTTATTTCACTAATTTTAAAGCATAAATGTAAAAAATCGAAGCAATATCATCACAATAATTCCTTGAGAAAACAAAATTGTCATTTAAATGACAATCAGTGTAAAAATAGACTCAATAGCAATCAACCCGTAAGTGAAAAATCGTTATTTTATTATTTAGTTGAAGAATGCTCAAAAGAATATGAAATTTTGAAGAATATTGATCTTCAGCGTCAAAGAATAATACTTGAACGCAGTAAAAAAGATCATGTTAGAAGTTTGAGTCTCGATTCGAAACCTATGCTTGATAATTGTAAAAGATTAGATAAACGATGTGGCTTAAATATTCCACAACAAATCGTAATTGAAAAACAGCATCTGCACCAAAATAGTAAATATATTGGCGATAATAAAAATGAATTGAAAAAAAAACGTAGTTTTTCTGCCGATAAATTAAATATTTACGATGATTGTAATTTAAAAAAGAATTCTATGGAGTCTCATGATCATGTTCAAAGGAATATGGAACACAAAAGAAGTATTTTTGGAAGTAACTTTTACCATGAGGAAAGGAAAGGTATTAATAAAAAAATAAATTTTATTAGCTCACTATGCGAAAAAAGCATTAAAATAAAAAAAAATTATAATGAAACACACATTCGTGTAAATTCCCTATTAGAAAATGTTAAATCCATGCCAGCAGAGTCATATACAAATATATATGACGGTGGCTATATTTATGATTCTGATCAAGATTTGTTTAACAATTCTATCGTTCCACATGGAATATACAATCAAGAACCAGTTCATAAAAAACCAATAGACTTTCAAAATCAAGATGATTTTTTGATGTCTAAAAAGAAGATAAATTCGAGAGGTGATTGTGATTACAATGAAAAATCAGCAGATGAAAGCTGCAGAGAATCATTACATAATGATTTTAAAAAACCCCGCAGAACAAAACTAAAAACAGATGTAACCAATGATTTAAGTAGCTTGTTTGAAAATTTCCGCGGATTTAGTAGCTTTCCATCTAAAATTTTTACGGTTAAGAAACAAGGAATATCATCAGAATATTTATGTCCTGCAGATGAATGCCGAATAACCTACAAAACCTTAAGCCTTGCAAAACGACATTTTTTGTCACATTTCAATGTAAAGACCCATAGGTGCATAAATTTTAATTGTCCTAAAATTTTTTCCAGAAAGGACAATATGAAAACACACGCATCTAAAAATTGCGTTTATCTTGATAAAGGAAACCAAAATGTATAGTATCAATTCTTTTTAATCTCACAAATATATTGATGATCAATTTAAAATATTAAAAATGTTTAGCGTTGCTATAACCACTTATAATTTAACCCAGATGTAAAAAAATATGTATGTATTACAAAAATTTATTATTATACAACAAAAAGAACCTTTGTTTATAAATTAAGATGCTTTTGAGAACTATATTCTATTGGGTTTTTGGATTTAGAAAAATTCTAATATAGAAATCTTACTTAATTTTATCAATAGATGGTATGTCTATTCAATTTTAACTGTTGTGTTGCTTCCTTGGTATTAAAACTAATTAAGGTAGTATTTCTAAATATTTGAGCACATAAAAATATTCTATAGTACCAAAATCCACGTTACTTTATATTGAAGCTCTACATTCAATTTTATTTATATAGAATTCTCTTTATAAACATATGGATTTCTTTATATATGTGTTATTATATCACACACACAATGGCATACCCTAAAATGGCTACAACACAAAAAATGAAAGAAAAGTAAACAATTAATTGGCTTTTTTGATTTTTAGCTATTTAATTTTGTACAAGAAAAGGTTTAGATCACTCTGTCCAACAGGTTTCTTAATAATTTTATATACTCATCATATTTACAGTGTTATAAATTGTATACTCATCCTTTAAAACTCATTAATTCAATTTTTTTTATTACAATAATATTGTTTATATGCGTGCTTCAGCTTTTTTTCTAATTCATAACTCTTTTATGTATCACTTATGGTATTTTTAACACTATATTCTATGCTATGACGTATTATTCTACTTGTATTCGTCATAATTAATTGAGGATGCGTTTACTGGCTACCAAATTATATTTTTGAAATGTCATTTATAGAAGATCAGCTAGTTTACATATATTACAGAAAAAAAAAGTTTATTTAATATGATTAAGTAAAACTAAAGAAGATTTTTATTAAAAAATTTATTTATATTTATAAATTAGAAGATAAAGTATTGATTTTAGGGTTAGTTCTATAATATTGTTTTTATATCTATCCCAACACTGTGTGGCACTAGATGGCTTTACAGAGTAACTTTCTTGCTTTTTTTTATCCCATAGCTCAGCATAACATTCGGATATAAGAAAATAATTTAAATACATTATAAGCATATTAAAACAACGTTAAAAGATTCAAA
The DNA here is from genome assembly GCF_057557595.1 of Rhyacophila brunnea. Lineage (NCBI taxonomy): Eukaryota > Metazoa > Arthropoda > Insecta > Trichoptera > Rhyacophilidae > Rhyacophila > Rhyacophila brunnea. The sequence continues at coordinate 911,629 of NW_028232789.1, forward strand.
CACATATGTAATGAGATAATGTGATTTCAAAGCATATTTAGACTATTTTTAAATCCAAAATCCTTATTTGTGGTACACATTTAAAATTTATTAAGCTTAAAAATATGATCTTATACTTTAAAACGATACATAATCTATATTTAAGAACATTGCCGAAAAAAGGTTTATTTTAAAAATTTTTATAATACAAAAACAAAAAAATCATTAATTAGAAGAGATTAAAGCATAGTTATATAAAGACAATAAATTGATCACATAATATTCATAGAAGTAAATTACAAGAATGATTCATTAAAAATACAATTTTCTATTTATGGGTTAAGTTTCTTTTTATGAATTCCATCTATTGAGACGTAGTCAGCCCACTGATAACGCTGCAAAACTCGTTAATACATCTTTTGACACCTTCCCTTGATCTATCTTCGTCAACAGCTCTTTTACCTCAATGAGATGGGTTCAAGATATCTTTAAAATAAAACAATTTAGAATATAATCGTTTATTCATATGAGAATTAACACTCTATAGCATACACATGTTGTAATTTATAAAAAAAATTCATTTTAGTGCAAAACAAACCCCAAATATTCACCTAAAAACCTCTTAATCCAACTCCAAGTTAAATTTCTTTATTCTATTAGAAGCCCTTTAATAATCCGACTTATTCATAAGATAACATGAAATCATGTTCCTTTTCCCCAAAAAACTTCAAGATCATCTTCTTAGCGTCATTTATACGGGTTTCGTATTAACGCTTATATGTACAGACATTTGTGTCTACTTGTAGACTTTTTATAATATCTTTTTCTTTGTTATCAGCCTTCCATTCCAAATTAATTTCTTCTCAAGATTTTTAACATCATTTGTCTCTTAATTCAAATAGGGCTCTCTTCTTATCTTAAATTTAAAACCGTAAGAACGACTAATTAACTAATATACAAAGGAAAATTCGCATACTTCGGTTAGATTATATAACAAAAGAATGTGTTGCTTTCTTTATTTTACCAACCCTGCTATTTATTCACCTTGAATAGTATTTTTATATTGATAGACTTGACCAACTTGCTTTTTCTATCCCCCAATGTCTCGATAAAAACGAGAGGATGATCAAGTGATTCCCTGGTTTCATTAGAAATTGTTCAAATTATCATGTATACACACCTTATCATTATCCATGTATGTTTATTCAGGGGCTCCATTTTTTTGAATTATCAGATTATCAATATATTTAAACAATCGGCTGATTTATTTTTAAGGTCAATTCCATCTGTAAATATATAAAACTTTATACTGACATATATAGGCATATTTTTTGAGTTCTTTTATTTTCTCATGATGTTAAATTCCCATTTTATGGCAAATATTATTGTTATAGTGCATGAACGTTTTCGTTGTTAAATTTTATATCCAGATTTCTGCACATATGAAGCTTTTTTTATGCATATTAAAAATATACTCAGCAAATTGATTTTTTACATTTCACAAAGCCCTGAAAAATTCATATTCCTTTAATTTAATGGCCTAATATAAAGATAAATTATTTATTTGGGTTGACTCCTGCAGATTCAAAATTAAAAAAAACCTTACCATTGGTGATTTTTTTACGAAAAAAGACTGCATAATTCCGCTTCTTTGTTCTTACAGTTGATATTTTTAATTTTAGGATCATATTCCAGTAATTAAAGGGGCCATCTGAGCATTTTTTTATGTCTAATATAGGCAAAAATTCAATAATGATATGCCCTTGAATTATTTTATGACAAAACTGTTCTACCAAGGTACAACGGAAGTAATCCACCGATTTAATTATACACAGTAATCATTTATTATTTGATTGGTAATTTTTTACCGTATATTGAGCACCTTCAAATATACGTATATTAAACGGTAGTCTCTTTTCAACCAACTCACCATGATAATATGTCCATTCCAAATAGAAAAGATTCAGTTTTACAATGTTGTTCATATATATGATAGGTCTTTATCTTATTTTTCTGCTAGAAAGATTGTTTATAAGATTCCAAGGTTGCTCAAAGTCTCTATTTCGCAATATCGAATTTTAAATAGATATTTAACTTGTACCTTATATTGAATCATATAGCTATCTAGCCATTATTATTAACTTAGAGGCGTTTTTTTAAAAATCTATAATTCAAAGATTTCATCAATTTTTTTTAATTTTTAATGGTCGCGCGCGTTTTCAATTGCAGCGACTGTCGACTGTGTAGGTTTTACGGCCTTATTTGTGCAATGATATTATAAATTTTTCTTTAAATTTGTATAATTAAACCTTTACTGTATTTAGTTTTATTATATATTCTTTTATTTATATTAGTATTTTAGATTTTTAAAGTACTGTTTTTACGATAATTTAAAAAAATGATATTATTTCTTAATTCGTTTTGCAGTTTTTTAATTATGACTCTGGGACATAATTTCAATTCTTTTTGAAATATTGACGTATAATTAGCTTATCAAATAGAAATCACAAGAATTTAAAAGACCCATCACATCGAATTGCTGTTTTCCTTTTTTAGCATATACTGAAGGTATCTTGAGATTGAATCAAACTTGAAAATTTTTTAATAGAAGCAAGTATATCTGTGATTTTAATATTTTAACAAAGAAAATTTTATCTTTATGTGTAAACTTGTTAAGTTCACATATATTTCACATACAATCGTAATTTTGAATAATATAATCATTATATAATAAAATCGATGTTTATGTACCTTTATTCGACTGAAAAATTGATTTTAATCCATTTGTGTCCCGTTTCTTCAATTATATGCAAGTTTTAAAATATGGGAATCAGTTTTTTCTGCAATTGTTTTATTTTTTTGAAGATTATATTGTCTAGGAATTTTAAATATGAATTACGCTATAAGTTTTTTTAAAATTTAATTTTCTTTCAAATATTTCATTTCTAAAAATATATAGTTTCTTTGTTTTCATCAACCCTTTCTACTTTAACTTTCCCGTTTTAAGTGCTAAGTTTAAGATACAATCATATATTGCTTCATATTATTCTTTACAGTGTCTCATCCCGATATACGCAATGATTTAAAAGCTTTATATTTAATAAACCACAATTATAGCATGAAAACTTTCAATTTTTACCTAGTTTTGAATGCGTTTTATTTAAATAATTAAGTTGCCGTAATTTATTGATTCACTTAAAAATTCTCTTAGAACATGATCCAATAATTTTTACAGGATTCAAGATATTTTCGCTTCTGTTTTGAATATAAAGACGTTTTTATTGTTAAATTTACAATAAACATTTCCTGTTTTGCACGAAGATCTCCGTTTTTGTATTGACTAAAAATACGCTTACTATTGTAAAGCCCAACTTAAAAGAGTTTTAGTTTTTCGTGCACTTTGACTACAATTAGAAATATATAGAAGATTCTTTTTATGTCTTTTTATTTTTAAATCAGAAAAAGTTTTGAAGCTTCTTTTTGGTTAGTTAAGTGGATTAATTTTCCATATAAATGACTTGATTTCGACTTTATTCTATTTCAATTATTATCCTAATTCACGGCATCTGATTTTTCTTTCGTGTATCTAAATCATACATATTTCTTAAAATACAACACAAACATACTTTCGGAAACATTTCTATATTCATTTTAAGTTAGAGCTTCATTCTACATATAAGCAAAAATGATTTGTTCGTGTCATTTAATATTTTATAAAAAACCATTTTTAAAGGTATAAAAACCATAGTAAATTTTTCGCCACATTTTTTTAACGATTCGACTCACTAGTGCATGTTTCCGCTAAACTCATATAAATCTTGATATAATCACCCATTATGATTTAAATATTCATATTTTTGCTTTTTTAAAATTAAAAGAATAAAAAAATTGCCTGTGAATTTAATATCACGAGATTTATTACTTTTTCTGTGGGGCTAATATGGCCAAACGAAATGTCTCCTCGGCAGACAGATCCTATAAACATTATTAGCGCAATATTTCTAAGTTATCTATTGATATTTTGTGTCATAAGAAATTACGAATTTTGGGATCTAAGGGGAGATTGTTGTGAAAATAATAATGATGAATAATTTTGAGCTTTTATTTGCCCGAATAAAAAACAAATAAATAAACACGTTAATGCCGTTCATTTAGTCTTTAAGAGGCTATAAAAATCGAAAAAGTACGCAAACCGCTTTTCTGACGAGGTTAAAATATAGATTGTGTATTCTAAAACAATAAGTTGACCTCATAAGAGAAGATTACGTTATTTTATAATGTTTTATCCGAATAAAAATATAATTTTTTGTTTTTATGGCACAAATCACCCGTATATTTGACCTTTTCAAAATTAAACGCAGGTCTACTTAATTAAATTTAATACCTATATTTGAGGGTCTCAAGATCATTTAAAATGATTATGCGAGAAATTAAAAGGTCCAGAGGGCCTCTACAGATGAATAAGACGATTCTTAACAAAAAATTAAGCTAAAACAGATGATGTTAGCTTCCTTACAAAAAGCAAATTTTTTATTTGGTAGAATGGAATCACAGCAAAAGAATCACCGTTTTTGGACCGATTATATCGAAAATTAACGAACATATGCTTAGAATTTAGTAATCTTTGAAAGGGTCGAGATCTTCTATGGTTTACACTGATGAACATATAAGTTACAAATCTATGGAGTCAAAGGTTATTGACATGATAAAATGAGTCTTGCATATAGCTTTATTGACAGATATATGTAAGCATGCACAAGAGATTGAGATATTTCTTAATGAACTTAATGGATTATTAATCTTATAAAGGGCTAATGTGTGAGCTGAGGGTCAGATTATTAGAAGAGTTTTATTGAAAATAGAATCACAAGAATTCACAGACTTATGGTATTTTTTTTTATCAATTGTTTATATTTTTACCGATATAAACATTATATTGCTTTTCAACAGCCGCTATGCAATTTTATTGACAGGAATAATGGGCAGACAGAGGTGGGTATAATTAAATAATAATTTATAATCCCGTCCATAGTACCATTTGTCGTAAAATGGAATGATATGGTCACAAAATAATATAAGTAGTATAAATATTTAGGACTGCTAGTCGTTATAAGGGTACGTATAAACAACAAGATTGTGAAAACACTCGAATTTATAAGCCATGAAGAAGAAGATTGTAAAGATTTTGGCAGAAGAAGTATAAAGCAAATAATTTCATTAGAGCCATTATAAGATTTGCTTGAACGAAAATGGAAAGTTAAAACACAAATTAATTCATTAATAAATTCAAGCTTGCCAACAAATGCATTCTAAATATTATTTTTGATATAAGAAAGCTATATTCTAAACCCGCAAAAGATATTTAATAGGGTAAATAAATAGGATTTTATCATGATCTTTTGAGTCAGATCCGTATCTTAGATAATAATAAAAAACATTAAACATTTTTTGATTTATTTATACCAAGAAAAAACCATTGTATGCCGTTTATCATATGGGTTAAGAGTTTTTGAATCAATAATTTCCCCCCTGCTAAGATATAGAAAGCCAAATGGAAAATTTAAAACCCCTTAATGCATTTTTTCACATCTTACCTTGATCAGTTCTCATTTGCTGCTCTTCTTCATACAAAATATATTATTTAAAGCTCATAATGATAAAAACCACGATACATGATTTATTTTATTTATGGGCTATATTTATTCATTGATCAATTTGCTTTACTAAATTATAGCTAGCAAATTCGGAATATTGCAAAATCCTTAATGAATTTTTTTATGTCAACCTTGATAAATTCATAAGAACAGCCAATTTTCTATCAAATGATATGAGTTTCATGTTTGATGATTCAAAACCGCGATATATTTTTATTTTATTTATGGGTTAATTTGATTTTTGGCTATTTATTGTTGTTAAAGGATGACTTTAGATTACTATTTAGAACAGATTTAGCAGAAATCACTTTCCATCTTATCATATTTATAATTTTCTTCTTTCAAGGGTTATTTACTCAATTGTGTTCTGAAAACCCATTGTTTGTGAGCAGGCTCCACCTTCAATAAATATTCAATACAGCGAAATATACGAAAAACTATGATATGTACGTTTATTTCTATGAGAAGGAAGATAAAAGGGTAAAGATTATTTATAAATAAATTAATGTATTCAATAGATGAGATATTGGTACGCTGGCTTCATAAGAAATGAATCAACCAGTGCAAGATGAAAAAAGCATAAAAATATAACCCATAAATAAAAATTTAAAAGGGTTAAGTAATGTGTGAAGTCAGCAAAAACAATATAATTAGGATACACCAAGTATTTTTTAATTGTATGTCATATACCTTGGAGTAGCACTAAATTTAGCATAGCCTTTGATGACTTTATCAACAGCATTTAAGAAATCCTTTTCAGTAGCTACGCGCCTTCTTTCACGTATAGCGAACATTCCCGCCTCAGTGCACACGCTTCTTAATTCCGCCCCTGTTGCATTTATGCAAAGCCTAGCAACCAATTCGAACCTAATACCCTTTTCGACACACATTTTACCCGAATGAATATTTAGTATTCGGACTCTTCCTTCAAGATCAGGCAGCCCGAATTCAACTTTTCTATCAAGTCTTCCCGGCCTTAAAAGAGCAGGATCAAGAGTATCAGGTCTATTTGTAGCCATAATAACCTTAACATTTCCACGACTGTCAAAACCATCCAATTGATTAATAAGCTCGAGCATAGTTCTCTGAACCTCATTATCATTCCCAGACTCAAATCTTGTGCCACCAAAAGCATCCACCTCATCAAAAAATATAATGGCTGCCTTTTTAGATCTTGCTAGAGCAAATATTTCACGAACCATCCTTGCACCTTCACCGACATATTTTTGTACAAGCTCAGATCCTATTACTCGAATAAAACATGCATCAGTTCTGTTTGCGACTGCTCGTGCAAGAAGTGTCTTTCCTGTTCCAGGTGGTCCAAAAAGTAATACTCCTTTCGGTGGATCAATTCCTAATCGAATATATTTTTCTGGATTAAGTAATGGTATTTCCACCACTTCCTTTATTTTCTCGATCTCTTCTTTACAACCACCAATGTCTTGATATGTCACATCAGGCCTCTCTTCGACTTGCATAGCGGTGACTGATGAATCTATCTTTCTTGGCAATGGCAATCTGATTTGGTATTTTGTTCTATCAACACCAACCCGTATTCCTTCTGAAAGATCTTCTAAATTAACTTTAGAACTCTTGCCAACAATAAACTTCGCCATTTGCTTGAGACTTATCATAAATCGTGTTTCATTGCTTTTACTCGTTGTTGGTGCTTTCTCCACGGTTTCCTCTGGCGGAAGTACCTTATTTAGACGAGCAACTATCAATATACTTTCTTCATTCATTGATTTTCGATCACCAGCTAAATCCCAGAGTGTCGGTGGTGCTAGTCCTGTTTCAACTTCTCGCAGGCCGAGCCTGAGTTGTATAGAATCAAATACTTGTGATATCTGTGACTCAATGTCTTGAATCGCTTCATGATGGTAGGGCCTTGAATATGCTAGTAAAAGACTTATATCATTATCGGAAATCGGGTCTGTGTTCGAAGGTACGTCTGCCATTTATAGAGGGCCTTGTAAATTCACATAATTATTCTGACAATAAAATTTTACTTCTATCAAATTTAACTAATTGAAAAAATCTATCTATTCTACAAATAATAACAGAGAAATTTATAATCTAAAATTTTTATCACATGCTTTTTTTTATATTTTAACGAATATCCATAATGAAATATTTATGACAGTTTTTAGCACATTTTTTTATATTTTAATAAATATTCACAATGGAATATTTAAAACAGTTGTATGCACATTTTTTTATATTTTCACGAATATACATGATAGAATATTTAACAATGTTTTTATCAAACAATTTTTTTTATATTTTAACGAATATACATAATAGAATATTTATGACTGTTTTTATCACATAGGTTTTTTTAATATTTTAACGAATATACATGATGGAATATTTATGACTAGTTTCATCCCATACATTTTTTTTTATATTTTAACGAATTTTGGTAAAATAAATGACACAACAGTGAAAAATTATGAACTCGAATATATAAAGATATTTCTATTCTTAATCGATTATAACCGGGTATATAGTATTCACTGAATATCAATTCATTCTTCTATCTGCGCAATATTTAAATGCAGGGTAAGAAATTATAATGGTTTTTTTGATTACCCTTGTACACCCATGTATTAATCAATCTATTTTTATTTTTAAAAAATCAATAAACCTGTTATCATGTATTAATAATATATTCTAAAATCCATGATGATGTATATTATATATTTTCAGCATTTCATTGTTTTTAATAATTAATTTCGTGTTTTATTGCAGCAAAAACCACTTTTTCTTTTTCTCAATTCATAGAAAGGCGTCTATATATTATTTTTCGATCCTTTGTATGAATTTTTGCTCCTTAAATATATATATAGAAAGTGTACATATTATTTAATATAGGTATGTTTTTATAATTTAATCACTAGACTTGTGTTGTTCTTGAGATATTATTAGCACAAAGGGCCATTATTATATCATTTAAAATATGATTTTCAATTTTCATGGTATTTAAATATAATTTTAACCCATGAAATGGCATTTTCTTGAATTTGATTATGATTTTTTCAAGTTGAAATAGCGATATTGGAAAAAATAATCCAAATGGGTCAATTTAAAGCCCTAAATAAAAAAATATTTGGTTTTTTTGATATATAATATTATTTTCCAGAAATAGCTCACAGAAGGTTAAATTCTATATAATTTTCTTTCTTTGAATTTTTGTGTATGAACCAATGGTAAGATAATAAAATGCTAATCTTATGACACATGAAAAAAAATCCAATTCTAAAGACATGACGAAATTAGTATAAAGATATTTACTTCGAAAATTCATATCAAATATAATATATTTCGAATATACTACAATAAGAATTGTTTTTTTATGATTATAATGTTTGCTGGTCTTCACATCTATATATAATTCATTTTATGAGAATAATAGGGCACAATAACAGTTATTTTTCTGGGTACGAATGCGAGAATTCCAAAAATAATATGCGAATTATGTTTTTGGCTCGAGCTTAAGATATATATAAAAAAATACAAATTTACTTAAGAATTACTAAACAAAACTATCCTAACTTGGTAAGTTTTTTTTATTTTATGTAACTTGATTTGAAGAACATATTATGATCATCAAGGATAAAACCAGCTTTTTGATAATTTATTTATTTTAAAATTTTAGTAAAAGGTCAAATCTAATTTTAATAGTATAATGGTCAGTACTTTATTTTTCAAAACAAATTTTACATGCATCGATGTATATAATCACACATAAAATATACATATATAGCATAAATATTATATAGTGGTAATGCGATTATCTTTCAAATGGTTGAAATTCTCAGTATAAAAGTTCATAAATATTGGTGTGCTTTATTTTATGATTATAAAAGTTATGAAAAACCTTTTTGTATTCTACTTAGTGAATTTAGTCTCGTATTCCCATAAAAATCAATGAAAATGGCTGATTCACAAAGAAAGTATTCTCATGTAACAATATAGATTATACATTTTATAAATCGCTAAAATTTGTTTCGAAGGATTCATCTATCAATTATATACTTAACTAGCTCAAAGATCTAGAACTTATGCTAATTACTACCTACATCATTGTAATGCGTGTATTTTGTGCATTATTTACAATAAAATATACAATAACTTTATCTTAAAAAAATATTATAAGAGAAATGGCAATTAAAGTTTTTATTCAGCATGTAAACAACTGTATATTGATACAATTACGGTTTTTGTTTCTTTGAAATTGTCAAAAGATATATATACTGTGATTTATCATTCTGTTTAGATATTTAAAAACCATTTATGAATATTTTTTTTCACAACTTCGGATAGTTTCTAAATTATTATCAAGTTTTGCGTCTAAAATTTCTTTCACAAAATAGAGCCAAATTATTAATTATAAAAAATACTATATCCAAATTTTATTCTAGTAAATAAAAGAGCTTTTTTTCTTCGTAAGCTACCGACAAAGGCTAAATATATAAAATATAAATTAGATTGATGTTTTCAGCACTTCATTTTTTTTTGCACCAATATTCAAGTCTTTTAAGTTTCGCTTGCTATTTAATTTGCGTTTATTCTTATATACATTCATAAAAATTCTTTCCCTGTTAATAGTATGATTTCAAGATGTAAAAGTCTTATATACAAAATAATAAGGTTAAAATAGTTAAATAATAGAAAACCAAACTATTGCTAAGAAAATATACTTTAATGATCTTATTATTTAATTTAGAGCTGATTAGATAGTAAACAGCCAGAATATTATGCAAACTGGTTCTAAAAACACAAATAATAACAAAAAAAACAAATATGATTGATGAAGCCTACTGATCTATAGATAAAAATCACAGCTTTACAAAAAGAAATATAAAACTAGATATATAAGCTCTTAAATCCATATTACTTTAAATAACCTTATAATCACAAACAAGCACATTAAATATAGATATAAATACATAAAAACAAATTTAATATTGCCAATCTTGCGTATGTAAACCCAACTTTGCAGCAAATCAGCCTTAAAGATATATAAATAGTTTATTTTCAATATAAAAACTTAATGTAACAAAATAAAATTTAAGGTATGTATTTCAACATAAAAAAAATCTTTTAATTACCAAATAAATCACCCTTCTCTTCATTTTTGTCTTGATATCAACGTTTTTAATAGATTCTTTGACTGGATCATGCTTTATCTATAATTTTTGTAGCCATAATATTGTTTACTAGCAATCATTATAGGCTATTTTTTACTTTTCTTTATAATATCTCATATGAAGATATGTACACGACAAAAAAATTTAAAATATATAAATATTTTTTGCCAACTTTTATAATAATGCTTTTACCAACATAGTTGAATGATTATAAATTCTGAAAATTTAAAAGTAAATATAACCATAACCTTTAGAATATAACAGTGTTTTCGAAAGGATTTACGGTTCTTATATTACGTATAATTTATTCCAATGTTCATGATTCTATATTTTTTTGTTTAAAATTAATGGATATATACCAATAAAAAATGTCACCTCATATCCAAATATATAAATTTCCTATAAAATTTTAATTTATATAAAACCTTAGTAGCAGATCTTTATATGCATAAAATATCCATTTTACACTATAACCTTACGATAATGACACAAAAATTAGCTGAAAAAAAATTAAATCCACAAGAATAACTGTTGCAAGAATTATTTTTGTGAAAAAAAATACTAGTTGAAAAAATAATTTTTGTTTTATTCATGTGATAAAATCAAAAATACGAACAATTATAAATTTACTGCAAGCAAATTTATAAAATTTGTAATTTTGAGAGCTAGTAAATTTAAAGAGTAAGTATGATATTTGAGATTGATGATATTTTTAATATTGCTACACCAGCAATAAAAAATTAATAATATGCAGGTTTGATTACCTATGTTGTGATAAAATCAATAATATTTTCAAATTTTATGTAGACTTTCTAAAGTTACATAACACTTAAGCAAACAATGCCAATAAACATACATTTTTAATACAAAAAAAATTCACACATATTTTACGCATAGGTATTATATATTTTTCCTATCATCAAATTTAAATCTAGGATTCGAGAGATTATATACTTTGGCCTCTAAAAAACAACGCATAAGTAATTTTTTTATTTTTGAACATCTTATATGTTAGAACCCGAAATCATAAATAAAGTATTTGATCCTATTATATTACGAAATTATATTTTAAAAAATAATGTAGGCAAAATTTTCCGATATCAACCTTCAATACATATACTTTACATTTTTTTCAGCCTTATATGCTTTACTTTTTGCAAAGATGACAGTTCGAACAAAATTATAAAATAAAAACATGTGATGCATAAAAAAATTGAATCGCATTCAATTATTTAGCAGTTTTTATTGTATTTGATAGCATCTTTACTAAATATAACACAACATATTTATTTTTATCTGGTCTTTTGCCGAAAGGATTCGATAACACTATTACATTATTTTACACATGTAATAGAGCTCAAATATCATATAAAAGGCCAGAAGTGAACTTCTATTCCACAATGTTATTTTAAAAAAATTACATTTTTTTTGTGTAGGTAGCTTTCAAAGCCGTTGAATCAAAATTTATGTGACCATAAGTTTTTTTTTTGTGCACCAAAGTAAAAAAATGTAAATAAAATATATAATTTTAATCATCAAGTTAAATTGAAAAAACCCGATTTAAAATATCAATATACCAGAAATTAAATACTGTATACATGTAAATTTTCTATAATAAATGCATTAAAACCAAATTTATGATAAAAAAAAGCGGCTTTGTAACTTAAATTTATGTTCAAAAGTTATTATATTTTTTTAATAGAGGTTTGGAATGATAAAAGATGGCTGGAAGCGTATGGCCTTTATAAAAGACATCGCCTTTCTAATATTTACATAAAAGCACTGCAGTAGCACTTGATTTGGCTTTATAGAACATGTACCATTGAAGCATTCTATTTTTTTATTAATCTGTGCTTACTTTTTAAATAAATTTAATATTTCGATTTTAAAAAAGCCCCAGTAGATTAGAACAGCATATAAATATGCAAGAATTCGTGTTCGCACAAAAAAAAATTAAAAATAAATTTCATCACACTAAAAAATCAATGAAAAAAAATTATGAAAGCTAAAATCATTGTGATAAGTTTGAAAAAGTATGTATCCCTGAATATCATTGAAAAATCCATATACTATGACCTAATTGTTTTAGTCATCAATAAATACAATAGACTGTTTTGAAATACAAAATATATACGCTATTTTTTTAATGGTTTTTACTTGAAAGAAAGTTTAGCGAGATACTAGTTCAAGCTATCATACCATTAAGATATATTTACATTTTTATATAAAGGCTATGCTTCTTTGTTAATAAGTGTTTTTTTAGAGAAATTTTGTGTCTTTCCCACTTTATTACATAATTACACATAGAAAACCTAGATGAAAACTTCTGTAATTTTATAATAGATTAGAAAAAAAGGATAAATTCAAGTGCTAAGATGTAATATTAGCCCCAAAAAATTAAACGCATTTACAGGGAGGCTTACAATTCTATTTTCTAACTCTATTCGGAGATTTTATCTAGAATAAATATAAATAATGTAAAAACTTTCGGATTAATTAACGATTATCCCTGTAATCGTGTAAATCAACAAACCCGATTGTAGATTGAATGCTTTTAACATCAACTAAATTTAACAGAATGCATGATAAAAATAGGTTAATATTTAAAAATATTAAGAAAATGGTTCTATCATAAGATATATCTTAGATGACTTTATTATTAAATTTTAAGTAAGTCCAGTAGAGCTTCATCTACTCTGCCTTAATTATTATTTCAAAAACCATAAAGACCTCAAAAAATTCGTCTCTATGTTTCTTTTCCACAATTTTGTCCTTTTTAATGCTGTACCCCTGCTTGTTGCTATACACTCAACATTTTAAGTATAGATTTTAGAAATTTATCAAGAAAATTATACTTACTCGTGACTTATGGTATTCATGGTAATTTAATTACATATAGATATAACCTTTCCATTCATTCATATACATTACTGAACCTTCTCTGACTACTCACTTAATGTAATTATTAGTGATGATTTAGTTCTTTTAGAATTACTATAGAAAATTATTTGCCAGGTGATTCACGAGTGTCTGAAATATTCAAGTAACATTTCCGATCTTTTGCTCTACTTATTGATGAGACTTAACTTTATAGTTAAGCATCATTTCATCGGCCTTAATTATGCAACTAAAATCACTATTCTAACCATATTTTTTTCTATAATGTTCTGTTATTAGTTTCTTAACCTCACTTATTAACCTGCTAGCGGATCTTTGATCCATGCTAACATCTTTGCGTATAGTTCTTTGTTGTAAGCATATTTAATAGAAGAACGGAAATTTTAGTAATGCCCTAATGTCGATTCAAATTGATACAAGCCCGTATACTTTCTAATACAAATATATGTTTGGTGTTCATGACAGGTGTAATTCATAAACCTATAGTTATTACCATTACATCTATCTTTTGTTCCTTTATATGCTATTGGTAAACTTGGTTGCGTAAAAAAACACAGGTTATATTCATGTTGCAGGTTCGTATTTTTAAAATAGGCTATTGAAATTATTAGCATTTATTAACCTTGATTATTTAAAAATTTGACATTTTTCAGGGTTTGTATAATATATTTTAAAAGGGGTCACAGTAGCTATTAAATATATTATTTGCTATTAAGGCAATCTTCCCCAAAAACATTCTCCAAGAAAGTGAATAGTGGGAGAAATAGTAGGCAAATTTATATACGTAGCTCGCTTCTCTCAATAAAGTTCAATAAAAATTGAAGAGACACTTAAGCTATGGAAAATGATCTTTTCTGCAACAAAAACCCAAGAATATTAGCGGAACTGGTAATTCATACAGAAAAAATAAGAATGATTAAAAGTTAAATAAGGATGTAAATAAGAAGGATCCACAGGTGAAATAATATAATTGGTGGAAAAGCAATAATAGTATAGGCTGATTAAAAGTTAAATATGCAAAGAAACAAGAAGAATATTCCGGGGAAATAATGCAATTGGTGGAAAAGTAATAATAGTAGAGGCTGATATAAGTAAATATGGTCGACGAAAAACACATGTGGATACAGAGTAGGAGGGGTTCTGGTAAATAGAGCTGTTGAGAGAACTGGAGAGCAAATTCTTATGTTTCTGGTCTAAAATAGAAAATTAAAAACACTAAAAGGTTAATTCTAAAAAATTTACATGTAATGATTCTATAATTTATACTGATAAGTCGAAAGGATACAACAATTTGAAAAACATTAGATTTTGTAATATAAATCTTAATCATAGTATAGAGTTTTTTAATCAAGAACGAAAGGTTCATGCCATTACTATTAAAGGCAACTGGTGTGGTATAAATATAACGATACTAAAAAGACATAGAGCAAGGAAACAGGCTGGTTTTTATCTGATACCGTTTAAAATTATAAGAAACAAAAATATTAATTCTTATGACCATTTTATTAAACATTTAAATATTTATTTTACTTGTCGCTAACCTTCTCTGATCATGTGGCATGGAAAAAAAGAAGGGATAAATAAATAAATTTTACACTAGCCTAGAATTCGTACCACCAGAGTGGAAAGCTTCCAAATATAATTATATATTTTTTAATAACAAGTCTATATCAGAAAATTTACCCTCAAACATATTCGCTTTTTGTGAACTAAAAATCAGAATTATCTATTCTCAATGACTTCATCTTGCCAAAAATATTGAATTTTTTCTTAGAAATGATTTTCTTAATTAAAATAATAATATTTTCTTTGCAAAAATGTTTTATGATCTTGAATATCCTATAAAGCGGACAATTGAGAATATCCATTATATAAATGGGTATTGATCGCTTTCGATTTTTAATTATGATAAAAATTAAATAATAGATCATTTAAGTATTTTAATTATTGAAAAAGATCAATAAAATCTTGCTGTCAACATTGATTCATTTTTCAATGAGAGGATTAAATACATAATTTCAGGAAAATTAAAGATACAATAACTTATAAAAACATATCAAATGATTTATTTTTGTTTTATTTAACGAATATTTGGGAAAACTAAAAAAATAATAGTAAAAATTAGCATTATATTATTTAAAGATATTTATCCCATTTAAGAAACATAATTAATTGCCTAAAAAAGAAATTTACTAAAAAAATATATATTTAAATAACTTTTTAAATAACCAAGAGTATGATTTTCTGGGGTTTTTGTGAATATATTTTTTTAATTGCAGCATCTAAAAATAATTTTGCTCACACTCCGCTAACAAATGAAGAGGGGCAAAAAGATGACACTGATTTCCAAATTATATCGCGTGAAAATGAAATCGTAGATACGAACCATCAAAATTCATGTTTAGATCTTAAAGATAATGAAACAATGCATACTTGTTCAGAAAAAAAGGAAATAAACCCCATAACAACAAAACCTTCTATTTCCAAAGTGGATTTAAACGTAGACACCGAAAATAAAATGCCTAAAACTGAGGTTTATGAACTTTCTACTGATGAATTGGTCGAGTTCTGTTTAGGTGAATTAAATGATGAAGATTTGGATATATATGAGGAAGAGTATAAGACTATTCTGGAATCGATTGATGACTTTTGTTTCGAAGAAAAGAGTGATTTACAGAATAACTAAAAATTAAATTTGAATGTTAATTTTCCAACCCTTAAAAAACCTTTTATATTCTTTCTGTATCATGAGAAAATGTAAAAAAAATATTTCTGCATTTGTTTTAAACGAATAAAGTGATAAAAATTATTTTAAATGGCCAAAATTATCATATGCAATTTTTCATCAAAATTTTATTATTATTATATCATAAAAAATGAATACTTCTTATTTTTCTACCCATGTTAATAAGTTTTATCAACAAATAAAATTCCAAAAAATATTAAAACAAGCAGCATCTCAAGTTAAAAACATTTATTTGCCTGACAGGTAATTTTTAAAATTTATGCTAAGCTCAATGTCATTTTTAAAATAAATAAAATACGTTAATATTTATGATAGCTAACATACCGTTATATAGAATTAATCATACTTACATAGCTCAAAAAATAAGAAAAACCAATTTTTATAAATAAATGCCATATAAGGTTATAATATCCTGCAACAGAGGCTTACAAATTCATCTGAATTTCGCAGCTTAATAAAATTAAGAATTTAGATCTAACAATTTTTTTGCTTATTTATTTATATACAAAAGATTGTGTGTGATAAAATAACAGATATCATGGAAATAGACGCTCTAAAATCGTTTTTTAAAATAAAAATATAGTAAATAATTCTGATACAGGATATTTAATCTATATGCGAAATAACGTGTCATTGGATGCCAGACAATGGATTTGCCTTAAATTAAGGACCCTCAATAGATCCTATTTAGATGATTCCTATTATTTTATCACTAAAGTTAACAGAAATTACACGAGTTTTTAATATGATATAAACACAATTCCAGGAATTATAAATATTGATATTAGGATCATAAACAGAATCCAAAAAAACCTGTATGCATAAAATACATAATGTAATTCAAAGTATGGCGAAAAAGATGAAAGTTATAGTCTACTCGGTATATAAAAGGTGTAATATTCAATTAGAAAACAAAAAAATCATCAGAAAAAATTATTAAACTAAAAATATGAGAAAATTTTAATAAAATATGTTGCCAAAAATATCATGGAAATAGAAATATAGTGTTAAAAACATCTTTTAATCATTTTATGACTACAAGAAAGCTTTAAAATATATAAATTTCCTTTTAAAAGGATATGAAAAACCGAGTTGCTTATCTAGGAACTAAATTTAAAAAAATTGCATTCATTTAAAGACCCAAAATTTTTAAATAATGGAAATAGTCCTTTAACATCAAGCCGTATGCTTATTTTTTAGCTATGTAATACAAGCGATATTTTATAGCATAAAGGTAGATCTTCAACCTTTTTCAAAGCAAAAGAAATAAAATGCAACTAAAATACTTGTTAAATAAAATTAAATAAAAATAATGTTTTGTAAATTTTTTTCTAAACATAAAACAAATCGAAATTTCGGTTAATTATAACTAAAGCAAAATAAATATTGATTTAGAAGCCAAAAAACGATTAAATCTTGATAAGATCAAACAAAATGATATTTCTATAAGTAAACAAGAAAAATTTGAAAGTTTATAATCTTGTTTGATATACAAAAAATATTATTACAAGCTTTCAAATATGACAGGAATCGCATAAGTCGCTATCTTGTCCCATAAAAAAATTAGTAAAAATTTAGAAAGAATTAAAATTTAATAAAAATAAAAGAATAGAAATTAAATTAAGATTGCAAAAGCCCATATAATCCTTCACAGAAATACTATAACGCAAGCCCCTATTAGATTCTATGAGGTAAATTTCAAATCAAAAGCCTCAGGAACAAATAGAAAATCAGGTGCTGGACCGTTTAAAATGAGTATTTTTGCAAAACTATTATTTCTCATAGATTAATTATCTTCGACAAACACATGAATGAAATAAATTCATAATACCCAATTTTTATTAAAATATACTGTATCATCTATCAAATCGACCAATTTTTTTCATTTATTTTTAATAAAACTCTAAAGAGGGTCAAAATTATTGCTTCTTCTAAGCATGTAGATACCCTGCTAATCCCATCCATTTGATTGATAGATATCCATAGGAACATCTGATTTTAAACGGAGCAGATTCGCTCTAGCGTATTTTTCTGTGTGTCTGCTATTAAATCACAAAGTTCCAACCGAGGTCACGCCATAATATATATAAAAAAGTTCATTTATTCTAGAATAACCCCACTAAATATCAGAAAAGATCATACCCAAGGCAAAATATAACGTTTAAAAAGACTTAATACGTTTAAGAAGCTCTTTTTTTAATCACAAAGTAGTGAACCTTAGTGAATCAGTGCATTCTACGATACAGCATACCTAAAATTCATGCTCAATGTGTTCTCTGTGATTTTTATGTTTCAAAATCTAGCTACGTCAATAAAGAAAATGATTCTTACACCTCTGATATTTTTAACCGAGTGTGTTATTTTTTAATTATTAAATTTTTAGGATATACCACACAAGATGATCTTTATTCAAGATACTTTTTTTATGCTATATATTTGGGAGTATGAAATTTTCATAAATATTAAATATATAAATCAATTTTTTCCTAACTGAAACTTGTGATTGATTTAATTTGACACAGCGAAAGATATTTCCAGTCATTCTACACCTTCGCGAAATACACTTACAGATTTTATAGATAAAAAAGCCTAAAAATATTTAAAAAATGGCAAAGGCGTTAAGTTTACATTATATTAAGTCCAATATAGAGTTGTCTCATGAAACCGACTACTTGTTCGCGCATTTTTTCATTAAAAAATAGAATATAAGAATAAATAAACTGATCAAAAATGCGCCATTTAAGACAGAAATCAACAATAAATTATTTTATCTGATTAAAAAAATATATAAAATTTAACGGGAAAAAGGAACATTATAGCTATTAATTTAAAAAATGAAAAAATAAAAATATTTTTCTATAAAAAGATATAATTTTGAAAAAAAGAACGATCGTTCATGTAATTCAACAAAAATATTTTTGCATGGTTGCTGAAAATAATAGTTTTAAATAAGCGCCATTGATGGCATGAATTAATTTTTTTTTAAAAGATACATGAAAACAAAGATGTCCCTTTAATAATTTGCGAAGGATGATTCCGAAATAAAATTCAATGTAAGAGTTTTAATAAATATAAAATTTATTTTTTATAAAAAAAATACTTTATGTTCTAATTATAAAGTGTTTTTTTGTTTTTAATTACATATAAAATGATCTTCCCCCCAAATTCGTGGACGAAAAATAGTAAATATCATAAAATAAATTAGCACAATGAAATTTTTTACTTAAAGAACTTAAAATTAAAATGTGAATATTACAAACTGATAAGAATCCAGGTTGATTTTATACATTCACTCTATTTTAAACCCCATTAAAAAAAATATTACTGTTATATAATAGCAACAAAAGTTACTAAATGTGAACACATCGCCTTGTATGAGACGCCAAAGACAATCTACAGTAAATATGTCAATAAAAAATCAAAGGAACAATACGGTTTAAATTTACGTCAAGAATAGCATAAATTGACAAAAAAAATATATTTATGTAGGCGAATAAAATAAGAATTTTTTTTAGAAACGACTGCATTTATTTTTGATATGACATAAGCATATTTAAAATATATTTGATGCATCGAAATAAACATACTATAAACATTTTTTTGTGCAGAGAAAAATTATTATGTTGATGACGTGTTTACTTTTTTTTTATTACCAGACCCACTTAGCCATCCGTTTGAAATAAATTTCCTTATACATATGCATTCATGCCTATAATATTTGTTCAGCCAAAAAAAATAGCCTGTACATAAATGAATAGCTAAAAATATATAGGCTTAACTTATTAATGAAAAAGATTTAAAAGCTCGCGCAAAAGAAAAAAGTTGCACTGCTTAAATTCTTCAGAATAAATTTAAAACATCTTTGCTCCGCAATTTTTAAAAAAACCAAAATAAATTTTAATCATCTAAAAAGGTGAATTTATATAGTTTATTATATATAAAATCTCTCATACACTACTTTATTTGTGTTTTCATATGAGATGCAAATCACTTTTTACAATAGTAATTATATATGGAGTGTTTTATTGGGTAAATCAGTTGAATAAAATCCTCTAATGAAGGTTGATTCGCTATAAAACTAAAACTGGAAAAATATATGTTTAATGTCTTGTTTTTTATTAGAAAAAATGGCTGTAATAAATTAATAAAATATTGCTCTCATTAAAAGAAAAACACAAACTTCTTAAGCACTCTTTAAGTAAAACATTAAAAGAAAATGAAATGTAGTTTTTAAAAAGATTTATATATTAGGAATGACTTCTAATTATAAAATCATAAAACAATATAGAAAAATAAATGTAAATTTTTTATTTTAATTATATGACAGTGAACAAATTTCTGCATCAACAGTAATATTTTAAGGTCTATAATTAGTTTATCGCACGCCTCAATTTCATGCTCTTCTAGGCAGTAAGATATTTTTCAGCAAAGTTGATTTAGTGAAAAGTAAAGAAGTTGCAAAGATACAATCAAATATGTTGTTAGATATAAAAAAACTTAGGGTCTTTAATACACACAGAAGCACATTATAGTAGTTTATATATTTATTTTTTGGATTTTAGGTATGTAAAATTTGAATCAAAATATCAATGAAAATAACATTCAGAACGGATATAGATATAACATTCATAACAGAATTTCTACTTCCGCGTAGATCATAAGGTATAGCAATCCAGATGTAAAATTAATCTTTACTTACTTATTGAATTAAAAGTGCACTTAAATAGCAAAAAATATTGAAGCTAAAAAAATAATGTACTTTCCTAACAAAAAAATACATACATATAATTAGATACAAGAAGCATCCTATATTGTACGAAGGAAGATGTTGTATTTAGAAAATCTTATAACTCGTTTTTTAGAAGGGTATTTCCAAAAAGATGAGAATACACAGCAAATAGACTTGATAAGATACTCTTATATATAAGTCTTCCAAGGAGAATATGCACTAAAAATATTTTTTCAGTATTTGATTGAAAGCAGTAGCAATGTTTCCTGCTATAATAAATATCTTAAGTTTTAGATGTAAAAAAGGGATAAAAACTAACATGATAAATCAAACGCATAAATAATAATGTTATGACATTATAAACAACGATTTTGCATTCAAAAAGTGTGAACATTAGCTTGTTTAAATCTAGGGACGTACATAGTTAAATAGATATAGATAAATGTAAATGTAAATCTAACAACCGCACGTTTTTAATGATACCAAAAGCATTTTGCATGAGAAACTTACAGTCAACGCGAGTATATGTATATACAATTTGGATAGACTTTATGAATCTAAATCCGAAGGCGTTTTTAAATACCATACAAATTTTTTTGAGGAAATTTTCATGTTTGATCGAATTATCATAAAATATACATTTACCTTTAAAATATTGAAATTTTTGCATGAGCTTCAATAGTAAAAATATATTTCTTAGCCGTACTTTGCTCTTTAGCCCTCTCGAATTTAGGGTTTTTTTATCGCTAATTTTTTTGTTTTATAAATTTGAATCCTTTATTGCAAAAGTCTTTTTATATTAAACCGTTATACTTTATTGGTTTTTTATATATTTTAAGTAAAATAAATCTTTAATAATTTTTCCACGGGTTAGATCTTTTATATTATTGTATTAGACGCAATAGATTGTTGTAAACGCATATAACCCTTATATTTTTCCATAAAATGCCGAGAAAAGATTTATTTGCCTTTTCTTTTGTTTAATTCATAGGTTTTTCGACTTTTTTTTACTGTATTAAATTGACTTTTATTCGAGTTTATTTTCTAGATAAATTATAGTTACAGAAAAGTCTAATTTTTATTTTGAAATTTCTTGATCATTATATAATTTATGCGTCTTTCCCAATAGTTGAATTGAATTTTCAATATATTAAATAAATTAAGATCGAATTTACTTTATTTATTTATGTTTTCCTTCTATTACTTTTTAGGAAATTCGCTTTATACTAATAGAAACTATTTCTTAACTGCAGCATCTCTCTGTGGAACTCCACCAAAACTCGTTGTCACCCGTAATCACCGTGGATTGGGCCCTTTCTCATAGGAGACAGTCATCATGTGGAGGGAATGTGATTCTGTCTACTTTTCAATAGTAAGAGTTACAAGCTACAACCACACACTAGATTTACTTATATCCTTGCTGAACGGTGTGGGATCTTATTCATTCTGGAGGCACAATATAACGGCTTACACAGTAACCTCCTATTTCTCATGGCATGTCAATGCTTTATAGTTTATCTTTATTGTTCACTGACCGCCCCCTTGGGTATTTTTCTTTAGAGTAAATTCGTTTGAAAATCAGTGGGGTGGGTTGAAGTGTAACCCGCGACCCCTCACTGGGGTCCGACTTGTAAATTACTCAACCATATCACCCCTTCAATATATTAAATAAATTTTATTTTTAACTTTTAAAATAATTAGCAACAACTTGTTTTTAAAAATAAAAAATATGGGCATTCATGGCCTAGAGGTGGAAATTTTGAAATTCTTTTTTTTGCCCAGTCTTAAAATATTATAGCCCTATTTTTTATATATCACTAAGTTCTGGAGCGATAAGTATAAACTAAAAGCTAACCAAAAACATAAGAAAATATAATTTTAACCTATTTAAATGTTAATATGGTTTAATTTATTTATTTCTGAAGATTATTTTCTAAACTAAATATAATTCAATATTTTTGTGTCTTCGATATCTTTTAGTATTAATGATTGACTGTTCCAAATGTAAAACCAGATGCAGAAAAATCGATATAGCCTCTAATCATTGCGTGTATATTAGTGTGCCCAGGAGAATTTTTTTGTTGGTTTTGTTCTTTAAAGTTTTCTTATTTGGCTTTCTAATCATGAAAAGTATAATTTTATTTCTTTCCCTTCTCTCCACCATACCTAAAACCTGCATTTCATTTACTCAAAGCACTTGGTTATATTTACGACTTTTTAATTTACTTTTATCTTTTTAGCAATAATATTTTTATTATATATTATATTTACGCTTCTCAATTTTTATTTAAGTCTTCAAGTATTTATTTTTACCGAAAAAATTGTTTTTCTTGAAATACTTAAATTTTATATTATTTATTTATCTTTTTGACCATCAATATATTCATAAATAAATCTAACAAAACTAAAATTATTAATGTGACTTATTTAAAGCTTTTTATTTAAATATTAGTGCTACTTTTTGATATTTATGACAAATACATCTTAATTTTCTTTTACACGATGGTTTTCGAGATTTCTTAATAAAATGAAATAATGTGTCATTTTTTTCTAGTCTCTCCATGCAAAGTTACATGGTTTTAGTTTTAAATTCATCTCGTCTTTTCAATAATTTTTAGCAGGGTAATTAGAAAAAATTGGCCTGTAAAAATCCAAGAAACTAGAGCTCCGTTGGCCCATGATTTTTAATTTTTGCGGGTTTTTTTCGTGAAAATCATTTTTTCATGAATCGGAAATTTTATGACATGATTTATACAATTTTCATTGTCTTATAAATGGTGTGATAAGAAATGATCCCCATGCAGATTTAAGTTGAATCTGTCAGCTTAAATAATAAATTTATAATTTCATATTTGCGCAATATATCTTTTTAAACCTTCTAATTTGCTACATATAATATTCTACAGCGTCAAAGTATAATAGATTTATTACGAAACGTAATCTTTTTGGTCTAAAAAATTCGTATATTCAAACCTTTATATAATGACAGATGGTTGCTTGATTTATACGAAAATAATTCATTGAAAAATCATTTGATTTACTTTGAATTCAGAAATAAATATCCGAGGGCTTCTAATTTACAAGAGGCTTATCCAGATGCTTTCTTTTTTGCATTTTTTTGATACTTTTACATCTAATAGTATGTATCTGAATAAAATAATTGACATCAGAAAAAAGCATTTTTACTTAGATAAAATAACAAAAAAATTACTTGTTATGATTCCAATCAAATCTAGTTCGATTTTATACCAGAATTAATAATTAAAAGTAAAATATTCTTCTTATAAGCTTTGTATTATATGCAATAATAAATGATATAATTTTGGGTTATAAGAAATTAATATATAATTGCCTGCTATCAGGGTAATAGAAGAAGAAAAATTTGATGCTTAATTTTGGATGTGCTAATATATTTTTCTGTTTCATATAATAGATAAAAATCGGTAGTTTTTGCCCTTAGACCTGATTATAGGCATTCAAATATACTTAATATTAGAAATGTGAATAACTTTGTTAAAAAAAGCATCGAGTTTAATATAATTTATGATAATTAAATTATCGGAAAAATACTAAAATATAATACAATTGTCTCGTTTTTTTATATGTTAATAAAAAATTGGCTTTTTCATTTGAAATAGTTACCAAAAAGGGTATTTTTATATTAAAGCAAATTTATAAACAAAATTACAAAAAATGATTATTTGTATGATTTCAATTTTGGAAAATTTTCACAAAGGAAATTATTTATAATATGCAAACAAATTTTGACAACAATGTATTTTTATTTAATTTTTGAAGAGTTAGATGCGGCTAACATTTTTATTTAGGTTGTTTGCTTTCTATAAACTTGATCATGTGTGTATATACCTTTCTTTATTCTACAAATATAATATAAATTATGTTTAAAATTTTATCGAATGCCTTTTGCTGCATAGGATTTAATTATTGTTTTTTATGTTGATTTTGTTTAGCAAGTTATGTGTAGATACATTTTAAAATCTTCGAAGATTATAAAAATAGGCACTATAAAATTTAATTTAATTCATAAATGGAAGATTATATTTTATAAAATACAATGATTATTCACATTAAGCATATAAAATTAAAATAAGGTCTTAATAAGGGCTTAAAAAACCATTATTTTATTGACCTAAGTATACATAAAAAATCAGCGGTTCATTTGGTTTTTAATTAAAAATTTATGATATTTAAATGA
This sequence comes from Rhyacophila brunnea, assembly GCF_057557595.1. NCBI lineage: Eukaryota > Metazoa > Arthropoda > Insecta > Trichoptera > Rhyacophilidae > Rhyacophila > Rhyacophila brunnea. The sequence continues at coordinate 937,004 of NW_028232789.1, forward strand.
TAAAATATACCTAAAAGACCATGTGTAAAAAAAACACAACAATTTTTAATAAATTGATAAAATCAAATTGCAATTTTAAAATATATACCAGATTCATATATCATAAGTTATTTTTTTATATTGTATTCATTTTTTTGGATTTTATTTAAATCCAGCAAAAAAATCGTTTTTGGCGAAAGAGACCAGATCTATGTCTTATTTTATTGTGAGTTTGAACAGTTTATCTATTTACAAAATTAAGTTTTATTTTTAAACTAGCTAAAAAAATCACAGTTATTTTCTTTTATTGTTTAAATACAATAAATTGAAAAAATAAAAAATTCATATAGTTTTCTTATATAATATAAATAAATGCTCTAAGTAAACTATTAAGAAGACATAATTAATTTTATTAATTTCGATTACAATGCCTACCGTATTGGCGTTTCTTTCCTTCAAAAACGATAAATTTATATTTCTAAAAGAATTATCGGTTTGGACTTGAATTTCAGAATGAACACTGTTCTATCTTAAATTGAGTTTTTATTTTATGTCCAAAATTTATGCAGTTTTTCTATTCAAGAAGCATACATTTGGAATAATCAAAAAACTAAAATTTGAAGCAAAATCTAATTACATCTACAAACAAATCAAAAAAAATAAAAGCCGATAAAAAATATTATTCCTATTTAAGGTTAAAAAAATGGTCTCTTCAAACTAGCTAGAAAAATATTCAATATAATTTTAACATGTAAAGAAAATATGTGTACAATTTAATGAATAGCCGAGAGGTATAATTTCATGATCATTCACAAAAATATTTGAATAAATATATTAAAAACTTATAAATCAGTTTTAACGATTATTTGTCCGGTTTTATTTATATTTGACCTTAAAATAAGCTTAGTTCAAATTATGAGCGTTAAAATCGGTTTTTTTTACAAAAAAAACAAGCTATATCGAATTTGATCATTAATCTAGGATATTAATTACAGGTAAGCTGCAATTCATATGTTAAAAGGGTATTGTTAATTATGATACGTTGAGAAAATTCTAGCATCTGAGTACAATAAACGTCAGATTATTGATATTTAATACAAAATTAACCTAGAAATTATATTCATGAAATCGGAAAAATTTATATTAATAGGCTGTTAAACGCGGCTATCTATATTTCCACCTTTTTTATAAATTTAGATATCGTATTTTTGTAGATAATCACAACCTTCTTAAGTCCACAGATATAATCAAATACTTTTCGCCCCTATTTATAATATTTCGCCGCGAATAAATTATTACACCTAAGTACAGTAATATTCATCTAATTAAAATTATTGAATAATTTAAAAATACAATTTACTGTATATAAATTTATGATATTATATATAGAAGAAGATTAGTTGATGAATATAGATCAGGGAAAAATGACAAAAGATGTATCAAGGAGCTGTGTAATGTTCCCAATGGGCTGACACCTTCTCAATAGATAGAATTGATAAAAAGAAACTTTACCCATAAATAAAAAATAATGATATTATAGATTATTACCAAGAACTCGAAGTCACTAGCCAAATAGACCCATATATGCAAACTATAAAGTCGAGGAAGTTTTTTTTAACTTATAAGTCTTATGAAGAGAAGAGGTACCAAAAAATATATTAGAAAAGAGGATGTGGCCAAGATTATTTATATGATGCAACTACGAGAAATTAATCAGGTTATGCTTGAAGATAAAAGTTAAAATTACAATACCGAAATTAACCCATATATAAAATTAGTATAAATTATTACTCCTGGGCCATCAAAGAAACAAATTTTTTTTTGTAATGATCTATGAATTTTAAATAAATTTATTATACAACCAATCTCCTTATACCAATTTATTTCTAAAGAGTCTAGAGCCCTGTTATGATCCTATGAATAAATTTTATATATTTAAAATAATTACAAGTGGTCACTGTTACAATACTATGGTTATGTTTAACTAAATACAAGCATATAATAACTAAATTTTAGTCTATAATTTTAATATTAGATTGAAGGCGCTTTTCAGACATTAATATTATTTTTATGTTTTGGCAATAATTTATATTTTTTTTGTCTTATTTATATCTAATGATCCAAGTTTTAAACTTTAAAAGGTACGAAATTATTTACTAAAAATATATTTGATGTTTAGTGGTAATATTAATGACAGAATCAAATAGACTTAAAAAGCTGATGGTATTTCTTATTAGCCAGATATTATTTATGAGAATATTTTAATTACTATTTTGTAGTTTTAGAATCAGAATTAGCCATCAATTTTGTAAATTACTTAAGTTGATTTAATATTTTGATCATTTATTTAATATATTTTCATTCGAATCAATTGATCATAATTTTTCATTTTTGATTTAATAATTATTACTCTTCGAATTTAATTATTGCTTCCGATTTCGGATTAATATTATTACTTTCTTATTTTTATTATTCGATCATTATGTTTTCAAGACTGTTTAATTACAAAATTTAATAAATATTTTATAACCAAAAGAACATATTATTTTTGATTGTTTTTATTGAGAATAAATTCCATTACAAGAAATGTAATATAATATTTGCTAGAATAAAAAAATTTATATTCTCAAGCATAAATCCAAGAGATATTTCAAAATATTAAGGCTCTTTCGACAAAATAATTGGCGCATAGTTTTTGAAAATGTATGTTTTAGGTACCTCTCCCCGACCCTGTAAATAAAAAATATAATTTCGAAGAAATTTCGTGGAAAAGTTCATCAATAACACGAATTTATATTACTTGTCAATCACGTATAAATTATTTATTTTATGGTACTTTTTGATTTAATTGGTTTATGAAAAAAGGATTATTATGATTTTTGTGTTTTCTGATATTATAGTTAGTTAATTTGAGTTTAAAACATTATAATTTTCTTTTCAGTGCTAGTTCTTAAGTTATTGTGTAGGGCTAGTTAAGCTTAAACGGTTATAATTTTATTTGCAAATACAGTTTTTGTGTTTTATAATGCTAAGTATAGTTAGTTTAAATTTTAAATCTTGTTAATTTTATTTAATAATAGTGCTTTTTAGAGTCTATCATAAGCCCACAAATACTTTGTTTTATTTTGATTGGTCTAAATACACATGAAAGATAAAAATAAAAAATCTGTTTCTAATAGAATATAAAAATCGCCAAAAATAATCAGACAAGTACTATATTTATTTATAGAACGTAAAAAGTTGATTAACTTGCTATACAAGACTTAATACTTTATTTACAGCTGTTCATTAACTTTTTAAGTTTCATGTATATTTTTCAAAACATGGAATTATCAATTTATTTCCAAACAAAACTTCAAAACATAATTAAATTGCGATAATTGTTCTGGCCTAATCTCTACACGTATTCCATTTTGGTACAAATGACATAAAATCATAGATAGATATATTATCGTAGGTATCTTTTATCGAATCCTACTGAATGTTTTAAGCAAGATGAGACTTTCATTGGTTTCAATGTGCACCAATAATTATTTATGAAGATTGATTTTTATTTGTTTATTGTTGATTCGAGAAACGAAATTTTTCTTGTTTACTATCCCTTACATAAGTTTAGAAAGAAGATAATACAATAGGTCAGATATTTAGAAGGGAGTTTAATATTGTATATAAAAAGAGCAATTATAGAAATTTAACGAAAAAGTATATTTAATTTTATAGAATAAATAGTATACCAGTTTTAGATACGAGCTCATAAGAATAAAATAAAACTTGCGAAACCAGAACATAGATATTTATATAAAAAAGACAAGAAATAATTTTATTAAGAACTAGAACAATCAATATATTCATATAGAAGAAGATCAATAAACAAAAATAAAGCATATTAATACAAGTAAGTAAGGAATATAGATATAAAACAAACAGAAAAGATAATATAGAAACTTATAAAAAATATTAGATAAAAACCAAACAAAAAGATAAAATAGAAATAAACAAGAAACAAGAAACATATATAATTTAAAAAAAAACGAAAACATCGACTAAAAAAGTAGCAATAGTAAATATTTTAGACGAATATCGGGATTAAAGAAATTCAAAAGGAAGTAAAAAGACAATTTAAAACTAAAGAGACAGAAATTAAACTTTAATGATTAAAAAGGAATTTAAAAAACAGAGAATGCGAATTCTTGTAGCAAATAATGGTCTACCAGCACTCAAATTTATGATGAGTTTGCGTAAGACAAGATTAAAAGTAGATTTTATTGGAGTGGCGAGACAGGAAGATCTCAATTCAAACTACATCCGGTACTTACTTCATTTTGAACTACTTAATAGTGGACCGGCACAGCATAATTTTAGTTCCATTGATGTTATAGTTGGTGTCGCGAAGAAATATGAAGTTGATTTTGTGTGGCCTGGTTGGGGCTATCTTTCAGAGGATAGTGATTTTCGAAAGGCTTTAGATAAGGAGGGCATTGGATTTCTTGGACCAAGTTATCGTTCGATGATGGTTTTAGGCGATAAGTATTTTTCTAATCTTCTATGTAAGCGTATTGGAATTCCTGTTGTTCCGTTTGAGAAGCTTGGTGGAGATAATAAGTTGAACGAGGTCGATTTGTTATCATTTTTGGGAAGCCGGCCTAATATAACGAGCTCAAGGGAAATTAATAGAGAAAAAGACAGCAAATTACCATATTTTTATGATATTAAACCACTCGAGCCTCCCGGTACAAAGTATAAGGTGGCTGATGGCGTTTCGCCATCTTTTAATGGGGGCAATTCAATCGAGTTCCCTGGTACAGAGAATAAGATAATGAATGGCGTTTTACCATCTTTTTGTGCGAATAAATCATTTGATAACCCCAGTGCAGAGAATAAGGTGGAAGATAATGATTTTATATCTTTTTCTGGAAACAAAAATGGCGAAGAGATAAATTTAGATACTATCAATGCACCACTAGTACCTCAAAAACAAGACCCATACAGTTCCCCCTTTTTTTCATCAAAAGAAAATCCAATTAATTCCATAGATATTCAAAATAAGACTACACCAGAACAATCGAAAATTATAAATAGAATTGAGAAAAGCATAAATTATGTTCAAAGGGTTTTCCGATATATAAAACAAGATAATACAGAAAGCGAAAATAATGACAAACGATTTTTAGACCTTCAGGAAAAAAACAAAGACCTGATAGCCGAGGCTAAGAAGCGATATGGAGACTCAATTGTTGATTTTTACATATCAAGAATGAAGAGTAAAGACTTCAAAGAAGTTGAATTATCTATTCTTAAATTCAGAAAATTTATATTTGGGGGAGGTGCGAATAATGAAGATCCAGAAAAGAGGAGTATCCAATCTGAAACGAGTGAAACCACGAATGGTATTTATGATCATAGTATCATATTTGTTCCCACAAAAGAAAAAGAGGTGACTATCGATGACAGGCGTAAAAGAAATCTTGGTAATAATAAATCGGATGAGCAAAAAGACAAAAATAGTCGAGATGAAAGTTTAAATACTATAAATTTTGAACATAAAAACACAAATGAAACCAGTGAAAGTCATGATAACGCTAATGTGGAACATAAAAATGTAAAAGACATAATAGATAAAAGCTTCTGTGAGTCTGAAAATGCAGGGAAAAGTATTTGTGGGATAGATGCAATACATAAAGATAAAATGAAAGACTCAATGTTATTTTTTGCCAATAAAAATGGGTATCCAGTTATTTTAAAGACTTCACAGTCCGGTGGTGGAAAAGGAATAAGAATAATATACACTGCAAAGGACTTAATTGATTCTTATGAATCAGTAAGATTCGAAGGTGGGGGTGATATATTGATTTGTAAACATATTTCTGAGGCACGTCATATTGAAATTCAGGTAGCAGGTGATAAACACGGGAATGTAATTTGTTTGGGGGGTAGAGATTGTACTCTTCAGCGAAGACATCAGAAATTGATTGAAGAAAGTCTCTGCAACGAGGGAATTCACATTCCATTCTATTCTCAAATGAAAGAAAATGCTGTTAGTCTTATAAAAGAATCCCATTATGAAGGTGTAGCTACGGTTGAATTCTTATGTACTAGAGTGAATTACTATTTTCTGGAAGTTAATACGCGAATCCAAGTTGAACATCCCGTAACAGAGATCAAATATAATGTCAACATCCCGAAAATACAAGTTTTAATCGCTACGGGAAAGGATTTGACTAAATTGAAAATAAATAAAAGTAAATCTCATGTACTAGGAGTCAGAATATACGCAGAAAATCCATGGAAAGATTTCCTTCCAGTCACTGGATCTGTAAATATTGGAAGTACCAGTTTTCTTAATGCATTTGGATATTTTATCTTTCATCAAGGTGAAATAGGAAAATATAATGATTCACAGTTTGGGCATATTTTTGTCAAAGAAAGAACAAGAAAAAAATGCATAAAATCGATGGTTCAAATTCTAAAAGATACACATGTCGAGGGAATCCACACAAATATAGATTTCACCATAAATCTCATACAAAGCGATTTCTTTAAAGAAAACAAATACAATATAAAAACAATAGAAGAAATTATGCAGATTTTTAAGAAAACGGACATAAAATCTCTTGATTTTTTATATAATTGTATCTTAAACAAAGAAATTTGGCACACCAAAGGATATGGGGCCGATTTCGCGCAAATTGAAAACGGAATAAAAGAGTATAAGAAAAAAACACACATCCAAAACAAATCTTCTAGGAATTTTCCCCAAATAAATCGCTTGAATGATTTTGAGCACGGCGTGGAAGATAATTTACAAAAAATCACCAAAATAAGTAAAATGTCGAAATTTGCCAAGACATCTAATTATTCGGACAATATTGAGCCTTTTGTTACATATGCAGTATTGTATGCATTGAGATTGACTGGGGCGTATAATAATCTTGAATTTATATTTGAAGAAAATATATACAAAATAGCTGCATATATGGTAGATAAAAATAAGTATATTCTTGAGATGAATAACACATTCCTACAAGTAACATTTATAGACAGAAGCGGAAAATATTTTGTTTTTACTTCATATGGTTTTGATTCAGCGAAACTTATTGAAAAGGAAGGAAACTTCGTGCTACACACAGCTAATAACATATATAATTTTAGCCTTAACTCCATTGAATGTTCTATAACTGCACCAACAGATGGGAAACTAATAAAGATGTATATAATGAATAACCAAGTGGTGGAAAAAGGAACCAAGCTCTACGACATTGAGGTTATGAAAATGCGGATGACAATCGAATCCCCGCTCAATGGAGTAATAGAAATAATCAAGAATGAGAATAGCATTGTAAAGGAAGGAGAAAAAATAGCAATAGTACATACCAAAGATGGATTGGAGCAAAAGGAAAATAAAAAAGGATTTAAATTTAGTGAAATATTTACCATTGATCTCAAATCAATTGAAATTTTGGAACAAAATATAACCCAAGCATCTCATGACAAAAATAGAAAAGGAATAGAACATGGTCAAAAAAATAGTTTTATATACTGTGAAAGGTTCTTTCCTATTTTCGATGGCTACTGTTTGCCTGAATTCTTCTATACACAGTTTAGTTCTATTGAAAACCTATCATTTGATGATATATACAAGACAATGAACTTATTTTATAGATCTAAGGAAATCACAAGGGAAATATTATTATTTATAAACATCGTGCTTGAAAAGGCAAATAATTTTTTCAAAACAGATAATGTTCTAGAAATACATGATTCTCTAATAGAAGTTCTTTCCCTTCTAGATAGAATTATATTAGAAAAGATTTTATACAAAGAAGTATATACTTTGTTTGTAACTCTTCGAACACATCTCTGCGAATATAAGTTTAAAACAACAAATTTTCATTACAGCCAAGGCGTAGGTGAAAAAGATGTGGAAGAGTTCATCAATAAGAATTGTTGCTACAAGGAGGGAATACTATTTGCATTAAAAAGATTAGAATATGGAAAAGATATATTGATAAAAAAATATTTGAAAAATACATTAGGTACAATATTTGACCATCTAAGAATTGATCACGAAAGAAAAAATTCACATAACGATAATATTTCGCACAGTAAAATCGAAATAATCGATAATAAGAAAAAGGAACGGGGATTATATTGCAATAAAAATAGTTCACATGATACGACAGAACAAATTACTGATAGAAAGCGCGAAAAACATAACGGTAAACGAATTTCAGATGATGGAACCATGAAATACAACAATAAACATCCATGTTTTATGAGTGGTGTACACTTTGAATGTTTACAGAAGAATGAATATTGTGTTTTAGAAGGAATTTTTTTTTACTGTGATGATATTTGTTTTACAACAAAAGAAATGAATGCCAGTTTTAATGTCCATAAAAAAGAACAAATATTCATACATTATAACTGCACAAAGGAAAAAGAAAAGAGAAACATATACATTTATACACATAATGCGTCCCCATTTGTATCCTACTTTAGTAACAATATCTATTCGACGAGTGATCTTCCCTTAAGAAATATTCTCTTAAATATAAATCAAAACACTACAGAGCATTCTATTGGCAGCTTAGACGACAATAAAAATAACCTAAATACAGAATTTGATAGATATTTGAAAATCCACTCACACCGAAATAAATATACAGAAAAGCTTACACAGAGTAATATATCGAATGATGACGCTTATAAAGAGAGATATGCTTACTATAAAAAAAAAGATTGCTTTTCTATTGGTATTAATGCCAAATTAGGCAATGAAAATCAAGAATATTCTGAAAGTAGTGATCATTTTGAACATGGAAAAAATAATAAAGTTAATAATTATGATCATACAGAAGAAGCCACCCTTAAAAGAAGTGATCGGATTTCTGAATATCTCACAGATGAAAAAATTATCTTTAAGGATATATTCCGAAATCTTTGTATATTTTTAGTCGATAAACGATTTGTTGTTCTTTATAAAATAGATACACATAGCGGAAACTCGATCCTTGATGCGAGTAATCTTTCACATGCAATAAAACAGATATTGTGTTCACTTAAAATAAACAATCTAAAATACAAAATCAAAGAAAGCTCCTTCATCATTGAAGTTGAAGGAAAGATAAAACTTTCACTTGAAAATGTAAATATGATAACAGACGATTGTGTTTTTTACCACTCAAAAGGGTACATTACTAATGGGGTGGTAGATTGCAAAGTAATTTTCAGGAGTGATAGCAAATACACGCTTCAGTATAGTGTTGAAAAGGGTATACTAGAGAAAAAAATATTCAAAGGATCACAGCTCATTGAATACCATATCGAGAATAGAAAAATATACAAACACGAAGAACCCTATAAATGTGGTAAAAAAATCATTGGTAATACGAATTTATATAAAAATAGTTATGCATATAAGAATGAAGGCGGTATTATAGATTCAAGAATATACTCAAACAAAAGTTTCAATAAAAAAATATGCACAGATACCGGAAAATCTGATAATAGAAATATAAAATCAAATTCCCCAGAGAATGATAAAAAGAGTGAAGGTGAATTTTGTAATTTACAGATGTTGGGGGAAAAATCAGACAAATTAGTAAAGAATGATTTTATGTCATTAGTTTGTAGCGAAAATACACTAAAATCGCGGGAAATTGCTAGAAGAAACAACACAATGCTCATAGATGATTTTATCAACTTCATTCGTATATTTTATTATGCAAGAAAGATCGCTATTAAGATAAAAGAAATATTTCTTTCAACTAACGGAAATGAATTTGAATTTGACAATAAGAAATATGGATTGTCAGAACAAAAAGATATTGAAATTGGCATGAGAGCATTCATAATTCATTACTATCATGTAAAATTCATTATAATTCAAAATGATATTGCTTTTCAGAATGGATCTTTTGCTGTTCTAGAGGATATATTTTATACTTTAACACTACGTAAGGCAAGAAAAGAAAAAACACCATTTGTATTTATTTCATGTAATTCTGGGGCACGTATAGGTCTAGACAACGAATTGAAAGAGAAATTAATATATAGGGATAACAAATTCACATACAATGGAATGCTCCAAAGCGAAAAAGAAGCCCGTGGTAATAGGGAACTACAAGATACCGTAAATCAAGATAAAATGACGGGAGATGAGGCTCTAAAACACAAAGATAATGAAAACATTAAAAATAAGAACGTGAGCCATAGTAAAGAAATGGGTATAGTTACAGGCGAAAGTGGTGAATTATTAGCTATTTATGGAAACTCAGACTCAGGTGCCGAGAATCTCTCATTTTCCGGGCTTATAGCAAGTGAAACACGGATGGCTTATGAAGAAATCCTCTTCATAAGCTATGTTACGGGAAGAAGCGTAGGAATAGGTGCATATGTAAACAAACTTGGACAAAGAATAATTCAAAAAGTAAAGTCTTCGATACTCTTAACTGGGTATCAATCAATAAATAGAATATTACAATCTGAAATATACAAAAACAACGAAGAAATCGGAGGATGTAGTATTATGAATGAAAACGGGAATAATCACAAAGAAGTAATGAACGACTATGAAGGTATTGAAGAAATATGTAAATGGATCGACTACCACTACAGTAGAAGTGAAAATATAAATCGAAACGGAAATTTATGCAATAGTACGGATAATAAAATGCATTGCAGCAATAATAACTACAATAAAAATTCTAGTGATAATGACCTTGCTAAAGGCACTGGAAAGGAAAATAGTCGTGATGATATGAGTGTGGATTGTAAAGATTTTAATGAAATCGAAATAAAGGCCAATATAAACGTGGAAGGTTGTATGAATTATAGAATTAAAAATAGTGCTATCGAAGATTATGATATTGATAAATATGTAAATAGTAAGATTTGTGATTACAGTAGTATAACTACCAATAGAAACCCTGTTAACTTAGCCAATTATTTTAAAGGAAAAATTTTAGATGTTAAACATTCTGAAATATTTAATGAAAGGGAGATTCTAGAGTTTATTTTAGATGAAAACACATTTACCGAATATAAAAAGGTTTTTGCTCCAAATATAATACTCGCTAGAGGAAAAATAAACAACACAAGTATTGGAATACTGGCCACAGAATCAAATAGTTCATATAATGGAAAGAAAATTACTAAAAATGTTCTATTTCCAGATTCATCAGAGAAGATAGCACAGGGAATAAGCGACTTCGAAAAAGAAGGACTCGATATTTTAATAATTGCAAATTTTAAGGGTTTTGCTGGAGGAAAGACGGAAATGGAAAATAATATTTTAAAATATGGGTCTTTGATTGTAGAAAATATAGGAAAATGTAAAACAAATATTTTAATATACATTCCACCCGGCGGTGAAGTTAGAGGTGGCTCATGGGTCGTTTTTGACAAGAGCATAAGCAAAAAAACAAGAATAATATGTCACCCAAGAAGCAGCATAGGAATAATGGAGCCCAATGCGATTGCAAATCTCAAATTTAAAGAAGAGGAAAGAAAAAAATTCATGAAAAATAACAATTTAGAGTTTACAAAAGAAACAGCGGCAGAAATGGCAGCTGAATTCTGTGCTTTGCACGATAGTCCATTCAGACTTATAAGACACAAAATAATAGATGACATTATGTTCGTAGACGAGCTCAAAACATACATCAAAGACTCTTTCTTTAGAAGTTAATAATAATGATAATAATATATAATATATTCATTAAAAACCAAATCACAAAAATTGCTGTCAAATTTATTGAATTTTTTTTATTTCAACAGAAGTTATTCTATTATATACATTAATTTTTAATGACCAAATATATGTTTATTCACCAGCATATTTGCAATAATTTGGTTGTTATATACACATTATTTTTCGTTAAAAGTGCATTGACCAATGATTGATAAATCATCTCGGTTTGGACAATAATTTTCAAATTTGCTTACATTAAATTAAAGTAATAAAGTATTTAAATATATAAGCCTGAATTAATTAGAACAACTTATATAATTTAATACTGTCTCCATCCCATATTGATACACCATTAATCCATAAAATTTGCCATATTTTTTTAACTACTATACGATTTGAAGAAAAAACGTATCTTGTAATATATAAAATCAGACCTCCGATCTTCAATATATTTCGAGCGATTAAAATTCTACATCAGAAATTTATAAAAAAAAATTGGCGGTGTTTTTTAACTACTATACAATTTGAAGAAAAAACGTATCTTGTAATATATAAAATCAGACCTCCGAGATATTTCGAGCGATTAAAATTCCTAGAACAGAAATTCATAAAAAAATTGGCTTTGTTTTTATGATATTGTATATTTATTTATAACATCCTTATTTAAAATCAATTTTTAATTTTTATATTTATTTACAATAGCACTCAACTTGATTTTTATAAATATCTATTAATCGAATTAATCATCTTTCTCTATATTTTTTAATATTAAAAAAAATAATTTTTCCATAAAATATTCTCTAAATATCTAATATAAATTAAATTATTCGTATGTTTTTCCACGTCATGCCCTAACATTATATCAAAGTAAACGACATATCATTACATGTTGTTCAATATTAGTTTTTTTTGTGGCATACAGCTTTTTTGCCTTTAAAAAAAATCAAAATGGCTTTATCTTGCAGTTACTGCATTTTTAGTGTTTTATATTAAGCATATTCGAGCAGATATTGTATTTAAATGTATAAACTTAGCATTAATGAAATTTTCAACTCTGGATTTAAAATAATAAGCTTATGTGGAATAGAAAATAAAAATATGAATGAAAATTTATGTATTGAATTCATTATGTCACATTTATTTGGTCATAATCGAATTCTTCGCCTATTTATAATTAAACAATGATTTAATATTAGAAGCCTATGCGATCAGAACATAGCTGTATTTTCTTTTCCTAATATTGTAATTATTGCTCAAATTTCAAAATTATGCAAAAAAATTTTAATAAAATATTCAGAGAACATGCATAAGTAAGTTATGAGCAATAAAGTTATCAAAAAAATATGAGAATTTAATGCCCTGCGAACCAGAATATATGCAAAGACTCTATCTATTTATTTCCTGGAATAAACCATATTTACACGTATTTGCTATTGTAGAGCTAGAATATTTAAAATTTTGTATTTTTATTTGATGATCATAAAATATTGCCTCGATTTATGCAAAAGGTGTACTAAATACATTCTTTTCTACTATAAACATTTAAATAATACTTTTTTCCCGTTGTGTGTCTATAAAAATCAAAATTTTACTAGTTTCAGCAAAAACTTGTATTTTATTCGTGTTGTGATAAAGAAGTGAAGCTATAATTATTAAACTATAGTTATACAATTAAACTTTTATTCAGAAAACCATCAAAAAAATTTTAAGGTGTTATAAATCCATGTATAAGTAGAAGCATACATGCAAGCTCTCACACTTCGCAAGACACTTGAACTCGCCTCATTTGAGAAGGGAAGAGCAGTGGACCAAGATATATCAGGGGAAGGTGTCGAAAGATGCATCAAGGAGTTGTGCAATGTTCGAAATGGGCTGGGCACGACGTAATAGATTGAATTGATAAAAATAAATTTAATACATAAATAAAAAATAAAGATCTTCAGAAAAGTTTGACGGTATAAATCAAGTCACCGCTGCGGGTAAACATCCTTATCATACCAAAGAGGCTTGGATTACTTGCACTGGAGTTCTAGAATTGAGTAAAGTCGTTTATGATTCACATCAAATGTATTTTTAATAATTAGAGCTTTCTTTTTCTGTGGGCCTGCATAAAGGTGTTTTCTTTATCCCTCTTACATCAGGCGGTATAAATTGACAATTTGGTAATTAATCAATGCTTTTGCGTGAGTGAATTCGAATCATCGATTATTTAAATGTGTAAATTAAATGTCAAATATTAAAATCATAAAACCACGCAAATTATTTGACCTTTTCAAATTTAAATATGAAAATAATTACTATATTAAAAAAAGAGATAAAACTCTGAATGAAATCAAACCTTCTTATAAGAATATTTATCAGCAGATCACAAGGGAATAGATTATAACGCAAAAAATATTGAAATTCGAAAAAAAAGATACCTGAGCCCCCATTTATATACCAAATCAGTGCACGCAAAAATTTTCTTATGAAAAAGAAATAAGATGTTAAATTTTGATCAACATATCCATTTTCCCTTTAAACTCATATAAAAATAAATATAAAGACATTTGGGGATTTTCATATAAATGGTAAAGCTCAAAAAGATATTTAATATTGGTTTTTGACCATATAATTTATGGTGTAAAAGCAATGTTGTCTGAACCCAATGAATGTGTTCTATAAAATCAAAAAAGATAAAAAGCATTATAAAAATATTATATACTTCCGGTGGTTTTACTTACATACAAGCCTTCATAAATAAACAAAGGGTTGAAGGCATATTTTTCAAATTTCAAAGTCTGGTAAAGATTCAATGCATTGAAAATGTAATTTTGTCGTTAGTGAATAAGCAAATATTGTGTGTATTTGTGCTAGATAGTTTCCTCGACCTTTATTCCTATATATCTAAACTTTTTTTTCAATTTTTAGATTTTTGGATCTTTTTTAAGTGTATTGGATAAATTTATGTTATTTGAAGCCGTTTTTCACTTGAAATTTGTCTTTGAAACTTTAATTTCTCCTTTTGATATAATTGACCCCTGTTTATATATATTAACGCAGCGATTTTCCTTTTCTTAATATTACTTACAAGGTTTTTTTAATAGATCTAAACAATAAAAATTTTATTAAAAGCTAGAATATATTAATATGGTGGATTGAATCAAATCAAGAGCGATCAAAAGAAGCCAGTTTAAAATCAAAAACGAAAAATGAATTTGAGGGGCCTTGAATCATATTTTAAATATTGTACATAAACCTATATCTTAAGTAAAAATATAATTTATTTACATGAATTAAAAGAAAAATATTGATGTAATATGGGTAAAAAGTAAATTTATCCAAAAAAATATATTTAGTCGAAGTTAGAAATTAATTTAAGAAAAGCTTACAATTAGATCATTCAATATTTAAGTTTATTAAAATGTGCTTTAAAACAAAATAATTGCTGTTTAAGATAAATATAAAAATAACAGATAACATGGAGGTTAAATTATGTAAAATAAAACAAAAACGAAAAATGAAGTAAAATGTATATGGTGTGATTGCTCTTTTTTACAGAGATATCATCAGTAAAAATCAACAAAGAAAATGTGTAAATAATTATGAATAGTGCATAAGAGATATTGTTAAACATTAGATACGCCAAATACAATATAATAAATAACATGCCATTTAATAAAAATACCTTTATTGATTTTTTTTTTAATAATATGCCAAACTTTATTAATATATAAAGCCACCATTAATAATGATTGAAAGTATTTACAATAATATTCAAATAATTTAAATAAAATGATTTTTTTTCTGTTTTATTCATAAAATTAGATTATGGTTTGATTGATGTATGCAAATGGAATTGTATGTTTATTTTCGAGTTTTTTACATTAAATATATGCGAAAATCACTTAATTTTTTTTTATTAAATAAGAATAAATGTGAAATTTGTTTTTTTAGACACATTGCAATAGGTCGATTATATACTTCTATCCAACACAATTCTTGATTTTTTTAAATAATATTCTAGCATAAATAATATTTATTTACATGTTTTTTTTCATTTATTCTTCTAAATTGAATTGTAATTTATATATAAAATTATTTATTTATCATTAAATATAAGTGATTTCCTTAAATATAAATTTTTTTAACGATCTAAACAGTAAAAATATGTTTTATTTCTGTTTAAATTCCACACCCTTATTTTTTTTTGTTTTAATACGCATTTGAACCATACTATACATTTTATTTAGTAATAATCTTTTTTTATTTCTTGCTTATTTTCAATAATATAGTGTTTATACAAGTTAATTTACAATTTATTCGTCTCCTTTACACTTTAACATCTTTTTTTGTTAAAAATATGGGTTTTCCTGGATTTTTTAATTTTAAAACACATAAATCTGAAATAGGATAGGGTTGTTTTTTTTCAAATGGCAAGTAATGCAGATATAAATTATTGTGGTTTTTTTCGTATAATTTAAAAACTAAACATATTGAATACTTTCATACATTTTAAATTTTTATTTGATCAAATCGAAATGAATAATGATGAAATTTTCCGGGAAATAGAAACAAAATTGATTGCAGAGAAAATGAAAAATATCTATGCAAATAAATTTTAAAGTGACAATAAACAGAATTCATATTAAAAAATTTTGATATCAGATCTGTGAGGTTATATTTTCGGAATAAAGACGCGATATTTTTCTAAATATATGACAGATTTATGAGTTTCGAACGGCCCCATAAAAAAAATAAACATGTTGAAAACAAGAAATAAATTAGTGAAGCTCAATTGGAGTCCTATCTATATAATTAAAAAAAATCCACAACCCTCTAATTCTATAATTTAAGAGATTCATCTTCTTTAATCATAAAACAAAAAATTAGGCATAACATACTATAAAGATCGTTTCAATAGACTCCATTGTGGTGGGGTAGTTTAGTTATAGGGATTATGCGCTGCATATAGCGAATAATCTAGAATTTACGCGGTAAAACCAATATATCTCGATGAATCGTATTAATTGATAAATATTATGAACCGCAAGCATTTACCTACGAACAGAAGGTGCTCTATAAATGAGATAAACAGTTAAAAATTTAAAATTTTTATAAAAGAGATATAGCTAATATTGGTGTTATTTCCGGAAAGGTTTTGTTTAATAAGTGATACAAAAAATTTAAAATTGAGCATTTTATTACCAAAACAAATCATTCTTAATCAGAAAACCATGTCACGGGATTTTTTTGCAGTAATAACTCTTAATACCTCACAATGAAATTCCAATAAAAATTGTTTTTTTACTTAAAGCATATCTTATGAAACTCGCGCAATAAGAAACTTTCTCTAACGAATAAATATTAAAATACTTTTGATCAAATTCCCGCTTCAACATTTTTAAATAATAATATAGGATTGCACATTCTGCGTTACCTAGGCAATATAATATCGTTAAATTCAAATGGATTCTGCACTTTATTATATTTTGGCATTTTTGCTAACTTAGAATATAATCGTGCATTACTTTTAAATTTTAATATTTTGTATGCCGAATAAAAAATCATTGAACTATTTTTTGTGTGTAAAAAATACAATTGAGTATGTAGTATTTTTATATGGTTCACAATTCAAACAAAGAAGTTTTTCACATGTTGGAAAATTATTATCAATAAAATGTAGACATTTATGTAAATTTATAGCCAAATGATTTGATTATATCCAAACAATAGCATATGATTTCAATTATTGTTTTTTTCTTTATTTTTATATTGTATAATATGAGTATTTACTTTTATATGTATTTTTGATCAAATTTAATTATTCATAACACAAATTAAATTTCTAGTATTCAAATTCGGTTGTTAAACTTATGAATAATGTTTAAAAAAAAGTCGAAAATAAAGTGGCAATAAATATAAATTCGTTTTCCAGAAAAAAAGAATGATATTGAAGTGATTAAAGAACAAAAACATAGTTGACCGAAAACATCTCTATGAAAAATCCTTTTTGGTGAGGTATTTTTCTTCATTCTAAAGCCACCAATATTAATAGTGTTGTAAATATTTAAATATGGTTCTTACCCATTAAATTTTTAAAACCCCACATAAATCTTAACTTATCGATAAAATTATCTTTTTAATTATTTATTTTGATGGTTGGATTTTCAGAATTTATAGCAGCATAAAAGTAAAAGACATAGAAATTATGACCCTATTATGCTATATAAGGTACATACATTTAATATAAATTATAAACTTTAAGCCACCGAAGTGTGCATTAAGTTGTTAAATGATTTCTATTTTTTCTTTTACAAATTATATTTTTTATTCAGTGCCATTTTGATCATAAATATACACCGCAACATATAATAACTTATTTGTTGAATTGAAGAAGGTAATTTATTTTATATTAATGATATCGGGTTTTGATTTGACATTCCCAGAAAGACTTATTTATATATTGCAGACAAAGTGAAATCAAAATGATAATTTTATTCTGCTTATAAATACGCGCAATAATATTTTAAATCCTATAAATTTATGTTTATTTATTAGCGAAGGCAAAAAGATGGATAAAACAGTCTATATTTTAGAAATTTGGATTCTTTAAATGTTTATTTAAAAAGAATCAAAAAAATATATTTAATCACCATTAAAACTTATTTATATTTTGTGCATAATTAGTAAACTATTTAAAGTAAACTAAACAGTTCATGAATTTCGAATCGCTATTGATAATTTAAATATATATTTCAAAAAAATATTCATGCTATGCCTTTGAATAATATAAATGATTCTTATAGAACAAATATTATTTACTCTATAGATATTCCGATAATTTTGTATTATTAGTTATCGATTTTTTCAATCCATCTAAATGAAACGCAGATCTTCGATGTGGATCCGTAGTTTTGTTCAAAAAATAACGCACGATTTTCTTATAGAAATCCCCAGTGATTTTCTAGAAGATTCCATGTCTTTTATTGGATTTGAAAATAAATTCAGTGATGTTGATTCTCTCAAGGCAATATTAAAATCCGACTCTACGTTTAGATCCACCAGTATCAATACTAAGAGCTGCTAATATGTATATGTTTCTCCATCAAAGATATTTATTGTCGTTGAACGGGCTCAGCGACATGAACAAGAAAATAAAGACGGGATTTTATGGTAAATGCGAAGGCCTGTTTTGTAAAAAAGCTAATTTGATTCCGATCGGATTTTCTGATGAACCAAAGCATTCATACACGCAAGTTTTTTGCTATAAATGCGGAAATGTGAAAGGAATGGATATGAAAATAGATGGCGCGGCCTTTGGTTCAAATTTCAGTGAATTCTTGAGAGTTGTCTATAATTTGCGCTCAAAACACTCGAAAAATACACATAATTTCAAGTTATTTGGGTTTAAAGTTTCAGATTAAAATTAATTAAATTGATTTGAAATAATATGGCTTTTAATTGAGTTTTAAAAAAAAAAGTAAGCATCGAAAATTTGTCTGGAAAATTTTAAACAATATATAAGAATAGATGCGCTAATTTGCTCAAAAATATAATGCAAATGTATCGGTTCCAAAATACAATTTATAATATATTAGCAATGTGTGCATACCTAATTTAATATACTTATTTATACAACACTGAAAATAACCCAATACATTAGAACATTGATTATTTGTATTATTTTTTAGACCTAAATTTTTTGTTTAAATTTTTATTTGTGTTCAGCAAAAAAATCCATCTTACAACAGTCAAAAAATCGTTCTTTCTTCTATTAAAAAAACATTCCGGGTCGCATCCATCATATGTTATGCGCTTTGATAGATTTAACAATAGAAGACAACATTTTCTAACTTTGCAGCAGTAAAAGTCGTTCAATTTTATTAAATCAACAACTTTTGCACTTATCATAAGCAAACGCTTTGATAAATTTAACAGTAAAAGACAATATTTCTAGTATAAATTTATGAAATAAAAACTCTGTGTACTCCAGAAAATTATAATATACAGGTTTTATTATATTTTTTTTTATAACTATGGTATTTAAAATTCCAATTTAAACATAAAAATTAGATATTTGATTATATGCAAAGCAATTTTTATGCCCCAAATTTTATAATAATATGTTTGCAATTTAAGATGAATGTATGATCTCTATAGATGATATTTTATGTAATTCGATTTTTTAATCTTATCTATTAAAGTTCCTTATTTTAATATTTACATCATGTAATAAATATATTGATTTTATTTAAATATCCACGCCGTTTGTATTAAATCTTATATTTAATCGTGCCCCAAAAAATAAAAAACTCTTTTTAATACACAAAAAATTTAGTATCTTGTTGATTGGATTCCCCCCCCCCCAAATCTTATTTGTCTAATGGTATAATATGACATAAATATGTATTGTTTATATATAGAATACAGCAAACACAAATAACATATAGATGGACTAATAAATACATAGGCGTATTAAAAAATTCAAAGAATTAAAATTTAATTTTAAAGGATTTTATTATATAAAAAATACTATATTTGAAGTTTAGTTTATAAAATAGACCTAGTAAAAGGCGGAAAATTAACAGGAACACCCTATTATATAAATATCTTTTCATAAACAATCAAAAATTTTGTTTACTAAGCTATAAGAGAACACTGAATAACCGTATACGCAATTATTTATTTTATTTATGCATTATTGTTTTTTTATCACCTTTATGTTTGTTGAAGTAAAACTTCTATTCTTATATTTACCGGATTTCTCAAATTATTCTATCGGTCAAATCTTCTTTTAGAACCTCTCTTATGTATCTTTTCTTTCATAAAAACCATTAATTCATCCTTTTTTCTCAATCCCACTATATTTGCATATACCTCTGCTCTAGTGATATCTTTAAAAACTTTTTAATCGACTCATGGATCATAAATTTTCTATTTTTATTGTAACAATAAAAACAATATATGATGAGTATAAAGCACACGCATGCAATAAAGTGATAATTTTAAATGAAAAAAATTTGGGTAAAGCAGATTAAAAAAAAAGAATAAATTTTATTTAAATCTTTTGCAGTGTTTTTGGTATTTTTTAGAACCATATATGAGATTGACGTCATTTTAAAATCAATTTTTTATATTTTTACTTGTTATAGATCTAGTAATGGTAATTTTAAACTTTAGGATTATATATTCATATATCAGCACATCAGATATCATGTTTTTACTAATAATGATTTTAATGCCGATGGGATTCAGGCATTTATTATAGACACGAATTCAATTTTCGTAGAATTATCACATATTATATCATATCGATACTTCATGGGATATTTTGGGGATATATATTGAATTTTTTAATAAATATAAAACAATTTTGTTTAGACTAGGTAGTAAGGCTTGAATATATGTGATCTAATCAATGTGTGTTTTGTTCGGATAGATAAATAAAGATGAACAACGAAAAAAACTGCAATTTCAACTAAATTTACATTCCTTTGATCTTTTATTTTAAAACATATTTATTTTTTTAATAAATATATTGGGCGATTCTTAACTATATCGAAGTTAATCTAAAAAAATACATTTGAAAGAATGAGTTCTGTTATAAAAATTACACGTTTAATAATTACCACGGAAAATCTTTCCCATGATAGAACATCACACCATTTTTCTATCTATATATTAAAAGGTTATATTTATCTTTTTTTCTCGTATATAATATAACTATAATCCAATGAATAATTGTGAAAATAGAAATATATATTTCGATTGAAAATTAAAGCTGATTGAACTTTTATAAATTAATATTCTTACAAAAAATTAGTTTAAGAAACTCAATATAAAAGCTGTACATAAACCAAAATGCCTTAAAATACAAAAATACCTACAAATATTATTTTAAATAAAAATTAACATGCATTAAATAAACCATAACAAGATTTTCAAGATATATTTTAAGTTCTATGGTTTTTCTTCTATGAAAAATAAGCAATGTAGATGGTGAAATCTATAATAAAAATGTTTTTTTTATAGAATTAAATATTTTTTTTAAAGTCTTGGATGCGTTTTTTCGACGCTTTAAATTCATGTGATCTGAAAAAAGAGCATCTTAATGATTTTTAAGAATAACAGAATCAGAACCTGCAATTTACACCTAAAATCTTGCATTTTAACTCATATATAATATTTAAAAAAATACATATAAAACCTATAGATAATAATTACATTTTAGGCGAATAAAAATTCGCCTTGATTATGCTTTAAATTAACTCAAAAAATCTGGCTATAAAAAGCCGTAATATACGTAAATATATTGATTTAGAGTCCCAGAATCGGTTATAATGTAAAAAGAATACGGTATGCTTGATTATTAACATTGACAATAAGCGTAAAAAAGCGAAAAACCGCAATAAATTTCAAAGATTCACAATAAAATAGACTAAGAAATGTGTATTTATTCCATTTAAATTAAATATACTAAGAAATGTATATTTATTCCATTTAAAATAAAATATGCAGATATCCTAAAAAACCACATATTTTTTTTGTAATAAATTTTAGAAAGATAGCGTTTTAATATGCAACAATATTTAATTGTGAAAATAGCGGTAAATTTGGTTGAATAAACCTATTTCAATGAGAAAAATTACATTTTCGAAAAAAAGATTATGGTTCATAAAAATACATATCACGTAATTATTTTTAAAATTTATGCGATAAAACGATAAAAATCATGTTTTTAAATGTATTATAGCGAATTTATATTTTTATATTTTTATCATTATTATAAATAATTTTGCATAAATTAGTCATAAGCTAATGTCTAATCACAATTTAATATCTCACATATATAACGACAATATAAGGAGTAATAAATTGCTATTTGATCTTTTCATCATTTTGTAGTGTAAATCAGATTAAACATTTAAAAATAAAAAAGGCTTCCTTATTATAAATCATCATATTAAATATAAAAACAATGTGAATATCAGTTTTCAATTCTATTATGTGTTCAATAAAAACAAAATTAAAAAAAGGATTTAGGAAGCCTACAAATACAGCTTTACTTTATTAAAACAATTAAAATGACCATCGGGCACAATAAAATAATTATAATATTAGGTTTGTACGAATTTAATAATCATCATATTATAAAATGCTCATTAGTAAAAAAATTAACTTATTCAAGAACAGAAAAATGTTTTTTTCAATCGATTTAAACACAACATATTAAATTTTGCAACATAATAATCTTCCTTTTATGTATTTCGCTTAAAAAGCACAACTTTTTTTTATTTTTCTAGCAATACAAGAACGCCAATTTGGTTATATCAATTAAATATTGTTATTAATATACGAAAACAATTTGATCAAAATTAATAAATTTTAAACATAATACATCCTATAATTGTCGCCAATGTATAATGTATTCCACATAGTGTTTAGAATGTAAATATTTTAGACGAAGTTAATGAAAAGACTTTTAATCGTATTATTGTTATCTTTCTGATTTGAAATCAAATTAAGCTCAAAGAATTGAAATTTATTTTGTTTGGATAGAAAAAATTATAAAAAAAATATGCCTTGTTATTCAAATATTAAAATTTATTAAACTAGGATCAGATTAACCTTGAATTTTAATGCTACAGAACTTTTCTTTACATTTATATTACAAACCTAGAAGGTAGTAAAAGGGAAAGTGGCATGTGTGACTTATATACACAGTTTTCCCAAAAAAATGTTAAGAAGACAGAAAAAGTTATGTCTAATGTATTTCAATTTAAATAAAACGTAATTTGCATTCCAAAATGCAACGTCTTTGGCTTTTATAAATAATATATTGTTTTACTATTTAGTAATACCTATATTAAGAAGACCTTAAAATATCAAATTAATTTTTTTAAAAAAAATACATATAAAATACATTTGTTTTACTTTTAGTAATATCCAAATTACAAGAATTAGACATATAAAATAAATTTTTTTCTAAAAAAAACACATATAAAATAAATGTTGATTAACACCTAATTGCCTTCTTTTTAGGAAATATTTCATCCACGCAAAATTAACTCTTAAATTTATTGAGTGTTGAAAAAAAAATTTGAAAAATTTGTGTAATCATGTAAATTGAGAACATAGTGAATATTAAGTTTTTAAATATCTTTAAAGTGCGTAATAACTATGTTGAAGCATTTTTTATTTTAAACTACATTAAAAACCTTATAGAAATGATATATATTTTGCTGGTAAAACAAAACCTTCTCTTATCCGAGTAATATTTTAATATAAGACAATAATACAAGAAGATCGATGCTATTGCAAAAAAATGTATAAAAACGAGGCAGTATTATACATCATATTATAATAATATTATGAAAGTTTTTAGAAAAAAATTAGTGAAATTTAATTTGTACAAAAATGTCTAATTAACGTATTTTATGTGTTATTAAAATTAAATTTTCATTTGTATTTATTGCGGCCTATAAAAGGAATATTTACGGGTGATATGATATATATATGGCTCAAATTCTGCGTAGAATAAACGATGTTTCTATTTCTAATATTATACATTGTCAAAAACGTTTATTGTGCAGGAATAGATGCTATGGAAAACCCGAAAAGCGACATTGCAGCTGTCGCAAATCAAGATCCATATAGTCAAATTTCTGCCAAGGATCCTATGGTACTAATTGAAGAGTTTATAGCTGAATGCGTGATCTCAGAATCAATAGAAAATCTATACGAAAAAATATTTAATATTACCCCCGAAGAAAACAAGGAATCCCCTTCGACGAAATTAGAATCAGATAAAGATATAGAAAACTATCTTTTAGAAGGCGATGATGATAGCACAGAAAAGAAGAATATTAGTGAGGATGGGAGTGAACAAAATTTATATGACTTCTATACAGATAATTGCCAGAAATGCATTGAAATTTATTTATCTAGTTCGAAAAAAATTTTCAGAAGGGTAAACACCCTAAATCGGGATATCGAAGTAATACTACAGAAATGTAAAGAAATCGAAGCGGATGATTTGGACATCGAACTGAACATTTTAAAGTTTTTAGAATTAAAATATGCTACTCTAGTATTTATTGATAATTTAAAGATTAGACTTTATGAAGCTACTTCTACATTAAACCTGAGATCTAGAATTAGACACGATGTAGACCAAAGAATTCAGAAAATAAGTTCTGAGGATGAAAAATTTATGTATATTGAGCTTATTACTATTTCAATGAAGGAAGAAATAGAAGAAGTGAGGGATAGAATTCAAGATCAAGTTGAAAAATATATTGAATTTAAGGAAAACACCATTTGTGAATTGAATGATCTATACAAATACTCCAAAAACATTTTTAATCAATAAAAATTAACGATTAAATGATTAAATAAACATTTAAATACATTAACATACCAAAGAAAATAATACATTAAGGTCTTTATAAAATTTGCAATCTTTTTATTTTTATTTTTATACAATCATAAAAATTAAAAAAAAATTTAACTTTTGTTTTTCCATCTATATGGATTCCTTTAGCCAATTAACATTAGTGTGGATTATAAATACATAAAATTTATTAAAAAAATTAGATGTGAAAAAAATATGTTTTATTTGAACTCAACATATTTCATTGACACATATAAAAAATTTATTGTCGGATACACTTTTTGGATCACATTTAAATGCAACTTCCTTTCCGCTTTAAGATATATTATTAGAGCCAATATATATTGTAAGACCTTGTAAAAATTTTGGATCCCTATATTTCATCAATATGAAAAAACTGCAATCAGTGTCTTCTAGCCCCATCTGGTGTGTTAGAGGATTAAAATGTCAATTAAACTGCCATTAAATCAATATGAAAATTTAAATAAAATAAATGGTTTTTTATGGCAATTTTTCTGGCTTTAAAGCCAAATAATCATTATCAATGTCTATATAAAGTTGAGATATACATGCACAAGGGTAAAGGGGCCCGATAAAACAGATAAATTTTTTTTTGCAAATTCCCTAATTCGTATATATATTAGAAGATCATAGGTATTTCACTTCAAAATTTTTACTTAAATACCTTTGAATTCTTACTGGTCATCGAATAAATTATTAATAGAACAGAATCGATTATATTTTTAGTCGCTATATTTCGATTTCTTTATTCAAAAATACCTGTTATCCTTCTTCTTAAATTACCTTCCTGGCGTTATCATATTTAACACTAATTTACAGGGGGGGTTCTGAAACATCTTCTATGACTATATTTAGCCAGGTTTTTATGATTTCTATTTACATTAAAATATTCAGGGGTGTTTATCTATATTTGATTTGATTTGATTAGGAGATATTTTTATAGCTTAAAATTAATTTTTTTTTCGATCATAAAATAAATTATCCAAATATATTTCTCAATTAAATAACTATTTTTCGATAAAAGTGAAGTCCAAGAGAAAGTAAATATATATTTAAGAAATCGAATTATGATACAAATTGTTATTTTTGATGATTCTGCCTATAATATATCCGTTCATTGCCCCACTTTCGTTCTTATTTTGTTTGGATATAAATAAAAGCACAAGTTTATTCTATATGCGGTTTGAAACTTCAGAAATTTTGAATATCAGGTCATGTATTTCACCTAAAAAACACAAAAGAAACATTTGATCATTGCAATAATAAAAATCACAGTAAAATTGCATTCGAAATATATTTATAGTCAAATTTAGTTCATAAAAATATTGGAAAAAGCAATTTAACCATGCCAAAAAATAAATATCCATAAACGAAACAAATGAACAAAAAAGTGATTAAAAACTTTGAATAAATATATTAATGTCAACAAGAATCTCTAAAAGAAGTTTACCACACAAAATTTTATTTCATAATTATAATTTTACAACCTAGCAGAAAAAAATCAATATTTACATATAATATACAAGTTAGCTATCAATATCTGGATTTTTTAAATATGTAAAAAGAAACATATCTAATGAAATAGTATTCTAAGTCAAAGGAATCTAAGGTAAAAAATATATCATTTGGTATTAGGTTTAATTTACCCATTGAAAAGCTTTGAAATCATTGATGGCCTTACTTTGATTACACATGTAATCGAAGATTTGCATGAATTACACTAAGCGATCAAATTATATTAAATATCAAGCTTAAGTTTGAAGCGTGTTTTCCTATATATATGAGATGAATTTATACCTTGGAAACTATTAATTCTCTCTATTTATGATAAAATAGCGGAATAAATTCCCATGCGTGTACTTTATTCTTTTTTTTAGGTAGCTTTTTGACCATACATGCTATCAACTTATTCACATGGGTGCAATATACACACTAAGGTATTTTAGAGTGAATATATATTTTTCTTCCAAACTATTGATTTACATCATTTATTTGCACAGCAGAATTTCAATTTGACGTATCACAAAATTTAAATATAAACGCACAAAAAAAGAAAATAAAGACATTCATTCTATGAATTGCATGGTTTTTAAAATAAAAGGTTTAAGATCGGAAATAGTTCTGTAGGTGTATTCTATTTTTCCACACCTGTGTGGTCGAAATAAAAAAATGCATATGAAAACCATATTTTGCGTAAATTTTGATTATTCTTACCAAATTTGGTATTCAAAAGGTTTTTTTTATATTTAAATAATATAATATGTGGGTCGGATAGCTTTGAACTTCTGAACTGAGGCAATCTTTTTTTAATCAGTTAATGCCTCTTAGGAATTTTAAGAGACCAAAATAGCTTTTAAAATGCTTATAGCTGTAAAAAATTATAATGAAAACGTATAGTGCCAGATTTACAAATTATTATAATTAAAAAACTTTCTGAAAACAAAAAGCACAGTAAAAATTTATTTTTTAGATTTATTGAATATATTACTGATATGCTAATCATAAAGCCTATATAAGTTTGTAAAAACAGACACCTGATTGTAGTTAAAAAAAACCATAAGGAATATAATAAAAAATTATTAAAAGAAAAAGGCAATTATATATCCTATAAAATTATATGATAATATATGAGAATTTTAAATAACTGGTTGATAGAACCTCTATTTCAGAAGTTATATTTATGTCTAATCTATTAAACAGTGATATTAACGTATATTGCATAATAAATTACACAAAGCATTTTGTAAACTAAAGCTTAGCATTTCTATAGCTTTAAAATAATTATCGACTAACATGCTTGATTTTTAATTTGTAAAACGAGGTCTAAAATAGCTTTGAAGATTGAATAAATTGATTCAATATTTTTTTAAGTCTTTGAGATATCTTAAAATCAAAATAATAATTTTGAATTATGCAGCTGCTTAATAAATAAAATTTTATATAATAATATATGACCATAGAATGCAAAAAAAAAGAATATATAAGCATAAAATGCTAATGCAGACGATGGATATGAATCTAGTGGGCCTTTAGCTTTTTAAAAATGGTCAGGTTTAAAAATAGCATTCAGACATAAATCATATTCAATAATATAGTTGTAGATAACTAAAACGTATAATTTTTTTTTTCTTTTAGAGCATTTTTGTTTTCTTTATTGTAGAGAATGTAAAAAATACAGAATTACCTATGTGTATTTTAAGGAGTCTATAAATTTTGGGGCTAATTCAATATCGAACTTTTACTTAAAAAAAACTACATTTGGGCAAAAGACGAGACTCATGGTATACTAGTATTTATTATTTTATTTATTAATCTAAACTCTTATTTTTTCTTGGAGATGATCTGATTTACTATAATTAAATATAGTATGTGCACTTTTGATCATTTATATTATGGTTATAATAAAAAAAAATTGTTTTCTAGTCATGTAATATATTTTAGCTTTGTTTTCTAGTCATGTAATATATTTTTTGGGGGGGGGGGCTTGTATGCTGATTTCCGGATAGCATTGAAATTTGGACACCATCAAAATTTAATACTGTTTCATGTAAAAAAAATAAAATATATATAATTTTATGTGAAGTTAAGAAAATAAGAATATAAATGCAAGTAAAAATTATAATTCTTATTTATTTAGGAGTTGAAAATCACAGCAAAGTAGGGAGCAGGCATGAAAATGGAAGCTCTTAAACATCGAAAAACATTTATACTTTTTTTTAATTAAAAGAAAGACGGTTGTTGATAAGAATAGACTAGAGGAAGATTTCAAGTGATGAATAAGGAGCATTGCGATATTCATGGTTGTAAAACTGCTATATCCAAAGGAAGCAGATGAACCGACAAAGCCTAACCTGTCAAATAAATATATAATTGCATTTTTTTCTATAAAAAAGATAAAATTTAGTTATTTTTAATCAAAAAAACATAATTGTTATAGATTTAGAATTTTATTGAAGAAATCTATTGGCATTATTAGCAAATTTGGAAAACGATGATCCAGACTTTGGAGTAGGGGTTCCTGGATCCGTACCATTATTTTTAGATTGATCATTATTAATATTACGAAACTGTGGTGCGGTGTTATTCATAGATAAATTTTGCTGCGTATTATTTTGATTCAAATTTTTTATATTTGGAAATGCCCCGAATCCACTAGCAAAGATATTTGATTGATTAGTAATAGGATATTCATTATTTGATTTAGTACCTGAAAATATGTTGGCGAAATCATTTTTGTTTTGATTGATATTTGTGTTTGTTTGTGGGGTAAAATTGTTGTTAAATGTATTAAAAAACCCTGTTGCGTTTGTTGCTTGCTGGTTTACTAAAAATGGGTTTCCTGTTTCTTGTCTTAAATTTTTTTGTAGAGGAGGTGTGGTCGATTGCTCTTTAACTTCTGGAATTGTAACTTGTCCTTTGTCTTGTATTGATTCATTTTTAAGTGTGAAATTCGAAATTTGACTTTGAATTTTTGGGAAGTCGTTTTTTAAATTAGTTTTTTGTACATTTTCTTGTGATGTGGTATTTTGTTTATTTATAAGAGAAGAAAGTGGTCGTATTTCTGATTTAAGTGATTTTTCCATAACATCGTATCCTATTTTATAGTTATTTGAATTGTGATTGACCACGCTCGTATTTAAATCATATTCTTCAGACCTTTTTTTCTGATCTAACCTTAACTTTTCTTCAAAATCCATTACAAGTTTAGAAATGTACTTTTCTTTCTTTGGGTGAATATCGATTTTGTCAATACCTTCATCAAGGCTTCGATAAAATTTAAAAGGAACAGCAAATGTACGATTTTTGTTGTTTCTAATAAAATGATCAATATAGTTAATATTTTCTGAATAATCTTTTTTGCCTGTGTTTTCAAGGTATCGTTCCAGCAAACTAAGTTTATACTCGATTTGATATTCTATATCGTCATTTTTTATGTCCAAAAAGTTTTTATAAGTTTCATTTAGTATGTTGATAAGGGGTTGGGTACTTTCTAAATACATACTATTCAAAGAATCTATCTTTCTTGTGTCAGCGACATTTAGTGATAAGAAGTCGTGACATATTTGGTCTGTTTCAGATTCGATTTCTTTTTTAAGATCGAAAAATTCTTTTTCATATTTGTTATTAGACACTTTATTTTCAGTTAATTGTATTTTATCAGCCATCGGTTTTGCTTTGGGAATCGCGTTGTGTTTATTTGGATGTTTTGTTATCGATGAAAATAAATTTTGAGGCAAAACTACGGAATCTGTCGATTGAAATACGGATGCTGTAGTTTTAAATTCTGTATTACTCGAAAGAGGGTCCTTAATGTTGCCCCCAAAGATATTTTTGAGATGATTTTTTTCGTTTTCGATGTTTATTTTATCGATGTTTTTTGTGGGGGTGATTATATTACTATTTATGGATATATTTTTTTTGTCCTTTACGTTTTTACAAGGAAGTTCGATTTCATCCTGAAGTTCTTTCAAACTTAAATATTTGTCATCGCTGGTCTTAAAACTATCTTCTGCCTTAAAATAATTTATATCATTATTATTTTCTTTTAAACTTTTAAAAACATCTTCATCTGATTTTTCAAGTTTTTCTTTAGTATTTAAATCATTTTGCAAATTCTCTTTGGGTTTTAAAATTTTGGAAAAGTCCTCTTCGTCTTTTTCCTTAGATTTTTTCGCTTGAGAAACGTTAATTTTATTTTTAAAATCATCTAAATTTTTATGATTAATGTTTTTTTCCGCGATAAACTTTACATTTGAATTATTTTTTGGGTCTACACCATTTTTTTGTTGGGGCGTTCTTATAGTTTGATCTTCATTCTTTGAATATAAACCATCTTCAATATCATGATTAGCTTCATTATGCGTATCATTAGAAACTATGGAGCATAGTTCTTCCAGAATAGGTGATTTGTAACCGTATTCTTCATCCGATGAACCTACTTCAGATATGTTATTTTTACTTTTGATTTCAACATCTTCACAAAAGCTATCTGTTATTGCTAAATCTTCGTAACAAGATGAATCATCTGTGCTTCCTTTTGAACTTTTTATGCTTATATTATCAAGATCAGCATCAGAAATAAAAGATATGCTTTCCCGGGATTCGACTTCTAATAAACTGTAACCCAAATCATCATCATTTTGCAATAAGGGGTTAGAAAATTTATTCATATTGCCGCTTTCTTTATTTGCCACGTTAAAATTGTCATCTTCTTTAGATTCCATTCTAATATTTTTTAAGTTAAATTTACCCTCTTCTTTATTTTCAGCGTTAAAATTGTTAGTTTCTTTAGCTTCCGTATTAATATTTTTATTTTCACTATTTATTAGGCTAAATTCACTTGCTTCTTTATTTTCTAGTTTAAAATTGTTAGTTTCTTTGCGTTTTATATTAATATTATCAGCTTCCTTATTTACTACGTTGAATTTACTCGCTTCTTTATTTGCTACGTTAAGGTTATCAGTTTCTTCATTTTCTATGTCAAAATCGCCTGTTATTTTATTTTCTGCTTCGATATGGTCGGTTTCTTTATTTTTTATGAAATGAGACAAAGAATCAACTTTCAAAACATTTATTTTATCTATTTTTTCGATAATTTCTTCATGATTATTTAGAAAAATAGTTAAATAACCGTGATCGTATAAATAAACACAATTTCCACATCTAGACATACCTTTAAGTAAAATAGGATCAAATGTTATTGGATCAATTCTAAGTTTAAGAGCAAGGCTTTCATCCTCAAATTCTAATATAGAATTCTCTCTAGTGTTAATATAAATAATATCCAACGACTTATCGTTTGTAATTATACAAAAATCATTAATTTTTATCTTATAATAGATTGCATTTTCTTCATGGATGGTATTTTCTGTTTCCCAAATTTGAATTTCGAAATCATGAATATAAATTTTAGTTTCTCCAATCACTAAAATTTTATTATTACCTAAAATAAAAACATCGTGGCAAAAATCTACAATTTCTATCTTTTTTAAATTTTCAATTTCTATACATTTTTCTGATTCATCAAAAGAATAAAGGAAATTCCCTTTTTTTAGGATCATGCCTGAGTATCCATCACTAGCCACATAAAATGTATCAATATCTTTAAAAACCTTGTCTAAACAAAATAAATTGCCATTCTCCAATAATGTAATCAAGCAATCCTTATATATAGCAGCTTTTTTACATATAATATCACTGTCCTCTATATTAAAATACTTTCCTTCTTCAAATAAATATCTATACGTCTTTTCATATATTCTAATATTATTTCCTATTATTTTAAACATCGTCATTTTTGATTTCTCGACAATCATAATATAAGATTCTTGGAAGAATACTTTCGAGTTTTTTGAAAAAATATACACACTGAGTGTATCACCGTCCTTATTTTTTATTCTCAGATTGTACTCATCATCAAATTCAAAGAAATATGGATGAATGGCGATAAATAAGTTCGCATCGCAAATAATCTCCTTTTTTATACAGAATTTAAGATTGTTCATGTTTTCGTTTGATGGGCTGTGAAAAATAATATTCTTTGGTGCTGATAAATTTAAACTTAAATTCAATGCTCATTGTGTGGATAAATATTAAAATCATAATATTTTTCATGCAACGTAATTTAAAAAATAATTTGTGTACTAAATCACAAAAATAATATATTCAGAATATTTTTATTGGAAAGTTTGAGCATGAATTCAAATTTTTAAAATATTTATGTATGATTAATGAATAAATCGTATTAAAATATATTTTGATATCCTAAAGTTCCAATAAAATATGATCTTATCTAAGATTTATTTAAAAGATTAAGAAACAAAATTATTATTAAAAATTATTGCGTAATTTTGAAAAAGCATATATTTCACTAAAAATCCAAAACTGAACGTACATCTTCATAAATTTATTTAATTTAAAAATGGTATCTTTTTATTACACAGAATTGTATATTCCCAAGATATTATCTAAATTGAATCTAAATTTCGATAGGCCATAAATTAGATCTTTTTAGAGTTTTTAGACTTAAAAATCTGCTTTATTTTAGAATCGTTTATTTTATTTAGAATAACTAATTTCAATAAAATTACGCACAAAATTCAGGATCTGATGTGTTTATACACAATAAACTTCTTTACTATGTGATTAATTAAATCCTTTTATAACATAAGATTGATTTAAATGCAAAACATCTTCTTTTCTTGCATGATATATTAAATATTTATTAATATAATATTGATATATACAAAAAAAATATGACATTTTATTTTTGCTGTGCGATTATTACATATCTATGATCAGTTATATCAATTAAGAATCGATCCATTAAGCACTTTATGCCCCTGTAGGTTTTAATACAATATATTAATATTGTGTTCAGAACCAGATAATTTTAAAAAAATTCAGATGATGATAAAAAAAGTCTATTGTTAAAAAAAACAGCATACATCCACATAAATCTTATGAAGATAGATTGTATCAAAATTAAAGAAATTGCTAGCAAAATAGAAAACATAGAGTTTAAATCCGAAACAATACTGCTGTTGTTGAAAAAATATTTTCACAGGAAGAAGAAATATCGCTTAAGAAGTGTGCCCCATATTGAAAACGAAATGCGACACACTTAGCCTCTATCAAAAAATACATGAAAGTAAAATGCAACCACAAAAATGTGAACATAAAAGTATCGGGTCAAAAACAAAAAGAAAGTATATTATGTAGTACAAGATCTCTTAAAATCTTGCGAGAACTCAGCGCTGGATATTTAATGTTCTTCAAAGTGGCTACAGTACTAAAATATAAGACCATAAGAAGAAGTTAGACTCTGCTAAATTCAAGGCAGGAAAATATATTTTTTTGAGTAAAAATCACTATGCGCTCACCATAAATTTTTTTTCAAACAGTTATTACCCGACAACAAGATGCAAAAAAATGCTAGGCGCTAATTAAATAAGGATATAAAAACGGGTAAAGGAGGCCTTCACTTTGTGCTCGCAATAAATATGATTAAAAAAAAAACAAAAAAAATCCACAGCACTCAGTAAAAGAGATTGCATAAACTAAAATATGAGATAAAAGAAGTGAGATGAACACAACACTTTCAAGTGGCAGATCTGATATATTTGTATATGACTAAAATAAAAAACATATATCTATGATAGAAATCAGGTTAACCAGTATAGAATATATAAACATGGTCGAAAGTGAAAAATGGAGAAAATATGATTTATTATAATCTGTACTGTCATTAATCTACAAGGGCGAGACAAAGATTATTCCATATGTCGTAACATGGGTATATTAGTAGCACAATATTCAGAAAGATTTCGAAGTCACAAACCAAAAAAAGGCATATTTTCAACTTAAGGATGAGACTTCCCTTGAACTAATGAATCTTGAAAAGAAGAGAGGTATCGAAGTGGATAAGAGAAAAGAACATGGCCAAGAGTATGATTTCTGATGGAAATAAATCAAGTTAAACTTAAAGGAAAAATCTAAAATTACCCAAAGATACAAATATTTCGTGGAATTAAATTGGGTATACCAAGGGTAGCATATGCATAAAAAATATTATTCTTAAAAAAACGTGAATGTATAAGTATTGAACGTCAAATATTTATATTGAGGAAAACTGTAAGAATTGTGTGGTGGTAAAGAGTAGCGAGAAATCTATAATATAGAGAAATCTTAGTTTTACTCGAGTAAACATGAGAAGTCAGAAGAAAAGGAGCTTAATAAAAAATAATGATATTGTGGAATTGATAAATTAAAGAGTTAGCAATTCCAACTGAAGCCGAAGTTTACGCACAAACGAAGAGATTAAATAAGAAATATGTACCAAAAAGTCTTGACGGAAGAAGATACAACGTGTAATATTTTAAAAACAATTTCGTGAAAAGCAGTATCAGCCAAATCTGTTCTATAGAGCAATTTAAAGTCTTGCTTAAAAAACTACGAAAAGCTACAAATAAAATTAACTCATAAATAAAAATCAAGTGTGAATTTAACATAATTACCAAATTTTCAGTTCATCTATTATTTTCCATCTTCTATATAATTATATACTCAATATTTATATATTTACCTCTTTAATAAATTTATTATATAAGATATTCACATGTTTGACAATTACAAACTCGATTTAATACGATAAAAATTTCGTTCAAAGAGAATTTATTTTAAAAAAGTTAAATTGTTCATTTATGATTTTATAAAATTGAAATAAAAAGAGCTAGAATATAAGAAAAACTAATTATGAATCATGAAAGGGCATTTATTTCTTAGTTAAAGTGATTTTTTTTAGAAATCATCTTACTATATCTTTAATATTATTATTTATTCTGTCTTGATAATATTTCATATTATTTACATAAAAAGTAATAATTATGGGAAAATTAAGAAAAAAATGAACCTAGATTATATATTAAATGATATTTAAAAAGGTATGTGTACGAAAAAGTGCAGTTTCAACATGCTTTTAAAGCATGATAAATCCAAAAAAATGTATATTTAATAAATTTTATTAGATTAAATTGCGCACTAATATGCCATAAATAAACTTGTAAGAAAAATAATATTTTTTTTTGATAGTGGTTTATAAAATACCTCATAAAGATTTGAGACAAAGTTAAATGATTCATGCGATAATAGGGACAAAAGTGAAAATTTTTTGTGCTCATTTTACATGGTAATTCATATATTTTTAATAATGTACTTATTTACTTGGCGGTCATTCAATTATATATCCACAATCCTTATAACTAGACCATCCATATAAAATTATATATGTTTAAATGCACCATAATAATATTTTTTAGCCTTCTATCTTTAGATTTTTTAATAAATTTCAAAATATATTTTATTATACTGCAATAATCCCTCACACCACTTGATTTTATCTTGAGATATGCTGTTAGGACTCAAAAAAACAAATTATAATTTTTTATACCGATTAAGATCTATAATAATCACTGTAAATTCTTTTTTTTACTTTCAGGATAAATTCTAGACTCAGATTTTCATAAGGTACAAGACAAAGTTTGATCAAATATATGTTTCGAAGATCAATTTATAATAACATTTTTCGATACTCAGTTTATTATAAATTTTTTAAATATTAGGTTCTGGTAACAATAAATTTATTGAATCTAAATACTTGTGAATAAAATGATCATGATTGAAGGCACTCGTATTTTACTGCGATTCTGGTTTGCACCAAGGTAATTTAGTATGTATAAGTAAATTATATATTAAAATTATATAAATATTGCCAATTTTATTTAGTTGTATGGAACTATAATTTTCTTTTAAACTAAGTGAAGCGTTATTCTTAATGTGATAATAATTGATTCTGCGCGTTTAAAAATTTCAAATTGTCTTGATGAAAAATGTTTGATGGTATCAACCACGCAAATCGGGCCTGATCTTCTAACGAAAATCCCCTCTTATCAATATGGCTTGATTACTTATATATTAGGTCGGAAATCGAGTCAAGTTGTAGCGCCTCAATCAAGTCTATATTTAAAGCCGAAGTTTTTTTTTACAGTGGGTCGGCTAACAGTGTTTTCTGTATCCCTTGCAGCTAGGCGAAATTAATTACCAGTTCGGTAATTTATCAATGCCCTTGTGAGAAGAGGATACATACCATTAATCATTTGAATCAAAGATCTAAGGTCGAATATTCACACCACACAGTCATCGCCACTGGTAAAATAATCATGTCGAAAATTAAAATGATAAAGGCTAAAAAAATATTGATCATTAAATGGGTATTTTCGCGAAAAATGGTCATTTTTATCGTGTTATTAAAATTGCGTTCTACATTTAAACTTATTCTATAATAATATTTCATACATTTAGACCTTCTAAAATCTAAAAATAGTTATGATGGGGCATAGGTATCTTCTTTATTGACCTAATCGATAAAATATAAGATGTATTATGATTTATCATTATTAATTTACAAAATATAAAATAGAAGATCATGTTTCAATGTTTAGTTTTTTTATCTTTAAGTATATTTTTTATGGCTGAATTTTCAGTATTTACCTATCTAAGTCGATATAAATATTTTTAAATTGTAAAAAACATTTGCAGGCACAAAATAAAATTAGACACGCTATTACTCATTATTTGCAAAAAATCGGATATACACAATTTATCCACAAAGCTAGCATTAATTTAGATATATAATTATATTTTTTCTTTCTAAAAATACACAACTTTATCATTAGTTATCGGTATCAGGATGTGCTGAATATCCCAATTACTCCGTATTCTAGCATATAACATATTCAAGTAAACAAGATGCGTTTGCATACATCATATAAAATCATTGATTATCATTAAATAGTTTTGGGACTAATTTTAATAAACAGTACGATTTGACCGGTAAAAAATCACCTGTAATAACGCATGAATTCATACCACTAACATAAAAAATGAACAATATATATTAAAACACAAAGATAAAGTAATTCTTCGGTTTAATCATCTGTACTTACTTTATTACGCATATTAATGAATTGTAAAGAAAAAAATGGCAAATAGTGCTATATATGCAATATAAAATCGTTAAAAAGTAGATTATTGATCATCTTATGTGATAAATTACCCTAAAAGAGGCACAAAATATATAAAAACAACACGAATGCTTGTATTTTTATATATAGATGCACAAAATACCTAGGAATTTGTCAAAAAAAGAATACTAAATTACTAAAAGCGTGCATATTGCAAGGTAGATTTCATATAACTTAATTTTTTATGCTCTTATAGAAAATATTGTTATCAATTCTTACTATTGTAATTTAAAATCATGAATTCGATTAATTATGATTAAATGTTTTTAATTGAGAGAAAGTCTTTAACGATGTTAATCAATATAGATAATGGATATTAAATGATGATTCCAGATATTTAATAACAAATGTCAAATTTTTTTCAATTAATTAAAAGTTGCTGATAAGATAAAATAAAATATATTTCATAATAATGTGATTTGAAAAGAAAATATGAGCAAAAATTCTTTTATAAGGAAAGTAGCGAAATTCTAGGATGTGTAACGAAACCCAAAATTAATGAAACATTAAAAAATTTACATTATTTTTGCGTGTGTTTTTGTAAAAATTACTTCACAAAAATCAATAATACACATGATTTCAATAATATCCCATATGCGCATTAAAATTTAAAGATAAATTTATATAGGTTGAAAAAAATAAATGGTTGTCTCTTGTATAAACGACTTTAACCACCCTATTAGTATATCTTGTTCAATAAAAGCAGAATTAAGTAACTTCTAAAATAATCGCATACCATGTCACCATATTTAAAAAAATTAAAAATATTATTCTCAAAAAACAGAATTGGCATATTATTCCAATAAAAATACATTAAAAATCTTTATATTTTCTTTTTTTTGAATAAATTGCTAAGCATCTAATACTGTTTGATTTCCGTCAATTAATATTTTTAGGAAGATTCAATTCTTTTGTTTTTTTATCATTAATTTTTACTATAATGCAATTTCAGATACAGATTAACTTTTATTAAGCACAAAATATTTATCCTTTGCATTAAGCCTTTTAAATTATATTTTGCAATAAAATATCTTTTATTATTTATTTTTTAATTCTGAAAAATATTAAAGGATAAAATGTGCATAAAATATGTAATACAACACTCTTACATGACTGGTATGTAATAATTATAACTATGCCCGAATATAAATCAAAAACGTAATATTTTTTGTATAGATTGAAAAACATTACATTACCAAATATAAAGTCAAAAATTTTATTTTATTGAAAGAATATAATCAAAATATGTCTAAAAATCGCTGATATTCTAGTATATAAATGACTAAATGATATTTAGTTATATTTTCTATCACAATACATAAAATATTTTACTTTTAAAAAATCCTAACTTTGTTAAAAAAATCGTTTATCAATGTATTGTGAAATAAAAATTCAGTTTAATTTTTTTTTTAAACTTTTTTTTTATTTTATAATTTTAAAACAGCAGAAATTTTTTTATGTCGAAATAAAATTGGCTGGTAAATTGAGCTATATTTTTGTAATTTACACAAGCTCATTATATTTTAAATTACCTAATTCTTATATTAGCTTCAATTTTTTTGATTACAGACACTAAAAAAAGTTTCCATGTAGTGGTACTTTAACACTTTTTATCTTAGAAATTGAACGCGTATTTTTTAACTTTCAATACTTGTGAAATATTCATATTTTATCTTTTAAAATTATAATATTTAAGCCAGTAAAAGCAAAATATTGTTTTTTGCAACGTTATGCCGGCTTTATATTTGCTTTAATAATAAAATATGGTTAAAACAAATATAATAGTTGTTTTTATGCTTATAAGCTTATTTTTATAGAAAGCAATAATCTTGTTTCTCTAACTAGATGAATCTTTAGCTTTAAAGGTTTATAGCAATATAATAAAAATTAAAATCCTTGATTCAGCCACAATTAAGAATCTGATATAAAAACGATAGAAACATTCATTTTAAAATTGCTGGACATTCCATATTATTATATAGGATCTTTTTTATTTAATAAAAAATTGTAAGTCGGAAATATTTTTTTACCCAAAAATTTATTTTCAATTGCTTTTGGTGGATTTTATGGTGTATTTTTTTTTGCAAAGAAATAAATAAAAAGGATTAATTTTATTTAATAAACCATAGCAAATATTTCTAGGTATCCGATATGCAGAATTAATAATTAGAACAAATTTTACTACTTAAGGTCTCGTTTTTTTAACTCTAAATATAACTATAAATAACAATAATAATTTTAAAAATTGTTTTTTTATACCCATTTTTTGCACATTATAAATTAAAGTATAGCAGTAATATAATACCTGTAAAAAAAATACATTTTCTTAATGTATAAAAAAATTATACATATGTCTTTTCGCCTATATTTATAAAATTTAAATTTATAAATTTTTAAATTTCTTAAATTAAGAATAATTATTAAAAAAAAATAGTCACAATTATAATTTTTAATATCAAAAAGATTATTTTATTGGCTTTATAGCTATATAATTTAGCTTCTGTTCAATAGAAAACAAAAATCGACATTTAGGTATTTGATATTAAAAAAAAAATTATACACAAAAAGACGGAAATAATTTTACAATGAAAATATGTTTTATACTGGTATATTACAAAAATTTCCAGCTATACTTTTATTACAAATGTGTATTTTTCACCAGAAATTCATATTATTAAAAGTTTTTTTCTATTTTAAATAAGAATAAATTGAGTAATTTTATTTGAATTGACTTTTTGTGTGCCGAAAAATCCTATAATTTATTATCACCGATCATCAAGCAAAAAGGTATATTTAAACAAAAATTAAATCTCGATTATTTGTGATGCTTTAATCATATTCCATTATACCTGATAGATTGGTTTAATTATTACCATGATACATATATATAACATAAAATTAAAACCTTTAAAATTACTTAATCTCATGCTAATGCATGTATTAAATTTATAAATAAAAACACCATAGAAATAACAGCGCTAAAATATATTTTCAGGGCAAAAGTAATTTAGCAAAATATTTTGTAACCGATGCTTGATTTTTCTTTTAAAAAAATGATATAGCATTATTACAGTAATTTAAAGTTTTTTGTGCTTAGTTTGCCTTCCAAACATGTAAAATTTTTCCTCAAGGTTAACAGCAAAAAATTTTTATAGGATGCAGAAAAAATTATAAGCTCAAGCTCACTGTTTGAAAGGCCATGCAGTTTGAGTAGCATTTAAAAAAAATACTTTACATCAGAAACTACATATTTAATTTTTAAAGTTGACTTTCGTAATGATTATTATTTTCTTAGTGCTTAGTACCTAAAAAAAACATTAAATATCTTTCACCAAACATAAATTATATTATATCTTTGTTCATATTCAATCCTTGAATAATTCTCAGCTGGCACAAAATAATTTACACCAAGAAATGCCCTCATAATATTAAAATCCAACCTCCTATTGAATTCATTTATATAATATTTTTGAAATTCGATGATTGAATACTTTTATGGCTTAATTTTCTTTTTTTATCAGTTTCATTTACTTTTACGTAGTTAGAATATTGGAAATATTGCAAAAACTCAATGATCTTTTGACAGATTACCCTGATTATTTCACAGCAACGGCTACTCATCTCTTGAACGATATGAGTTCAAGTTCCATGCGGTGTTTGTGAGCTCACAAGCACTTATACTTTACCGTTGTATTTCAGCACTACAACACATTTTTTTGTGGCATTTGTAACCTTCCCATGTCAAGTCCATTAAATATGACACAATTTTTTTTATAATATAAGATTTAGTGTCTAGATTGAAAATATATTTCAAAGAATTTTACAATAAGTAATAGTTATAAAATCAAGCTTTGATTTAGTGTTCAAGATCTAAGCATAATCATCCTTATATCGATATAGACCATGTGCCTTTTATGCAGCGAAAACATGTTTAAAGCTGTATTTTTTATCATTTAATGTATAAAAACGACCGTTTTGGCTTCAAATGTATAGAATTCGATCTTTAGTAGATTATTTTTGACTAAAGCGCAACATAAATATAATTACAAATTAATACACAGAAATTTTGCATAAAAACCCCAATTTAAAATATTATAAAAAAATAAAAGCCTATTAATCCTCATAATTTGAATTTTTGAGATTCTAAGGATATAAGAAGGGTTTGATTCAAACTAATTATATAAAAGTAAATCTCATTATTCAAACCATACACCCTAATCATAAACCTAATTTATGTCTTTAGAATATTGACACATAATAATATAATCTCGAGTTTGTAACATCTGTTCTTTCATCAAAAATATGCTAGAAAAATACATTTTTCTGTTCAATATAGGGTTAAAAGGTTGTATTATATTCTATCTGCTCAATAGAATTTATTTAAAGTATTTTTCAATCATAAAAGTTATAAATTTTGCTATTAAGATGAGAAATAAAATCTTAAGCACCAAAAAATTATCTGATTATCCAAAAATTTTTAATTTTGTTAATTTTTTGGATTTATTTTATTTAATTTTTTTTTCACTTATTTTAGCTCACTCATATTTTATACTTTTCGAATGATAATAAATTATTATCACGAAAATTCAGGCAACTTTATATATTAGCTATATTAGAGAAGGGTATACGGTTTTTGAATACTTAAGAAAATAAAAATCGTGGGTGGATAAACTCATCCGTTTGTTAAAAATAAGAATAAAAATATTGAACAGTAATTATCGATATATATGTATACATAATACTAGAAAATTATAAAATCGGTTAAAAGAGAACCTAAATAAAATATATGCAATAAATATTAATTAACGATCCTTTTAATCTATTAAGTTACAATAGTAAAAAAACTTACATACAAAATATCTGCATCAAATACATAACTTTCAGATACGTAGATTAATTCATGAGACTTTCATATAATTGAATTTTGTTTTTCAAAATTGACACAGTGTACCTAGCTCGATTTTAAATACTTTCTATTCTTTAGATCTTATTTTTTAAAATAGATAGATAGGCAATTATCAGCTAAAAAAGCTCGAAATTCGAATCAAAATGATTTCTAATTTACACAAAAATTTACCTTTAACATAAACAAGATCAAAAAAATAATACATGATTTCTTATACTATAATAAAAATAACCGCAAAAGTTTCTTTCTGTCATAAATTGAAACGACCTCTTTTCACTGTTGATATCTCTATTGCATTTTTTCGTTATTATATTTTGATATATCAAAGAAATTTGTGTACGCTTCTTGTGTGGCCTCAACTCTAACACCACCCAAGATTTTGAAATAAAATTATAACAAACGGTGATGTAAGGTGTGGGATCAAGATATGATTTTTTTAATGGTGGATCAAACATGTATAAACTCATCTAGAATACTTTGTTTATTTATGCTGTCTTTTTCAAAAGAAGTTTGGAAGATTATTGGATATTTTATGATTTATTGGATTACATACGATTTTTCACAATCTTGTCCAGCCTCTTGCTTTTACAGTTATTTTAAATGGATGCATAAATTGTTTTTAAAGATAATTTTTTATTGGAAAGATCTTTAAAGTTGTATGTGTATACACCGTTAAAATTTTATGCATACTACATGAATATTACCGCAAACTCGTTAAAGTATATAAATTATATGTAATATATTTTAACCGCTTTAATGTTATTCCGGGCAAAGTAAAAGTATACATGCAACTCTAACACTTCGCAAGACACCTAGACTCATCTCACTTGAGAGAAGAAGAGCAGTTGATGAATATAGATCAGGGGAAGGTGTCAAAAGATGCATCAATGAGTTGTGCAAAATTCCATATGAGCTGACCACCTCTAAATAGATAAAATTGATAAAAAGAAACTTAACCCAATAATAAAAAATATCGCTTTCCGTATCTCTAGACTTAAATATAAAATTATATTATGTTTTTAAAAAAAGAAAGAAATGATAAATTATATTTTTTTGAAAGCTTTTTTCGTAAACCTTGATAGATTATTTCCATTATCATCGTATTTTTTGTCAAGTAGGTAAGAATAAGTCGGAAACACAATTATCTTATTTAAAAAAAATCAAATTCATAAAATATATGCACTTGTGATCAAAAATGAATTCACAAACTATCCCACTTGTTAAAATATTATTTATAAATAAATTTTGAGAAGCAGAATGCGAGTAAAAGTTATGTTATTTTACATAGCATGTATTTTCACATTTTGAGTTTGATTTAACAATTACTAAAGATAGAAAATAAAAATACTTCTACAAGTATAATTTTTAAAGTGTTAAACGGTAAATATTAGTTTATCGATCTTTTTCTATAATAACAGAACCAAATTCTTATTTTATCACTATAGATTATGACTGATCTATTCATTTTCATACACTTTTAACATAAATAACTCCGGTGCTCATATAAAATACACTAAAAGAAACCTTTTTAAATTATATCACATATTCTTCTAAAGAACATCAAAAAGTGGCTTGAGGAATGACTGTTTTTTTTGTTTTCGAGATATAATCGAGAGAATAATGTCGACGATAAATGTTGAAATAATTTTTTTTAATACAGTATACATTTTATTTATGCAACTTATAATAAGTATTTTTAATATTGGGAATTGCGATAAAATTATAATCGAATTTACTTTATTTATTTATGTTTTACTTCTATTACTTTTTAGGAAG
The DNA here is from genome assembly GCF_057557595.1 of Rhyacophila brunnea. Lineage (NCBI taxonomy): Eukaryota > Metazoa > Arthropoda > Insecta > Trichoptera > Rhyacophilidae > Rhyacophila > Rhyacophila brunnea. The sequence goes on from NW_028232789.1 coordinate 981,334, forward strand.
TTCGCTTTATATTGATAGGAACTATTGCTTAACTGCCCCGTCTCTCTGTGGGACTCCCCCAGGACTTCTTGTCACCCATAATCACCGTGGATTGGGCCCTTTGTCATAGGCGGCAGTCATTATGTCTACTGTTAATCGCTAAGAGTTGCAAGCTACAACCACACTCTACACTTACCTATATCCTTGCTGAACGGTGTGGGATCTTTTTCATTTTGGAGGCACAGTTCAACGGCTTACACAGCAACCTCCTATTTCTCATGGCTTGTCAGTGCCTTATGGTTTATCTTTATAATGTTCACTGGCCGCCCCCTTGGGTATTTTTCGTTCGAGTAAATTCGTTTCGGAAATTAGTGTTGTGGGTGGAAGTCGAACCCGCGACTCCTCACACTGGGGTCCGACTTGTAAACCACTCAACCATACCACCCTTGGTAATTGCGATATTTTGTGAATTTTGTCAAAAATTGTTAAACTAATTTTTTAGTATTATTATTATAAATTAATTTATATGAAGACCCATGTGTTTAGACCATATATATTAATATACACTTAAAAATAGGCGTCAAATTAAAAAAATCTCAAAAATATATCATTCAAATCTTAAATTCACCTATAATAATAAATTAAATCAAACTTTGCAGTATTTCGTGTCTCAGCAGAGGTATTGACTTTAATTAATTATATGCATTAAAATCGGCATGAATAACGATAAATTATGTCAGATTTTTTTGTCTTTATAATATTCTAAAGTATAAATTTACTTATTACCAATTTACGAGCATAATGACAGCTTAAATTTAATCTAAGCAAGCAAAATATAGGAGTTTTATCATATAAAATACTTTAAAAAAAATTAACAATATATTTTTTAAAGTACAGAGTTGAATATATATCTGCTATGCGGTATTTTTTGAAGATCGTAGACGTTTTAACATAAATATGTGTGTTATAAAAATATTTTTGGCCAATAAAGATACTCAAAAATGTTCTTGTGTCGATAAATTACAATTATCAACGAGTATTAATTATAGATAAATTATTAAAAATATAAATTTGTATACTTAATAGGCAGTTAAAACTTGTATACTATACTAAAATTGAAATTTTAATTTTTGTTTCATTGCTAGAAATTC